>NC_137793.1:85903620-86271120 GCF_963383645.1 Muscardinus avellanarius | reverse complement strand
TCAGCCTCTCAAGCACTGGGATTACAAGGATAGGCCACCATGCCTGGCTTGCAGTGTTATTAATACCGTTGTGCCCTAAACCAGTGCCAGCTACTGACAACCTCCAGACTCCTTGCTACGTAAGTAAAATAAACCCCAATTTATTTAAGCTCCTTTGGTTGGCTTCTGTTTCTTTGCCACTGGAAAACCTTTCTGAGCTGCGAGTATAGTTCAGTGGTAGAGTACTTATAAGACCCTGACTTCCATCGCCAGCGATACAATACAAATTTTAAATTAAAATTTAAAAACCATTTTTTTGGTGTGGTACTTGGGATGGAACCCTTCTACCTCCAGGCTATACTCCCAGACCTATTTGGAAACCGATCTCTTAAGCCAGAAAGGCTGGCTAACATTTCTTCTTCTTTTTTTTTTTTTTTTTTGCGGGTCTGGGGATGGAACCCAGGGGCATTTGACCTCCGAGCTACACCCCCTGCCCTATTTTTTATTCTTTATTTTGAAACCGGGTCTCACTGAGTTGCAGAGGGCCTCACTAAGTAGCTGAGGCTGTCCTCGAACCGTGATCCTCCAGGTCTCAGCCTTCCTAATGCTGGGATTACAAGCATGCGCCACCACGCCCAGCTGCTGGCTAACATTTCTGAGTGATAAGTTTGCTAAGGATATTTTCCTTTATTCTTTCTTTCTTTCTCTCTTTCTTTCTTTCTTTCTTTCTTTTTTGTGGGCTTGGGGATGGAACCCAGGGGCATTTGACCTCCGAGCCACAGCCCCTGCCCAATTTTTTATTCTTTATTTTGAAACCGGGTCTCACTGAGCTACAGAGGGCCTCACTAAGTAGCTGAGGCTGTCCGTGAACCACAATCCATGCACCTCCACGCCCGGCTTGCTAAGGATATTTTCATAGGGAAGGAATCAAGGAGCCTTTTAGCCTTTCCTAGATGGTAAGGGTCCCTCCTGTCCCAGCAGGGCCTGGACCTCCTACATCCACTCAGGTGCCTACATGGGTCTCTCTCCAGAGGAAGGGCCCTGTATCGTTCACTCAGTGAGGATACGTAGAAGCCTTGGGCCGAGTGCCAAAGAAGTGAAAAAGACAACTTTGCCCTGCTGGTCCCTTGCCCCTGGCTCCCCCGTGGACCCACCAAGAGCTTCTCTGAGCTGCTGCTGCGGCTGCGAGCAGGGCTGGGTGGCTCCCAGCAGGGCTAGGTGGCTTCCAGAGAGGCAAGGCTGCACAGGCATGTGTCCCCCTTCCCCATCCCTCCTCCTCCTGGGATTCTGGGAAGACGCACCCCATCTCAGGAGGCTTTCCAGACAAACTCCGGGGATCCAGGAAGCCTGAAAAATAAAGCACAGACCCCAGGGAACAACCCGGTCCTCACTGCCTCTCCCCGCGGTGCCCTTGTTAGGGGATGAAGTAGTTACTCTCAGTAATTGTTCTCTCTCCTGCAAGGGCTCCTCTGCCATTCTCCGGCTCACCTCACTCTCAGGTTTCATTTATCTTTATGGTTTGCATTTCTCCCCAAACCCTGACAGTCCCCAGGTCTCTTTCCCCAGCTAGACTTCCCTCTGGAGCTCCAGCTCAAATACCCTCCTATTTTGAACACCTGAGCACTATAAATGCAACTAGGCCAACACATAAGAGTTTCTTGTCTCCAAATCTGCTCCTCCACCTGCAAACTATTTTGTGATCCTCCTGTCTCAGCCTCCCAAAGGCTGCGGTTACAAGTGTGCGCCACCACACCCGGCCTCCGCTCTTCTTGTGATGTTCTCGCCAGGTTGCTCAGGCTGGCCTCAAACTCACAATCTTCCTGCCTGGCCTCCCAAGTCTCTCTGGGATCACAGCCTGCACACCTGTGCCCGCCTTTCCCCTTTTAGGACTTGTGATTGCATTGGGCCCAATGGGACAATCCGAGGTCAAATCCTCACTCAAGGATTCCTTTTTCTTTTTATAATACTCAGGATTGAACCCAGGCATTTTCTACCTTCGAGATACACTCCCACCCCTATTTTTTTTTTTTATTCTTTATTTTGAAATATGGTCTCAAGCTGCGCATGGTGGCGCACGCTTGTAATCCCCGTGCTTGGGAGACAGAGACAGGAGGATCGTGCAGGTTCGAAGCCAGCCTTGCTGGCTTAAGAGACCCTGTTTCTAAATAAAAATAATAATAAATAAATAGGTCTGGGAGTATAGCCCAGAGGTAGAAGGGCTTCCAGGAACCCCAGTGCCACAAAAACAAACAAGCAAACAAACAAACAAATAAATAAATAAATAAATAAATAAATAAAAATAAATAAATAAATAAATAAATAAATATGGTCTCACTAAGTTGTGGAAGGCCTCAGTAAGTAGCTGAGGCTGGCTGTGAACCTGCGATCCTCCTGTCTCAGCCTCCCAAGTACTGGGATTACAAGTGTGTGCCACCACGCCCGGCATTCTTGAGGATTCTTAGTGTAGTCACATCTCCAAAGCCCCTTTTGCCATGTAGGAAAGTGTTCAGAGACTCCAAGGGTTAGGATGTGAACACCTTCGGGGTGGAGGCATTATTCTGCCTACCACACCCCCCTAGGTACAATGCCTCTGGGTCCAACCTACGGTACCACAAAAAGAAGAAGAAAAGAAAAGAAAAAGAAAAAGAAAAAGAAAAAAGCCAAGTCAGACACAGTGGCATATACCTGCAATCCTAGTACTTGGGACACTGAGACAGGAAGATCACAGGTTCAAGGCCAGCCTCATTAATTTAGATCTCTCTCTCTCTCTCTCTCTCTCTCTCTTCCTTCCTTTCTTCTTTTTTCTTTCTTTCTCCCTTTTCTTTCTTTCTTTTTTTCTTTGTGGTGCCAGAGTTTGATCCAGGGGCATTCTACCTCTTAGTAACACCCTCAATCCTCTTTTATTTACTTATTTTTATTTTATTTTTTTGTTTTTAATTTATTTTTTGCAGTACTGGGGATGGGACCCAGGGGCATTCTACCTCCAAGCTACATTCTCAGCCCTATTTTTTATTCTCTGTCTTTAAAACAGGGTCTCACTGAGTTGCAAAGGACCTCACTAAGTAGCTGAGGCTGTCAAATAACCACAATCCTTCTGTCTCAGCCTCCCAAATGCTGGGATTACAAGCGTGCATCACCACGCCCGGCTTTATTTATTGTTTTGAAACAGGCCTTAACTAAATTGTGGAGGGCCTCACTAAGTTGATGAGGCTGTCTTGGAACCTGCAACCCTCCTGTCTCAGCCCCCCAAGTACTGGGATTACAGGCGTGTCACTATGCTGAGCTAAAAAACAACAACAAAAACAACAACAATAAAAAAACCTGTTTCAAAATAAAAAGTAAAAGGGCTGGGTATGTAACTCAGAGGTAGAATGCCCCTGGTTTCCCTGGGCATGGTGGTACATGCCTGTAATCCCAGTACTTGGGAGGCTGAGACAGGAGGAGAGCAGTTTCAAAGACAACCTTAGCAACGTAGCAAAATTCTCAGCAACTTACACCATGTTGCAATGCAAAAACTAAATCAAGCTGGGGTATAGCTCAGAGGTAGAATGCCCCTGGATCCAATCCCCAGTACCAAAAAAAAGAAGGAGGAGGAGGAGGAGGAGGAGGAGGAGGAGGAGGAGGAGGAGGAGGGGGAGGAGGAGGAGGAGGAGGAAGAGGAGGAGGAGGAGGAGGAGGAGGAGGAGGAGGAGGAGGAGGAGGAGGAGAAAGCAAGCAGACAGACAGGTCACCTGAGCTGGACGCCCCCCACCAGTGATCATTTAGCTTTACCTACCATGCTGCTCCTGTCCACGGTGCAGCTAATCACCTGTTGAGTGTCTGCCGTCCTAGACGTGGAGCCCTTGAGGGCCTGGGTTGCGTCTCCTTCACCGTAGTCCAGGGTCCTTGCAGAGCGCTGGGCCCCAGGCAGCACTCAGTAGGTGTTTGTTGAACAACAGGGGGTACTGAGAGGAGCGTCTGGGAGAGGGGCTGGGGTCAGCCCTGCCCATCCCATGCTCTTGCCTCTCAGGACCTTGCTCCCCACTGGCTGAGGAGGGTGGGATTCGGTACAGCCATGTCTCAACCTAAGTAAGACATCTCTGCTGTGATGGCCTTGTGGTGAGCTATGGCGGGAAACACGGCTATCCCTTGTATCCTCAGGGGGTTGCTTCCAAGGTCTCTGGTGGGTGCCAATATCCACCACTGCTCAAGTCGTGTGTGTGTGTGTGTGTGTGTGTGTGTGTGTGTGTGTGTGTGTGCACGCACGCGTGCAGTGCTGGGGATGGGACCCAGAGGCATTCTACCTATGAGCCACAACCCCAGCCCTATTTTGCTTTTTATTTTGAAACAGGGCCTCATTAATTTGCTAAGGCTGGCCACAAACCTGCAATCTTCCAGTCTCAGCCTCCCAATCACTGAGATTATGCCATTATACTTGGCTTCAATTGTCTTATATGGTGTATTATTTGCATAAAACCTATGTGCATCCTCCTGTTTCCTTCCTTCCTTCCTGTCTTCTTCTCTTCTTTCTTTCTTTCTTTCTTTCTTTCTTTCTTTCTTTCTTTCTTTCTTTCTTTCTTTCTTTCTTTCTTCATTTATGTGTGCTATACCCTCAGCCTTTTTTTTTTTTGACTGCAGCACTAGGGATGGAACCCAGGGGCATTCTACCTCGGAACTACTACACACCCAGCCTGCCAGAGCCGGCCAACAGAAGTCCGGGTTCCGAAGAGAGGAGTGAGGATTAAAGAGTTCAAGCGTAGGAGGGCCACCAGTCACTACTAGCGCCAAGTTTATTCTCTCATGGCCCTTTTATACAGTTTCTAGCTTTGGGTTGCACAGGAATGCAAGGAAGACAAGCCCAAAGTACATACATCACAGGCAAGTCAAACAATACCCCGTACAACACAAACCCAATCTATCTAGCAGACAGAACAATAGCATCAATTGTTCTGAGAGAGTCTTAATTACTTTGGAACCCCCAGGACTCCAAACCTTGTGGACTCTGAGCGAAGGACAGTCAGAAGTACTCTTTTAGTAAAGATTAGGGAAGACCTTAATGGTTCCCCACAATGGCCAAGGACATGGGGAAGTACTTAACGGCTCCCCACACCAGCCTGTGTGTGTGTGTGTGTGTGTGTGTGTGTGTGTGTGTGTGTGTGTAGTACTAGGAATGGAACCCAGGGGCATTCTACCTCCAGACTACATCCCCAGCCATATTTTTTTTATTCTTTATTTTGAAACAGAGTCTCACTGAGTTGCAAAGGGCCTCACTAAGTAGTAGCTGAGGCTGTCCGCAAACTGGGATCTTCCTGTCTCAGCCTCCCAAATGCTGGGATTACAAGCATGTGCCACCACACCCAGCTTCCTTGGTCTTTAAAAAATATTTAGTTTTATTTATTTATTTATTTATTTATTTATTTATTTATTTATTTGCAGTACTGGGGATTGAACCTTGAAGCATTCTGTCTCCAAGCTACACTCCCGGCCCTATTTTTTTTTTCTTTATTTTGAAAAAGACCTTACCAAGTTGCAGAGCACCTCAATAAGTAGTTGAGGCTGGCCTCAAACCTAAGATCCTTCTGTCTCAGCCTCCCAAGTATTGGGATTACAAACATGTGTCACCATGCTCAGCTAATTTTTTTGTGGTACTGAGGACTAAACACAGGGGAATTCTACAATTGAACTATACCCCCATCCCATTTATTTATTTTTGAGGGTCTGGGAATGGAACCCAGAGACATTTGACCTCTGAGCTACACCCCCTGCCCAATTTTTTATTCTTTATTATTATTTTTTGAAACAGGGTCTCACTGAGTTGTGGAGGGCCTCATTAAGTAGCTGAGGCTGTCCTTGAACCATGATCCTCCGGTCTCAGCCTCCCAAATGCTGGGATTACAAGTCTGCGCCACCACACCCGACTTCCAGTTTTATTTCTTATTTGGAAACAGGGTCTTGTTAGGTTGGTGAAAGTCTCACTACTTGCCAAAGCTGTCCTCGAACATGCGATCTTCCAATCTCAGCCTCCCAAGTAGCTGAGGCTGCTGGTGAAATGAGTTCTCCTGTCTCAGCCTCCCAAGTACAGGGATTACAACCCTGCTCTAATATTTTGTTTTGAAACAGGGTATCGCTAGGCGGCTAGTCTCACTACTTGCTGAGGTTATCCTTAAATTTATAATCCTCCTGTCTCAGCCTCCCAAGTACTGGGATTACCGGCATGTACCCCTGTACCTGGCTTTCCCATGTATGTTAAAACATCTCTAGATTGCCTATAATATCTAATTTGGTACAAATGTTATGTAGTTATTATACTGCATTCATTGGTCAGGGAATAATGACAAGAAAAAATCTGTACATGTTCAGTACAAATGCAAATTTTCTTTTTAATATTTTTAGTCCTTGGTTGGTTGAATTCACTGGGTGTACCAGGCACTGGAATCAGGACAGCTTTCTATTGTGTGTGTGTGTGTGTGTGTGTGTGTGTGTGTGTGTGTGTGTGTTACTGGGGTTCCTGGAAGCTCTTCTACCTCCGGGGGTACACTCCCAGACCTATTTTTATACTTTTTTAAATTTGGAAATGGTCTCTCTTAAGGCTTTGAACCTGCTCCATCCTCCTGTCTCCGCCTCCCAAGCGCGGGGATTACAAGCGTGCGCCACCACGCCCGGCTCCATTCTTTTTTTTTAATTTGGTGGTGCTGGGGATTGAACCCAGGAGTGTTATACTTTTGAGGTACAACTCCAGCCCTATTTTTTTGTGTGTGTGTGGTACTGGGGATTGTACTGGGGCATTCTACCTCTGAGCTACACCCCCAGCCCTATTTTTTCTTATTTTGAAACAGGTTTCACTAAGTGGCTGAGGCTGACCACAAATCTGTGGACCTGCGATCCTCCTGTCTCAGCCTCCCCAGTACTGGGATTTCAAGCCGGCGCCACCACGCCCCGCCTGCTTGTTTTTTTTTTTAATTTTTATTTTTTGAAACAGAGTTTCATGCCAGCTGTGGTGGCACATGCTTGTAATCCCAGTACTTGGGAGGCTGAGACAGGAGGATCACACAGGTTTGAAGCCAGCCTCAGCTACTTAGTGAGGCTCTCAGCAACTTAGTGAGACCCTGTTTCCAAATGAAATATAAAATAGGTCTGGGAGTATAGCCTGGAGGTAGAAAGCCCCTGGGTCCCACCCCCAGTACCACACATACACACAAAAAAAAAGTTTCATTAAGTTGCTGAGGCTGGCTTTGAATCTGCAATCCTCTTGTCTCAGCCTCCCAAGTACTGAGATTGCTGGCATGTGCCAGCATGTCTGGACTTTTTTTTTTTTTCCTAACGAGACAGGGCCTCACTATGATGTTGCCCTGGCTGGCCTCAAACTTTCCATCTTCCTGCCTCAGCCTCCAAAGTAGCTGGGAATTGGTGTGGGCCATCTGACTTCCTATTTATCCAGGCTTGGAATGATGGGGCCTCTCCCAACCCTGAGGCTGGCTGGATGGGTACCAAGGACCTCTCCCTGCATGGACTAACAAGCCTGTGTTGGTAGCCAGGCATGGTGGTGCATGCCTGTAATCCTAGGACTTGGGAGGCAGATACAGATGATCACAGTTTCAAAGCCAGTCTTGGAAGCTTAGGAAAAATCTCAGAAACTTTGTGAGATCCTGTTTCCAAATTAGTAAAATAGCCGGGCTTAGTGGCACATGCTTGAAATCCCCTTAGGAGGCTGAGACAGGAGGATTGCACAGGTTCGAAGCCAGCCTTAGCTACTTAGTGAGGCTCTCAGCAATTTAGTGAGACCCTGATTCCAAATTAAATATAAAAAGAGGTCTGGGAATATAGCCCAGAGGTAGAAAAGTCCCTGGGTTCCACCCCCGGCACCACACACACACACACACACACATACAAACACACACACATACACACAAGCAAATTAGTAAAATAGAGTTGGGGCATAGCTCAGAAGGTAGAGTGTTCCTGGGTTCCATCCTCAGTACCACAAACAAACACCAGCCTGCATTGCTGGAAACAGGGAAGGCTATGTTGTCTGGTCTTTTCTCCTACTATAGAATGGGGAAGCCCAGTGACAGGCAGCACCATTGGTCATACGAGGGAGTGTTTGAATTAGGGTCAGAAGAAAAGAAAGTAAGATGAGCCTGTTGCTACGGTGCTGGTCTGTAATCCCAGTACTTAGGAGACTGAGACTGGAGGATCACAGGTTCAAGGCCAGCCTGAGCAATTTAGCAAGACCTCTTGTTTTAAAGTAAAATAGGACTGAGGGTAGAATATAGAAAATAGGGCTCAGAGGTAGAATGCCCCTGGGTTCAACCCCCAGTACCAAAAAAGAGGAAAAAAGAAAAGAGAAAGGAAGGAAGATGAGGAGAAAGAGGGGTTGCTGCTGGCTCCTAGGCCTGAAGACATTCCTACTCTGAAACTCTGAACACAGCCCCCTGGATACAGAGCGCCTTCCCTCCCCAGCATAAAAGCCCTTTCTCAGAACAAAAGGCCTGTCACTGAAAGCACTTATTTAACAACAATAACAGCAAAACATACAAGGTACAAAAACATTTTTCTCAAAAAATTTTTTCAATTCAATTCAAAAAAATATTTATTTTCCTGAAAAAGCAGAGATATATAAAGAAATAGAAACATGTGGATTTTTTTTTCTTGTTTTTGATTGAAAAGACTATCGGTACTACCAGGAGAACAGCATTGCCCCAGTGAGCCAAAGCACAATGGGAAAGCATTTTTAAAATAGAATAGAACACTAATATATAAATATACCAAGGTAATTTTAAAACATAGTGGAACCTCGGAACTCGGGTGGAGGATGGGCCTTATGCTCATGAGCATCTCCTGTTTCTTGTTCCCTGTACTCTGCTCAGGGATACAGTTTAATCCAGTGAGTGTCCATCAGCATGGATGTGGTGGTCCACGCCTGTAATCTCAGTATTTGGGCGCCTGAAACAGGAAGATGGCTGGTTTGAGGCTAGCCTCTTAACAAAACCCTCAGCAGCTAGAATGCCCTTGTTTCAAAATAAAAAATAAAGAGAGAGCCAGTCTGATGGCGCACGCTTGTAATCCCAGTACTTGGGAAGCTGAGACAGGAGGACTGCACAGGTTCGAAGCCAGCCTCAACAGCTTAGTGAGGCTCTCAGCAACTTAATGAGACCCTATTTCCAAATAAAATAAATGCTGTTGGATTCAATCTGCAGCAAGAAGAAGAAGAAGAAGAAGAAGAAGAAGAAGAAGAAGAAGGAGGAGGAGGAGGAGGAGGAGGAGGAGGAGGGAGGAGGAGGAGGGAAGAGGAGGAGGAGGAGGAGGAGGAGGAGGAGGAGGAGGGAGGAGGAAGAAGGAAGAAGAAGGAGAAGGAGGAGAAGGAGAAGGAGAAGGAGGAGAAGGAGAAGGAGAAGGAGAAGGAGAAGGAGAGTGATGTAGGGACAAATGTAAACCTATCATCTATAAAGATATATCTGCCTAGCAAAAAACATTGTGAAAAACTATTTAGAAGTAAGCCCAATACTTGGGAGGCTGAGACAATGAGATAGGAGGATTGTCAAGTTTCAAGTCAGCCTCAGCAATTTAGACACTCTTTCAAAATAAAAAGTAGAATGGGTTGGGGGTATGGCTCAAGAGTAGAATGGCCCTGGGTTCAATCTCTAGTACCAACAACAACAGCAATAATAATAATAATAATAATAATAATAATAATAACAACAACAACAACAACAACAACAGCAGCAGCAGCAACAATAACAGCAACAAAATAACAAATAATAATAGTTTAGAAAGGAGATGGATAGATGGGCGTGGTGGCGCACACTTGTAATCCCAGCATTTGGAAGTCTGAGACCAGAGGATCGCGGTTTGCAGACAGCCTGAGCTACTTAGTGAGGCCCTTTGCAACTTAGTGAGACCCTGTTTCCAAATAAAGAATAAAAAGTAGGGCTGGGGGTTTAGCTTGGAGGTAGAATGCCCCTGGGTTTTGCTTTCTTAGTGATACTACCAAACCCGGTGTATTGGCCCACACCTATGATCTCAGTTCTTGGGAGGCTGAGATGAGAGGACTGCAGGTTCGAGGCCAGCGTTAGAAACTTGATGAGATCCTGTTTCAAAATAAAAGAATAAAAAATAGGGCTGGGGGTGTAGCTCAGAGGTAGAACGCTCCTGGGCTCCATCCCCACTACCACAAAAATAAATAAATAAATAAACAAACAAACAAATAAATAAATAATGTAGCCGGGCGTGGTGGTGCACACTTGTAATCCCAGTACTTGGCAGGATGAGACAGGAGGATCACACATGTTCAAAGCCAGCCTCACTACTTAGACTCTCAGCAACTTAGTGAGACCCTGTTTCCAAATAAAATATAAAATAGGTCTGGGAGTATAGCCTGGAGGTAGAATACGCCTGGGTTCCATCCCTAGTACCATATACACTTACACAGACACACACAAACACACACAAATAAATAAAATATGAGTGTAGCTCAGAGGTAGAATGCCTCTGGGTTCAATCCTCAGTAACACACACACACACACACACACACACACACACACACACACACACACGAATACTGCCAACAACTGTACTATTTGCAAATGTGTCATGAGCACCATAGAGGATTCGGGGTCCCCATGAGGGACCCAGTTTCCCTTTCTGCCTGTCAGGGAGTTAGCTCTCTCAGGTCTCACTCCATTTTCCTCCTGGCCCCGAAGCCTCTGTTGGCATCAGCTGGCTCACCTCCCTTCTCTGCTCTCCACGCCTGCCCCACACCCAGCCCACACAGAAGCCGAGAGCAGGGTTCAGCGCCACCCTGCTCCCCGTGCGCCCACAGACACTTTTGTTTCGAAGGCCATTCCCTGGTTTCATTATTTGTAGCTTTTCTTCCTCTTTCGGTCTCCCAAAGTCCAAAGACTGTTCAGTAATTAAACCTGGAGGGACAGGGAGGAAGAGAGCCACCCCTGGGCCTTTGGGACAGGACTGGGAGATTAGGTCATAATTGATCTCCATTGTTGCAGCTGAAGATTATTTATCGCTCTCCCTGAGGAGCTGCTCACCGCCTGCTCCACCCCCAGCTTTCTGAAGCTGAGTGGGGCCTGGAGCCCCACACCTCCCCGCGCTGATGGAACCCGGGTCACTGGCTGTTTTCTGTATCCCATGTCTTGGGAAGCCTCTCCTTGCTGGCACTCCACGTGGATTTTCTCAATCCTAGTCACTATCACTGGACATCTCAGCCCTGGGTCTCCAGGACCTGCTCAGCCCTCCTGGGAAGATGGCAGGAAAGCCTAAGCCCAGTGGGGAAGAGACTGTTCCTGCAGCAGCCTCTGAGCCTGAGTTCCTGAGCGCTTTCCCAGGCAGGCCCTGGGAAGGAAATGCGGGAGGAACAACGTTCCCTAAAAATACACTTAGATTTCCCAGTGGATGGATGAGTGGGAGGGTGGAACGCAGGACTGTGAGCTATGCTGGACATCCAGCTCTGCTCTGTCCCCGAGGTGCAGAGGAGCTGCTGCAAGAAATAAAGAAAGAAAGAAAAAACTCTCTGAAAAAGAACAGGGAAGAGAAGAAATTCTCCTACCTACAGAGAAATCTCCTAGGGCTGCCCTGGGCCTTGGAGATTCATTTTATTATTATTTGTGATAATTGTACACTTTATTTTTATAGAGCCCTTTAAAACATTTGTACTGATTTTATTTTGCTGGTGAGCATGACCTCATTGGTCCTAGGCTATGAGGCAGGGCCGGGATGAGCTCTACTTCCTAAGCCAGAGAACTAGGAACTGGAGCAGCTAAGTGACTTGCCCAAGTCAAAGGCAGAACCCCAGTCCACCGACTCTCAACCTCAGAGCAATTATGCAGTTTCATGGTGACAATATTGGGGTCTCCTCAGAGGGGTTGTGATTTTTCACCTGCTGGATTGAAATCCCTTGATAAGATGCCTGGAGACACGGAGCCTCTCCTGTTAAGGGGATTCCGGGTCCCCAGCTGTCTTCCGCAGCAGGTCCCTCCTGGGCCTGCCGTGTCTTCTGTTCTGGAGAGCAGAGCCCTTGGCATGAAGGAGAAGCCACAGCTAACATCGCTACACACCCACTTCGTGCCAGGGGTTGTGCCAAGAGTTTGCATGAATTATCTCACCTAATCCTCCTAAGAACCCTGATTACCCTTTTTTTCAGATGAGGTAATGAGACCAGAGAAGTTAACATGCCCTCAGAAGCACAGCTTGTAAAAGCTGGAGATTTCAGACAAGGACTGCCTGGGACTCTGGAGCGAATGCCTTTAACTGTGAAAGACCGTTGATGCCACAGGCGGATCCTCCTGAGAGGGAGCACCCTTAATTCTGCCACTATCACAAAATACCAGAGAGACCAGGTCATAAACAACAGACATTTATTTCCCACAGTCTAGAGGCTGGGGAAGCCAAATCAAAGTGCTGAGCTGGGTGCACCGGTGCGTGCCCGTGATCCCAGTATCTGGGAAGCTGAGACAAGAGGATTGCAGGTTCAAGGCCAGCTCCAGCAACTCAGACGGACCCTCAGCAGCTTAGTAAGACTCTATTTCACAATAGAAAATGCCCGGGCGTGGTGGTGCACACTTGTAATCCCAGCACTCGGGAGGCTGAGACAAACGGATGGCGGTTCGCAGACAGCCTCAGCTACTTAGGCCCTTTGCAACTCAGTGTGACCCTGTTTCAAAATAAAGAATGAAAAAATAGGTCTGGGGGTGTAGCTCAGAGGTAGAATGTCCCTGGGTTCCATGCTGGACGTGGCGCGCGCTTGTAATCCCCACGCTTGGGAGGCAGAGAGAGACAGGAGGATCGCGCAGGTTCGAAGCCAGCCTCCCTGGCTTAAGAGACCCTGTTTAAAAATAAATTTTAAAAAACTATATATATATTATATATATGTATATATAATATATATATATATTATATATATACCTGAGAGTGTAGCCCAGAGGTAGAAGGGTTCCACTACCCCCAGTACCACTACCAAAAAAAAAAAAAAAAAAAGATTGCCCATGGGTTCCATCTCCAGTACCTAAAAAAAAAAAGAAAAAAGAAAGAAAGAGCTTGAGGTGTAGTGTATTTCAAAGGTAGAATGCCCCTGGGTTCAATCTCTAGTATAAAGAATAAAAATCAGGCCAGGCGTGGTGGCGCACACTTGTAATCCTAGTACTTGGGAGGCTGAGGCAGGAGGATCACAGGTTTGTGGCCTGTCTCAGGTAACTTAGTAAAGCCCTCCGAAACTTAGTAAGACCTATTTCAAAATTAAAAATAGGGCTGGGGGTGTAGTTCAGAGGCAGAATCTTCCTGGGTTCAATCCATTATGCCACAAAAATAAATAAATAAAAAATAAATAAATAAATAAAAGCCAAAGTGCTGGCAAATGTGGTGAGGATCTGCTTCCTTTTTTGCAGATGGCCCCCTTCTTGCTGTATCTGCACTTAGGGGAGAGAGGGTTCAGTTCACTTACTCTTCTAAATAAGAACATTAATCCCGGTACAGGGGTTTCCCCTCATGACCTAATCAAAACCTAATTCTCAAATGTCCCACCTCCATCCTTTGGAAGTTAGGGATTAAACCTATGAACTTTGGGGTGACATAAACATTCAGTTCATAATCTTACCCCTGTGCCAACCTTGTAAGAACAGGGGCATTGCAGGGCATGGTAGCAAACACTGTAATCCCAGTACTCAGGAGGCTGAGACAGGAGGCTCTCAGGTAGGAGGACAGCCTCAGTAAGTAGTGAGACCCTCAGCAACCTAGCAAGACCTGGTCTCAAAATAAAAATAAAATACGGCTGGGGGTGTAGCTGGGAGGTAGAATGCCCCGTTCCATCCCCAGTACCACACACACACACACACACACACACACACACACACACACACACACACCATTGATGAAATGCAGCTGGGACCCTTAGCAATCATTAAGGATGTCCACAGAGTGGCCAGCCACTGTGGAGGTTCGCAGAGGGAGCGGTTTCCCCTGGGCCTAAGGGCGGAGCCAGGAGCAGAACCTGCAGACCTTGGCTCCCAGGCCCAGCCACTCCCTGGCCCTTGCCCCAGGTCACCAGCTCCTTTCCCCTTCAGCGTCACCCTCTTATCCTACTGCTCGCCATGTCAAAGGCTTTCAGTAGAATCTATGGCCATCACCCCTTGTCAGCCTGTAAGAAAATTCTTGGATTAAAACCAAATCCTAGCCGGGCGTGGTGGCGCACGCTTGTAATCCCCGCGCTTGGGAGGCTGAGACGGGATGATCGCGCAGGTTCGAAGCCAGCCTCAGCTACTTAGTGAGGCTCTCAGCAACTTAGTGAGACCCTGTTTCCAAATAAATATAAAATAGGTCTGGGAATATAGCCCGGAGGTAGAAAAGCCTCTGGGTTCCACCCCCAGTACCACCAAAAAAAAAAAAAAGAGAGAGAGAGAGAGAGAGAGAGAGACCCTGTTTCCATGTAAAATAGGTCTGGGAGTGTAGCCCAGAAGTAGAAGGGTTTCCAGGAACCTCAATAACACCAAAAAAAAAAAAAAAAAAACCAACCAAATCCTATCCGGGCGTGGTGGCGCACGTTTGTAATCCCAGCATTTGGAGGATGGTGGTTTGCGAACAGCCTCAGCTTCTTAGTGATGCCCTTTGCAACTCGGTGAGACCCTGTTTCCAAATAAAGAATACAGCCTCGGCGATTTAGTGAGACCCGCAGCAACTTGGTGAGATGGTTTCAAAAATAAAAAATTTGGAGGGTTGGGGTATAGCTTGGAGGTAGAATGCCCCTGAGTTCAATCTCCAGTACCAAGAGAAAACTTAAAACACAACCCCTTAATACTCGACGAGGTCTCTTGCATTATGTTTCTCTAGAAGCATCCTGATAAATGGCAGATCTGTTTACTCAGGCAGCCTCCCATCTTCCCTCCATCCTCTCTCCCAGCCCTCCACTCACTGTTGCATTAGAACCAGGGCAAAGAAACCCCAGGGACAAATGTCCTTGTTTTGGTTTTGGCCCCTGGAACTCAGTATGGTATAGAAGAGACCAATTCTCTTCTCTCAAGGACTGGATTCCAGCCCCTCCATCTTGGCCTGTCTCATCACTGCAGGGATTGGGGCTGTTTCCTTACTGGTCCAGGCTCCTGGGCTCTGTGTCCAGAGGGCGAGTCAGCCACCCCTGAGTGGGGAGTGCCATAGGGGCCCAGCAGCAGGCCCTGTCCAGTGCTGTACTAGGAAGCCAGCAACCCAACAAGACAAAAGCCTAGCATGCATAAGGCCCAGGGTTTAATCCTGAAAAGACTCCGCCCCTCCCATTGGTACAGTTCACTGATGTCTATGAAATAAGACTTTTTCAATTGCATGCTACCACTGGATTTAACAATCCTGAGCACTTAACGCTTAACTAAGCTCACAAGTGGACACGGGCTGGCTCCAACACCAGTACCCCTTCCCGTGTGCCCACCCGTGGCTCCCACAGGCCCTGGATGCAGGGGCCACTGTAGCTTTGTCTCGGTCCCTGCAGGTGTCTGATGAACAGTCTAGGAAAACCAAGTCCCAGACAGAACATCTCTCCAAACTCCCAGGTTCCAGCCACAGGGGGAAAGAGGCAAACAGTGAAAAGCCTTGATGTCTCAAAGAATTTTTTTCTTCCAAGGAGTTCAAAGCAGTTGCTGCGTCTGATCTTACCTTATCCTCCAACACCCTGGGGAAGTGGGGAGACAGCAGGAATGATTTTGGTATCCCTTTCTGAAAGACGGGGACTCGGAGGTCCAGAAAGCTCAGACAGCTGGTTCAAGGCCACCAGCAGTTGGGAGCGGAGGACAAATGGAAAGCCCAATGGTGGTGTCTGCCCTTCTCAGCCTGGCACCCCTTCCCCCTCCACCTTCCTATGACCCCACAGCAGGAGGGGGGCGGATGGAGAGGCCTGAGATCTCCCTGTGGTTTTCCCAGACAGAAGCCCAGTCTGCAGTTCCCAGCTCTCCTTGTCTCAGACCACACACCCTTCGTACCTCCAGGGGAGCTGGCCCGACAGGCTTCCCTTGGGGCCGAGCCAGCTCTGTCTCTGCTCATTAGCAGGTCTGGTTCCAGGTGGATCTACCATCGGGTCATTAAAGCAATAAACAAGTTCCCCGATTGTCGGTGGGCCAGACCTGGCACCCACGGCTCCCGCATTGTGCTGAGTTCCAGCGGGCCCACACAGCCCCTGAAACAAAGCTCCACTTCCTCCCAGGAAGCTGCAAACCCGCGCCAGCCTCCTGGGCTCGCCCACGTGCTACGGCCAAGCCATTGTCTACAAGTCATACGAGTGCAGCCATTCCCATGACCAGGGTGGTTGCATGTCTCCACCAGCCAAAAGTAGGAGGTCAAGGGGCCCCAGGCAAAGAGCTACTCCGGCCACCATTCCCCAAGTCCCCGCAGTCCCTGGGCAGGTGTGCGTATGGAGCCCAGGCCTGACCCTCTCCCTCAAAAAGGGATGCAAAGAAGAATCCAGAAACAAATGGCAGGAAAGGGGCCCTATCCAAGCCTCCTGGCACCTTTTCCCTCTGTTTGGCTAGTATTGCTCCCTATATCTCCAGAATGTGTTTTCTCCCCAAGGAGCAGCTTGTCAAGGTGAGCGACAAGGTCATCCAGCCGGGCAGTCACTGGCCTGGTGGAGGAGGCACACTGGCACGCTCAGTTTTCCTTCTCAAGGAAATTCTTTGGGGCACTCAGCTGGGGCCTCTCCCAGCTGGTTGTCAGGGGTCGAGGCTGGAACCACCACCGACCGGGGGTTCGTTCTTCTCTCTTTGGGACTTCAGATGGGATGATGCCTCGCAGGAGGAAGGAGGAGGGACAGAGAGAAGCGCGGCGGGTAAGGAAGAGATGGAGGAGACTTGGCCGTGGGCAGGCCAGGGAAAAGCTGGCCCTGGTGGTCCACAAGATAAGAAGTGTTGAGGTCTGAGGGCAAAGGTGCCAGAGACTGCGTGCAGTCTCTCGCCTCTGCCAAGCCCCGGCCAGCGCGGGAGGCAGAGCCAACTCTCCATCAGCTAAACACAGTCTGCTGTCTGCTCAGCTTTGGCCCGGAGCCCTTATCTGGGGAAACGCAGACAGCCCTTTCCTAGAGCCAGCTGGTAGGGGATTGTGGAGGTAGATGAAGAAAGGTCCTGGCCGGGTAGAGGAATAAGAACCTGCGGGGAAAGAGACCTTCCTCAGGGAAAGAAGCCCCTGCTGTGTGTGGGTAAAAAAAATGTTAAAAATAGGCTGAAGGGGGACGAGAAGGGGACAAAGACAAGCCTTCACCTACTCTCAGTGTAGGGAACAGCAGCATTACTGTTCTTTTTTTAAATTAACCTATTGAGCCCGGGCATAGTGGCACACAGTGGCACATAGTGGCACTTGGGAGACTGAGGCTGGAGAATTGAGGGTTGGAGGCCAGCCTCAGCAATTTAGCAAGACCCTGTTTCAAAGCTGGGCGTGGTGGCGCACGCTTGTAATCCCAGCATTTTGGAGGCAGAGACTGGAGAATCGCGGTTCGCGCACAGCCTCAGCTACTTAGTGAGGCCCTCCACTGCTCAGTGAGACCCTGTTTCAAAATAAAGAATAAGTCGGGTGTGGTGGTGCACGCTTGTAAACCCCGCGCTTGGGAGGCTGAGATAAGAGGATCCCATGGGTTCGAAGCCAGCCTCAGCTACTTAGTGAGGCTCTCAGCAACTTAGCGAGACCCTGTTTCCAAATAAAATATAAAAAAGGTCTGGGAGTATAGCCCGGAGGTAGAAAGCCTCTGGGTTCCACCCCCAGTACCACACACACACACACACACACACACACACACACACACAAATAAATAAAGAATTTTAAAAAAATTGGCAGGGGATGTAGCTCAGAGCTCGAAATCCCCTGGGTTCCATCCCCAGACCCGCAAAAAAAAAAAAAAAAAAAAAAAAAAAAAAGTGAGACCCTGTTTCAAAATAAAAAATTAAATTTATGAGCCGGGCAAGCTAGTAATCCCGCGCTTGGGAGGCGGAGACAGGAAGATCGCGCAGGTTCAAAGCCAGCCTCGCTGGTTTAAGAGACCCTGTTTCCAAATAAAATATAAAATAGGTCTGGGAGTATAGCCTGGAGGTAGAAGGCCCATGGATTCCATCCCCAGTACCACCAATAAATTAATAAATTAGTAAATTAACTAAAAATTAAATTTAAAAAGAAAAATAAAACAGGGCTGAGGGTGTAGCTCAGAAGTAGAATGCCTCTGGATTTAATTCCTAGTATCAAAAAATGTAATCTTATTGAGATACAATTTACACAAATACCCTTTTTTTTTTTTTTTTTTTTTGGTACTAGGGATTGAACCCAGGGGCATTCTACCTCCAGACTACACCCCTAGCCCTATTATTTATTTATTTATTTATTTATTTATTTATTTATTTATTTATTTATTTACAGTGCTGGGAATGGAACCCAGGGGCATTCTACCTTCGAACTACACCCCCAGCACTATTTTTTTTTTTTTTTTTGGTGGTACTGGGGGTGGAACCCAGAGGCTTTCTACCTCCGGGCTATACTCCCAGACCTATTTTTTTTATTTTATTTGGAAACAGGGTCTCACTAAGTTGCTGAGAGCCTCACTAAGTAGCTGAGGCTGGCTTCGAACCCGTGTGATCCTCCTGTCTCAGTCTCCCAAGCGCGGGGATTACAAGCATGCGCCACCACGCCCAGCTGTGAGACCTTTGTTAAAAAATAAAAAATAAAAAATAAAAATAGGGCTGGGGGTGTAACTCTGAAGTAGAATGCCCTTGGGTTCTATCCACAGTACCACAAAAATAATAAAGATAAAAAATAAAAAAATAAATATTTTGAAAACTTAAAAAAGCGAGTTGAAAATCCTTTCTTCTGTTTTCTGAAGCAGTATATTTATTTATTATATTTATTATTAGGATTATTTCATCCTTAACTCTTTGATAGAATGTGCCAGGATTTTTTTTTCAATTATGAATACAATTTTTTTTATTCATAGAGGGCTATTCAAATTTTCTATTTCTTCTTGGGTCAATTCTGGTAATATGTGTATTTTAAGGAATTTGTCCATTTCATATAAGTTTTCAAAGTTCTTTGAAATTTTATTTAAATTTATTAAATTGTTAATAAACTTTAATCCCAGTATTTGTGAGAATTGCAGGTTTAAGACAGCCTCAGAATCTGGGCGTGGTGGCACACACTTGTAATCCCAGTCAAGGAAGGCTGAGACCGGAGGACCACGTTTCACTGACAGCCTCAGCTACTACTTAGTGAGGCCTTTTGCAACTCAGTGAGACCCTGTTTCAAAATAAAGAATAAAAAATAGGGCTGGGGGTGTAGCTAGGAGGTAGAATGCCCCGGGTTCCATTTCCTGCAAAAAAAAAAAAAAAATAGGGCTGGAGGTGTATCTCAGAGGTGGAATGCCCCTGGGTTCAACCCCCAATACCATTAAAAGAAAGTTATTATAATATATTATATAAAAATTATGTTATATTATAGAAATCTTGCTTTGTGTGTGGTCACTGGGGATTGAACCTAGAGGTATTCTGCCTCTGAGATACACCCCAGCCCTTGTGTGTGTGTGTGTGTGTGTGTGTGTGTGTGTGTGTGTTTCTAAGGATGAAACCCAGGGGCATTCTACCTCTGGGCTATACATCCAGACCTATTTTATTTTTTCATTTGGAAACAGGGTCTCACTAAGTTTTGTTTTGTTTTTTTGCCGTACTGGGGATGGAACCCAATGGGATTCTACCTCCGAGCTACACCACCAGCCCTATTTTTTTATTCTTTATTTTTTAATTAAATTAAATTTAATTATTTATTTATTTATTTTGGTGGTACTGGGGGTGGAACCCAGAGGCTTTCTACCTCCGAGCTATACTCCCAGACCTTTTTTATATTTTATTTGGAAATAGGGTCTTGCTAAGTTGCTGAGAGCCTCACTAAATAACTGAGGCTGGCTCCGAACCTGCGCAATCCTCCTGTCTCAGCCTCCCAAGCGTGGGGATTACAAGCGTGCGCCACCACGCCCGGCTCTTATTCTTTATTTTGAAACAGGGTCTCACTGAGTTGCAAAAGGCCCAAGTAGTAGTGAGGTTGTCTGCAAACAGCTCAGCCTCCCAAAAGCTGGGATTACAAGTGTGTGCCACCTTGCCCAGCTGTCACTAAGTTGTTGAGAGCCTCACTAAGTAGCTGAGACTCACCCCCCAGCCCTTCTTAATTTTATTTATTTACTTATTTTTGTGGTGCTGGGTGTGGAACTTCTACCTTCGGGTCATATCCCCAGCCCTATTTTAGCTTTTATTTGGAAACAGGGTCTCACTGAGTTGCAAAGGACCTCACTAAGGAGTAGCCGAGGCTGTCCGCAAAACCGCTAAGTTGCTGAGAGCCTCACTAAGTAGCCGAGGCTGATTTCTAACCTATACTCCTCCTGACTCAACCTCCCAAGTACTGGGATTCCGGGTTTGCGCCACAACAATCCTTCCTTTTAATCCCTTTCACGCCTGTCAGATCTGCAGTGACGTTGCCCCTCTTTTCATTGCTGACACTGGTTATTTGTGACCCTCCTCTTGTTGTTGGCCATTCTAGCTAGAGGGTATCAATTGTATTGATCTTTTCAAGAACCCAGCCTTTACTTCCATTGATTTCCTTTATTTTGAGTCTGTTTCTTATTTCACTAATTTCCATTCTCATCTTTATGATTTTCTTTGCAGCACTGCTGTTTGAAAGTCATGGAAGGATAACGGTTTCTACTTCTACCTCCAATCATAAGCCTCAGAGGGTCCAAGTTAAAAAAGGATCTTGCACATAATTTTGTCCAACTTTTTCATTTTATAAGTGAATAGAAATCCAGAGGGGGAGGCAAATTTTCTCCAGACACTTATCTTTCTTCCAAGGCCAGTTCATTGAACTGGGGAGGTAGCTAGGTGGTGGAGTGTTTTTCTAGCATGTGTAAGGCCCTGGGTTCAATCAACGGTACCATCAAAAAGAAAGAAAAGAAAATTAGGCCGAGTTCAGCTCAGTCATCCACTTCTTTCTTCCTTCCTTTATGAATATATTAATTATTTATGTAAGATATATTTAGTGAAAGCTGGGTACAGTGGTGCATGCCTGTAATATCAGTAACTGGGAGGCTGAGACAGGAGGAACCCAGGTTTGGAGCCTGCTGCCAGCAATTTAGCAAGACCTTCAGAAACCTAGCAAGATCCTGTTTCAAAATAAAAAAATAAAATAGTGCTGTGGTATAGGTCAAAGGTACAGTGCCCCTGGGTTCAATCTTTAGCACCAAAATAAATATATAAAACAATAAATAGGTCCACTATGCAAAGAGCTTTGTGAATTAGGTAATAATTCAAAGCAAAGAGAAAACAATGTAAATCTCAATAAGCAGCCACCAATTAATCAGTTAGCTAATTTCGTGTCTAGCCTCCTGTTATGAGGTTTGGGAAAACAAAGATTATACAGATGATCCAATTACATATTTTCTTGTTTGTTTGATTAATTTTCCCCCTGTTCTGGGGATTGTGCCCAGGGTATCAAGCAAGGCAAGCACCTTGCCACTGAGCTGTATTCCCGCCCCTGATTTTTTTCCCCTGTACTCAGGCCCTCACACAAGCTAAGTACACATTCTACCACTGAGCTATATCCATATGTTTTTATGGGTATGTTTAATTTTGAGACAGGGTCTTGCTACGTTGCCCAGGCTGGCCTTTAACTTGCACTCCTCCTGCCTCAGCCTTCCCAGCAGCTGGGATTACGGGTGTGCACCATCACACCTGGCTCCAATTTCTATTTAGCAGGTGGCTGATTTCATTCATAGAAGGCAAAGATATTTAGAAGCCATTGGGTTGTCACATTGACATTGGCATCCTTATCTGTTGCCTCTTGCATAACAGATCACTCCAAAACTTACCAGCTAAAAGCAATGAACATAGTTCTGAGGGCCAGGGATGCGGAGGGGCTTCGCTGAGTGACTGTGGCCCAGTGTCGGTCCTGAGGTCTTTCATGAAGTGACCGGCTGGGGCTGCAGTCTCTGGGGCTTGACTGGGACTCAGGATCTGACTCCACACTCACTCACGTGCGAGTGGGCAGGAGAGCTCGGATCCTTGCCACGCACGGCCTTTCCACAGAGCAACAGGGCACAGCAGGTGGCGCTCCCCAGAGTGAGTGACCCACATGCCACTCTGCGTTTTATGACCTGGTCCATCAGACATTATGACTTCTGCCTTGGCTGTTTCTGTTCATTAGAAGTGAGTCACACTCATTGCGAAGAAATTACACTAGGGCCAGGGAGATTTACTACCACAATTCCCTCCAAGAGCTGGGCATGGTGGTAATCCCAGTACTTGGAAGGCTGAAACAGGAGGATTGCAGGTTCGAGGCACAGCCTCAACAACTTAATGAGACCTTGTTTCAAAATAAAAAGTATAAAGGGCTGGAGGTGTAGCTTAGAAGCTCAGAGGTATAATCAATGTCCAGTACCAAAATAATAATAATAATAATAATAATAATAATAATAATCTTACATAGACTGACAATAAGAATCTGGGAACATCCAGGCATGGTGGCGCACGCTTGTAATCCTAGCATTCGGGAGGCTGAGACAGGAGGATCACGGTTTGCAGCCAGTCTCAGCTACTTAGTGAGGCCCTTTGCAACTCAGTGAGAATCTGTCTCAAAATAAAAAATAAAGGCCGGGCGTGGTGGCGCACGCTTGTAATCCCCGCGTTTGGGAGGCAGAAACAGGAGGATCGTGCAGGTTTGAAGCCAGCCACGTGTGCTGGTTTAGGAGATCCTGTTTCCAAATAAAAATGTAAAAATAGGTCTGGGAGTGTAGCCCGTAGGTAGAAGGGCTTCTAGGAACCCCAGTACCACCAAAAAAATAAAAAATAGAAAAATAAAGTAAAATAAATAAAAAAAATAAAAAGCTGGGCGTGGTGGCGCATGCTTGTAATCCCAGCGCTTGGGAGGCTGAGACAGGAGGATCGCACAGGTTCTAAAGCAGCCTCAGCTCCTTAGAGAGGCTCTCAGCAACTTAGTGAGACCCTGTTTCCAAATAAAGTAAAAAATAGGTCTGGGAGTATAGCCCAGAGGTAGAAAAGCCCCTGGGTTATACCCCCAGTATCACAAAAATAAAAATAAATAAAAATTAAAAATTAAAAATAGGGCTGGGAAGCCGGGCGTGGTGGCGCACGCTTGTAATTCCCACGCTTGGGAGGCTGAGACAGGAGGATCGCACAAGTTCGAAGCCAGCCTCAGCTGCTTAGTGAGGCTCTCAGCAAATTAGTGAGACCCTGTTTCCAAATAAAATATAAAATAGGTCTGGAAGTATAACCCGGAGGTAGAAAGCCTCTGGGTTCCACCTCCAGTACCACCAAAAATAAAAATAAAAATAAATAAATAAATAAATAAATAAATAAATAAAAATAGGGCTGGGGAGCCAGGCATAGTGGCGCATACTTGTAATCTCAGTATTTAGGAGGTTGACACAGGAGGATCAAGGTTCTTGTACAGCTTCAGCTACTTAGTGAGGCCCTTTGCAACTCATTGAGACTCTGTTTCAAAATAAAGAATAGAGAATAGTGCTAGGGGGTATAGCTTGAAATTAGGACCCCCCACCTCGGGGTTCCATCCCAGTACCACAAAAAAAAAAAAAAAAAAAAAAGCTGGGAGCTGGGTAGTTCAGAGGTAGAGTGCTTGACTGACCAAGCCATAGGTTCCATTGCCACCACAAGAAGGAGGAGGAGGAGAGAAAGAGAGGGAGTGAAAAGTCGCAGTCCGGTTTGGTGGTACACACCTGTAATATTAGGTTGCAGACTTGAGGCTAGCCTCAGCAATTCAGTAAGACTCTGAAACTTAGCGAAACCCTGTTTCAAAATGAAAAAAATATAAAAATAAGCCGGGCGTGGTGGTGCACGCTTGTAATCCCAGCATTTGGGAGGCTGAGACAGGAGGATCGTGGTTTGCAGACAGCCTCAGCTACTTAGTGAGGCCCTCTGCAACTCAGTGAGACCCTGTTTCAAAATAAAGAATAAAAAATAGGGCAGGGGGTGTAGCTCGGAGGTCAAATGCCCCTGGGTTCCATTTCCAGACCTGAAAAATAAGTAAATAAATAATTAATAGAAATAAAAAGGGGCAGAGGTATAGCTCTGAGATACAATGCCCCGGATTCAATCCCCAGTATAACAACAACAATAAAAGGAAAGAAAAAAGGATAGATAGATGAATGGAAGGAAGGAAGGAAGGAAGGAAGGAAGGAAGGAAGGAAGGAAAGAAGGAGAGAAAAAGAAAAAAAGAATCTGGAAACAGCGACATTGAGGTGAAATGGACAAATCATCTTCTTTGCCTTATTATTATTATTATTTTTTTTTTCGGGTTTGGGGATGGAACCCAGGGGCATTTGACCTTCGAGCTACACCACTGCCCTATTTTTTTATTCTTTATTTTGAAACAGGATCTCACTAAGTTGCAGAGGGCCTCACTAAGTAGCTGAGGCTGTTCACGAACCACAATCCTCTGGTCTCAGCCTCCTGAATGCTGAGATTACAAGCATGCGCCACCATGCCCGGCTCATCTTTGCCTCATTTTCTACACAGAACTGAGAAAGGCATAATTCTTAGGAATCATTTCCTAGAATCTTGTCCCCATTATAGATATCACATTATTATATTCTTTTTTTTTTTTTTTTTTTGGGTGAGTATAGGGATAGAACCCAGGGGCATTCTACCTCCGAGCTACACCCCCTGCCCTATTTTTTATTCTTTATTTTGAAACAGAGTCTCAATAAATTGGAGAGGGCCTCACTAAGTAGCTGAGGCTGTCCGCAAACCATGATCTTCCTGTCTCTGCCTCCCAAGTACTGGGATTATAAACGTGTGCCACCATGCCTGGCTGAAAGCTTATTTTTAACAGAATAGATTGTTCAGCTTGCATAGACAGTCCGTCATGAAAAATATGTTTAGAGCGGGGATAAACTGAGGATGGTGGTGCAACTTGTAATCCCAGTACTTGGGAGGCTGAGACAGGAAGATTGCAGGTTTGAGACCAGCCTCAGCAAATAGTAGACTATCATTAACCTAGTGAGACTCTATTTCAAAATAAAAATAAATTGGGCTGTAGGTGTAACTGAGAGGTAGAATGCCCCTGGGTGGTTCAATCCCCAGTGCCACAATAAATAAATAAATAAATAAATAAATAAATAAATAAATAAGCAAGCCAAGTGTGGTGGAGCATGTTTGTAATCCCAGTACTTGGGAGGCTGAGACTGGAGAATCGCAGGTTCTTGGCCAGCCTCAGCTACTTAGTGAGGCCCTCTGCAGCTTAGTGAGGCCCTGTTTCAAAATAAAGGATTAAAATAGAGCTGGATGAGATTACAACCCTCATAATTTAATTATCAACTGTCAATAGCAATACATGAGCTCTTTAAGGGGGAATTCTGTATCTAAACCATAATACTCCCCATCATCCACCCTGGTGACAAAAAAAAGCCCTCTTTCTTGCCTATAAGAGTAACCCAAAAAGGACTTATCTAATTATTTTCTTAAAGTTCTCAGAGAGATGTAGTTCCAGGCTGGTTATGTACTCCTTAGCTCACGTGTGTGTGTGTGTGTGTGTGTGCGTGCGCGCGCGCGCGCGCGCGCATGCACGTACATGCCCTGTGCTATTGGGGATTGAACTTGGGGGCATTCTGCTTCTCACCTATACCCCCAACTGTATTTCTTTCTTTTTTTTTTTCTTTTTTTTTTTTGCGGGTCTGGGGATGGAACCCAGGGGCATTTGACCTCCGAGCTACACCCCCTGCCCTATTTTTTATTCATTATTTTGAAACCAGGTCTCACTGAGTTGCAGAGGGCCTCACTAAGTAGCTGAGGTTGTCCACGAACCGCGATCCTCCGGTCTCAGCCTCCCGAATGCTGGGATTACAAGCGTGTGCCACCACGCCCGGCTTTATTTATTTATTTATTTAATTTTTAAATTTTGAAATAGGGTCTCCCTAAGTTGCTGAAGCTGGCCTCCAACCTATGATTCTTCTGTCTCAGCTTCCCGAGTACTGGAAATATAGGCATGAACCACCATTCCTGGCTTTCCTTCGCTCTTAAAATAAGAGAAGATTTAGGAGAGAACTACATGCTAAAGAGAACTGATTCCCTCACTGTAGCAAAAGCAAGGTCACAGCAGGTCACACCACATAGCAGTTTATTGGCCTCTCATGTAGCTATTCAGGAATCATCATGGCAGGGCCATAGCAGGGCTCCATGATGTCCGGGGCCAAGGCTCCTCACTTATTTTCAATGCCTTTCTTTTATCTCATGGCCTGGGAAAATGTCTCCAGTGCCTGCCACCATGCCCGCATTTTAGGCAGCAGCAGGAGAAAGAGACACTGGGAGAGTGCACCCTTGTTTTTTGAAGGACGTGACCAGGAAGTTGCATGACTCATTTTGCTACATAGGTCCTACAGTGCAAAACTAGGAAGTGCATATCACTCTACTGTATCTGGCAGATCATGAGGCTATATAGAAATCATTCTACTTATGGTAGAACCCAAGCGCATGGCCATGCTTAGCAGCAAGGGGTGCTGGGAAATACAGTCTTTGTATGTTTGTGTGGTACTAGGGATGAAACCCAGGGGCCTTCTACCTCTGGACTACACCTCCAGATCTATTATTATTATTATTATTATTATTATTATTATTATTATTTTATAATTTGGAAACAAGGTCTCACTAAGTTAATGAGAGCCACATCGAGTTGCTGAGGCTGGCTTCGAACCTGTGATCATCCTCTCTCAGCCTCCCAAGTCCTGGGATTACAAGCATGTGCCCATGCCTGGCAGAAATTCAGTCTTTTGATGAGTAGTCATTTTATTTATTTTTTTTTTTCCTTTTTTTTGTGTGTGGTACTGGGGATAGAACCCAGGGCTTTTTACCACCATGCTCTACCTCCAGACCTATTTTATATTTTATTTGGAGACAGGGTCTCACTAAGTTACTGAGAGCCTCACTAAGCTTCTGAGGCTGACTTCGAACCTGTGATGCTCCTGTCTCAGCCTCCCAAGTACTGGGATTACAAGCATGTGCCTCCATGCCCGGCCGATGAGTAGTCATTTTCTCAACAAAATTTGTGCTACATTAGAAGGGAAAAATAGATACTAGGGGACAACTAGCAATCTCTAACATAGAACCTCCTGTAACTGGGTGTGGTGGTACACATCTGTAATTCCAGGTATTTAGGATCACAGGTTCAGTGCCAGCTTCGGCGACTTAGTGAATCCCTCAGCAAGATAGTGAGACCCTGTCTCAAAATAAAAACCTAAAGCTGGGTGTAGAATAAAAGATGAAGAATAAGAATATATATATATATATACACACAACACACACACACACACACACACACACACACACACACAAATATATATGTGTGTATATATGGCTGGGGCTTGGAGGTAGAATGCCCCTGAATTCAATCTCTAGCACCGCAAAAAAATAATAAAATAAATAACTAAAATGGTTGAGGGTGTAGCTTGGAGGTAGAATATCCCTGGGTTCAATCCTCAAGTACAAAAAAACATTATTATTATTATTTTATTTTTTGGCGGGTCTGGGGATGGAACCCAGGAGCATTCAACTTCCAAGCTACACACCCTACCCTATTTTTTTATTCCTTATTTTGAAACCGGGTCTCACTGAGTTGCAGAGGGCCTCACTAAGTAGCTGAGGCTGTCCTCAAACCGCGATCCTCCAATCTCAGCCTCCCAAATGCTGGGATTACAAGTGTGTGCCACCACGCCCGGCTCAAAAAAATATTATTTTTGATGTCTTGAGGTGAGGGGGGATGAAACCCAGGGCTTTGCGTGTGCTAGGCAACCCTGAGGTAGAGCCCAGCCCCTTCCAAAGAGACGCATGATAGCTCATACTGTGAGAAAGCTCGGCTTCCAGAAATTCTAATGTGTGATCACTATGAGCAGATCTAGTATTTTCCGGAGAGAATTTTATCCCAGTCTCTTGTAGCACACAGACCTACTGTGACGGAGCAGAGGGGCCGGCTTCGGAGCACACAGGCACCCACGAGGGTTGCTGGGGAGCCCACTGGAGGAGACAGAGCACGCGGCTCCCCAGCTTGGGGCCGGGCTGGCCTCAAAGCTCTCCCCCGAGGGCTGCGTTTCCATCCTCCACATTTAATAAGCAGAGAGAATTGAAAACAGTAAAAAACAGAAGATAATTCAGCAGTCAATAAAAAGATAAAGTAAACGAAGAAGAAATAAAAAGATGGTTAAAAAAATAAAACAGCAAAGAGGGGGTAGCAGCCAGCAATAAAGTCATAATATGAACTAAAAATAAACCAAATAAGCTAAAAAGAAATTAAAAGATAGAACAAAGACATGATAAGGCAAAGGTTAGGAATAAAAGATGGAGAATAAGGAGATAATACAATAACAATAAATCTAGAAGATAAGATGAGATAAAAGGAAATAATATAAAATAGCTAGAAGAAAGACAAAACAGATTAAAAATGAGCGAGATAAGTAAAATCATTAAAACCAGAAAAATAAAAGACTAAAGGGATTACAACAATAAAACGTGTTAAGCCGATACCAAAAGAAATAAAAAAAAAAAAAGACTCTGCTGTGGGGAAAGACAGTAATAGGTCAATTTTGTTTGAAGTTAAAATAATACAGCAATACAAGTACAAAAGCCTCCCTCTCAGGTGGACTCTGAGTCCAGGCAGACTCAAGGTCAGTCCTGCAGACTCCCCAGTCTCCAAGCATCTGTTAATTTGCTAGGGCTCCCCTTACAAGGTACCACAGAGTAGTTAATCTGGGCATGGTGATGCAACCCAGTAATCTCAGTTCTTGGGAGGCTGAGACAGTAGGATCGCAGGTTCAAGGACAACGTCAGCAATGTACCAAGACTCTCAGCAACCTAGTGAGACCCTGTCTCAAAAAAAAAAAAAAAAAAAATTAAGCTGGGTGTGATGGCACACACCTGTAATCCCAGAATTTGGAAGGCTGAGACAAGTGTATCATAGCTTTGAGACCAGCCTCAGCAACATAGTTAAGACTCTAACCTAGCAAGACACTGTTTCAAAATAAAATATAAGAGCTGGATGTAGTGGCACATACTTGTAATCCCAGCATTCGGGAGGTGGAAATTGGAGGATCGCAATTCGTGGACAGCCTCAGCTACTTAGCAAGGCTCTTTGCAACGCAGTGAGACCCTGTTTCAAAAAATAAAAAGATTTTAAAAAATAGGGCTGGGGATGTAGCTCGGAGGCACAATGCCCCTTGGTTCCATCCCTGGTACTGCAAAAATAAATAAATAAAAGTAAATAAATAAATAACAAAATATAAAAAGGGCTGGGAATATAGCTGCAAGGTAAAATATCCCTGGATTTGTACTTGGGAGGCTGAAACAGAAAGTTTCCAGGTTCCAGGACAGCTTCAGCAAGTAGTGACTCTCATCGACCTACGAAGATCCTGTTCCAAAAATAAAATAAAATAGGTCTGGGGGTGTAGCTTGGAGGTGGTATGCCCTTGGGTTCAATTCCTAGTAACCTTCCCCCACAACATTCTGAGGTGCTGGGGGCTATTACATATGGACTTGGGGGAGGGGACATAAGTCATCCCATCACAGCATCAGGCTGAGAAGTCCCTGGAAGATAGCCTTTAGCAGCGAGAACTGCAGAGAGCAGGACTTCGCTCTCTTGCCTGATTTGGAGTCTCTGATACAGCTGTCTTTTCCCCTTTCATTTTAGTTTCTGATAAATACTCTTCATTCCACTTGAATCCACACGGCCCTAGAAGGATGAAGCAGTGGAGTCCCTAACCCATTTCGTCTTACGATGTTAGGGCCGTGGAGAGCAAGAGACGTCCTGGCAGTCAGCTCCTATAGCTAATGGAGCCACGGGGCCATGGATGGTGTGCTGGGACGCTCAGGCCAAGAAACTTTTGCTCTGGGTTGAAACACATCATGAGATTGTGCCTCTTACGTGTCCCCAAACAGGCAACATGACCTGCAACAGGGTTTTGGAGCTTATACCTCATTGCCTCTTCTGAGCAGCCAGCTAGGAGAGTTGGTCACCCTTGGTCACCAGAACACACCACCTGAGGGAATGAGTTTTCTGTACTTGCTTTCTCTCTTGCTCCAAAGATGGATATCACAGTCCATTCAGCTGCTGCAAAAAAAATACCTCAGTCGAGGCAATCTATAGACAACAGAAGTTAATTGCCCACAGCTTCAGAAGCTGGAAAGTCCAAGACCATTGCACGGGCAGAAGCAGAGTCAGGTGAGAGCCCGTTCCTCGTAGAGGGCACCTTCTGATTTCCGTGTCCTCCCGTGGCAGAAGGGGCAGGCGGGCTTTCTGGAGGCTCTTCCAAAAGGCGCTAATCCCACTCATGAAGGCCGCACCCCCACAGCCTCGTCACCTCCCAAGGCCATACTTTCTAAGCCCGTCACATCGTGGATTTAGGAGACACATGAGCGTTCAGACCACAGCATGTGATCAGAAATGTGTGATGTGCAGGGTCCCGTCCTCTCACCCTAGAGAAGAAGCAGAGAACCTTGGAAGAAGTAAACTGAACAGCACTCAGCTCAATCTCCTTGTCTAGAGTTGAGGAAATAAGCCGGGCATGGTGGTACACACCTGCAACCCCAGTACTTGGGAGACTGAGGCAGGAGAATCGCAGGTTTGAGGATAGCCTCAGCAACTTAACAAGGTGCCTCAGCAACTTAGCAAGACCCTGTTTCAAAATAAAAAATAATGTTGGGTGTGGTGGTGGTGCACGCTTGTAATCCCAGCATTCAGGAGGCTGAGACCAGAGGATTGCAGTTTGTGGACAGCCTCAGCTACTTAGTGAGGCCCTCCGCAACTTAGTGAGACCCTGTTTCAATTAAAGAATAAAAACTAAGCCGGGCGTGGTGGCGCGCGCTTGTAATCCCAGCATTCGGGAGGCTGAGACCAGAGGATTGTAGTTCAAGGACAGCCTCCAGCTACTTAGTGAGGCCCTCTGCAACTCAGTGAGACCTGGTTTCAAAATAAAGAATAAAAAATAAGGCAGGGGGTGTCCCTGGGTTCCATCCCCAGACCTGCAAAAAAAAAAAAAAAAAGAATAAAAACTAGAGCAGGGGTGTGTGTGGCTTAGAGGTTGAATGCCCCTGGGTTCCATTCCCACACCTGAAAAAAAAAAAAAAAAAAAAAATATATATATATATATATATATATATATATATATTAAATATATATAGGGCTGGAGCATAACTTGGAGATAGAATATCTCTAGGTTTAATCCCCAGTAACCAGTAACACACACACACACACACACACACACACTCCACATTTCATGTTGTGTAGATAATCCCCCCAGCTGCCTCCTCTTCCCCCTGGTCCTGCCAGAAGAGAAGCATATGCTCCCAGGCTCTTTTGGACCATGATGTCCATCAGGGCAGACTTGAGACTTGTGTACAATTCTTAGCACAAGGTCAGCTCTTCACAGAAGGAGGAGGAGGAAATGGTCCTGGGCCTTGGCTTCGGCCCCAAGGCTTCCTCTGGCCTGAATTCTCCAGTGGGCTCTTAGCAAGGGCGAGGGCAACAGACTTGAAGCCACCCACAAGTCTTCAGCCTTCAGACTTGGCCTGTTCCCGGCCTGTTCCCTTCAGGGTCCCGTTGCCTTCCTGGCAGGAACCCAAAGGGGTGGGAGAGGGGAGGGATGAAAGCAAAGTGAAAGGATGGGCCTCTCTGGACGGCCCCTCTCCCCCCACCCTGTTGCCATGGAGACCAGAACAAAGCCTCTCTTTCCCCTCTTTTCTGGATTGTTAATTGTCTTTACTCCATGGTGCCTTTGTTAATTGTTGCCAGTCCCGCCCAGGATGGGGATCTAGGTTTCCTCCAGACAGGAAATAGGATTAAAAAAAAGTTAGGTGGCAGAGGCGGGGCACCCTAAACCAGGTGTGTGGGGGTGGTGAGGGGGCCCCAGGAGGCCAGGCTTCTGAGAGGGGATACGGCTTCACCCCTTTCCTCTCCCCATTCAATAATCTGCCTTTCCCTGGTGGGGCCTACGACCCCCTCTGTGAGAAGAGATGGGAGAGAATGAGAAAGGGAAAACAGAACTGCCCTGTGAGTGCCCCTGTGTGTGTGTGTGAGTGCCCGTGTGTGCGGGTGTGCTGTCCTCTGGGGGAGCTGGCCCTGTCTTTCAGCTGCATTCCAAGTGGGTCAGTAAAACATGCAGGCTGCAGGACCCCAAGAGAGAGAGAGAGAGAGAGAGAGAGAGAGAGAGAGAGAGAAGAAATGTATGCTAGCCCTGGAGGTGAGTGATACTTCACTCTTTTCCCTGTCCCTAAGCATAGGGATGGCAGAGCAGACAAACATGTGTAATAGACCAAGTCGCCAGCATTAGCTGAGCCCATGCACTGGCGAGGGTCCCATAGTGTGCGGTGGTATGGGTTGGGTCCTCCATCTATGGGAGGAAGTCATCCAGTTGGGGGCAGCAGGATGATTGTGACACAGAAAGCAGAGCTGTTTCCAGTTCAGGGTCCAGAGGAGAATCCAGTGGGCGCCTAACACTCAGGTGCAGGTGTATGTGGTTCCGATGCTGAGGGTGACTGAATAAGGCCCATTGGGTTCAGTGCGCATTATGCCAACCATCGGAACGATGAGTTTTGCACAAGAGAAAGAATTTGTGAGATGACCAAATTAGAGAAGTTAGGAGCCCCCAGATCTCAAGTCCACCCCCTAAAGGTAGGGTTTAGTGGTATTCATGAGATAAGGAAGCAGGGTAAGCTGGTCTCTCAGCAACCTACTAAGGCCCTGTTTCAAAATAAAAATGAAATAGAGCTGGGAGTGTAGCTCAGAGGTAGAACACTCCTGGGTTCAATCTCCACTACCACAAAAAATGGCAAAAATAAAAATAAAAAGGGCTGGGGCTATCGCTCAGAGGTACAGTGCCCCTGATTCAATCCCAGGATCAAAAACAAAACAAAACGGGGATTACAGACATGGTGGCGCAAGCCTGTAATCCCCGCGCTTGGGAGGCGGAGACAGGAGGATCGCGCAGGTTCGAAGCCAGCCACCCTGGCTTAAGGGACCCTGTTTCCAAATAAAAATATAAAAAATAATTCTGGGAGCATAGCCCGAAGGTAGAAGGGCTTCCAGGAACCCCAGTACCACACACACAAAAAAGACCCTGTTTCCAAATAAAATATAAAAAATAGGTCTGGGGGTGTAGCCTGAAGGTAGAAGGGTTCCATCCCCAGTACCACCAAAAACAAAACAAAACAAAAAAAAAAGAGCAAGCGAAGCTAGTGGATTTATTGGGGTTTCCCATCAGTCTTATAAGGACCATAAAACCCCACAAGAAGCAAAACAGCTTGGGATTCTGGGTGGAACCTGGATCTGAGAGCCAGAAACCCAGAGCGCCTGGGTTCTAACGTCAGCCCTCGCCCCTTCACTGTGTGGTCTTGGGAAACTTCCTTCACCTCCACAAGTGCCGTTTTCTCTTACAAGAGATTGACAATCGTGTGAGCAGTGTGCCCTCCTTGGGCAAGGTGCTGTGCCTCGGTCTTCTTCATTGCACAAAGATGGAGCTGAAAGATACTTCTTGAGGGCTATTCCTCCGTCATCTTGTACTCTCGGGTTCTGAGAGGCAAATGAAACATTCTGTTTCTCAATCTATTTCCTCCTCCTCCTCCTCCTCTTTCTCCTTCTCCTTCTCTTCCTTTCTTTTTCTTTTTCTGCAGTGATGAGGATCAACCTAGGGCCTCAGAAATGTTAGACAAGTGCTCTACCACTGAGCTACATCACAGCCCTTTTTGCTTAATTTTGAGATTAAGTAAAGTTGTCCAGTCTGGCCTCAGACTTGCCATCCTTCTGCCTCAGCCTCCCGAGTAGCTGGGATTACAGGCATGTGCCCACCGTGCCTGGCTACCCGTTACCTTCTTGATTAGCTCTGGTCCTGAGTGCGACTCTGGAAAAACCCGGTAGAAATGAGTAACAGTCACTTGAGTCAGCCCAAAGGCAGGCCTGAGGAACACTCCATGGGGGAGACTCAGGGCCTTGAGCACCTCTGGCTCCATCTCTGGCCACTGGCATCTGGAAAGCACCTGCTCAGTCAGTAGGATGAAGGGAGGGTCCAGACAAGCCCCTCTAGGCTGGACCTACCGGGCTCTGACCCACCACACAGGCGCCCTCTCTAAGATTCACAGAGAACAAGAGCCTTGCGGGAGTGGGCAAAAGAGAGAGGTCTCCGGGAAACTGGATTTCAGGGTGCTCTACCCTCCCTCTTTCGAGCTCTTAGACTCACTTGCTTTCTCCCAGATGTCGCCCGCCCATCAAGCTGTGACTATGGCAGAGGAAAGTAATTCACACTGTCCTGTGAATTTAATCCTTTTATGACTGCTGTTCAGGGGATTTGCATAGGACACCTAGTTTCTAACCTCAGTGTTAAAGGGAAAGCCAGGAAGCCAGCACAGTGAGGCATCACCCCCCTCCTCCCACACACACACACTTGATGGTCTTAGACCAAAGGCTTTGAAAACCAAATTCCTGCCTGGCCACACCCCTGTAATCCCAGTACTTGGGAGGCTGAGACAGGAGGGTTGCAGGTTCGAAGGCAGTCTCAGCAACCCAGGGAGATCCTGTTTCAAAATAAAAAATAAAAGCCAGGTGTGGTGGTGCACGCTTGTAATCCCAGTGCTTGGGAGGCTGAGACAGGAGGATCACACAGCTTCGAAGCCAGCCCCAGCTACTTAGTGAGGCTCTCAGCAACTTAGTGAGACCCTGTTTCTAAATAAAGTATAAAACAGATCTGGGAGTATAGCCTGGAGGTAGAAAAGCCCCTGGATTCCACCCTCAGTACCACAAATAAATAAATAATAAAGTAAAAAATAAAGTAGAGCTGGGGTATAGTTTACAGGTAGAATGCCTCTCAGTTTAATTTTAAGAACAAGAAAGAAAGAAAGGAAGGAAGGAAGAAAGAAAGAAAGAAAGAAAGAAAGAAAGAAAGAAAGAGAAAGGAAGGAAAGAAGGAAGGGAGGGAGGGAGGGAATAAGAGAGAGAAGGCCAAACTCCTGGAAGCCAATCCAAGTCATTCTCTCAGTAACTATTAGTATTTCCTGTGGGTTCTAGAAATGAAATGGAGAACAGGGCAGACAGGGTTCCCCTCTCAGGGGCTATGGTCCAGCCGGGAACAGGGAAGAAGAGGAAGGCAAGATGGAGTGAGAACCGCTGAGGTACGTGCTAAGAAGGCAGTGAGCAGGTGGAGAAAGAGGATAAAGGGATGGGGTGGAGGATGATTTTTGTGTGTGTGTGGCACTGGGGATGGAACCCAGGGGCATTCTACTCTGGACCTGCACCTCCAGCCCTATTTGTTTATTTATTTATTTATTTATTTATTTTTATTTTTTATTTTTGGTGGTACTGGGGTTCCTGGAAGCCCTTCTACCTCTGGGCTACACTCCCAGACCTATTTTATACTTTTTTTGTTTTTGAAAACAGGGTCTCTTAAGCCAGCATGGCTGGCTTCGAACCTGCGCGATCCTCCTGTCTCTGTCTCCCAAGCACTTATTCTTTATTTTGAAACAGGGTCTCACTTAAGTTGCCAAGGGTTTCACTAAGTAGCTGAGGCTGGCTGTGAACCTGCGCTCCTCCTGTCTCAGCCTCCCAAGCAGCAGGAGTACAAGCATGCGCCACCACACCCTGCTTAAATGGAGAGTGATTTTTAGGTGGAGGAAAGCTGAAAGTAGGAACCTTTGTGTTAAGACCGGAGGTGGAATGAACCTCCTCTGGAAAGAGCAGGATTTGGAAAAGGCACTTTTCAGGTCAAGAGATGCTTATAGCCGGGTGTGGTGGGGCAAGTTTGTAATCCCCGCGCTTGGGAGGAGGAGACAGGAGGATAATGCAGGTTCAAAGCCAGCCTCACTGGCTTAAGAGACCCTGTTTCCAAATAAAGTATAAAACAGGTCTGGGAGTGTAGCCCAGAGGTAGAAGGGTTCCACCCCCAATACCACTAAAAGAAAAAAAAAAAAAAAGAAAGAAAAAAAGAGAGAGATGCTTTTAAGGTTTGAAATCTGGTTTAAGGCACCTATTTCCATATGGGGATTTGGTTGGGATTGAGCAAAATTTGTGATATAGCCATTAAGGTTGGGAGACATAGTGAGAGAGGGTTCTGAAAAGTAATCAGTTGTTTTTTTTTTTTTTTTTGGTGGTACTGGGGTTCCTGGAAGCCCTTCTACCTCCGGGCTACACTCCCAGACCTATTTTTACATTTTTATTTGGAAACAGGGTCTCCTAAGCCAGCGCGCGCGGCTGGCTTCGAACCTGCGCGATCCTCCTGTCTCTGCCTCCCAAGCGTGGGGATTACAAGCGTGCGCCACCACGCCCGGCAAAGTAATCAGTTGTTTGAAAAGCAATTTATTCATTTATTTAATTTTTTGTGGTACTGGGGATGGAACCCAGGGGCTTTCTACCTCTGGGTTACACCCTAGACCTATTTTATATTTTATTTGGGAATAGATTCTCACTAAGTTGCTGAGAACCTCACTAAGTAGCTGAGGCTGGCTTCGAACCTGCGTGATCCTCCTGTCTTAGCCTCTCATGTACTGGGATTACAAGTGTGAGCCACCATGCCTGGTGTTTTTGGTTTTTTTGGTACTTGGGATTGAACCCAGCTGCACCACTCTACCTCCAAGTTATATCCCCAGCCCTATTTTCTTTCTCTCTCTCTCTCTCTCTCTCTCTCTCTCTCTCTCTCTCTCTCTCTCTCTCTCTCTTTTTTGTGGGTCTTGGGATGGGACCCAGGGGCATTTGACCTCCGAGCTATACCCCCTGCCCTATCTTTTATTCTTTTTTTTTTTTTTTTTGGTGGTACTGGAGGTGGAACCCAGAGGCTTTCTACCTTTCTACCTCAGGGCTATACACCCAGACCCATATTATATTTTATTTGGAAAGAGGGTCTCACTTAAGTTGCTGAGAGCCTCACTAAGTAGCTGAGGTTGGCTTCAAACCTGCGCAATCCTCCTGCCTCAGCCTCCCAAGCACAGGGATTACAAGCGTGTGCCACCACACCTGGCTTATTCTTTATTTTGAAACTGGGTCTCACTGAGTTGCAAAGGGCCTCACTAAGTAGCTGAGGCTGTCCGCGAACCATGATCCTCCAGTCTCCCGAATGCTGGATTACAAGCATGCACCACCATGCCCGGCTCTCTATTTTGAAACAGGGTCTCACTAAGTTGCAGAGGGCCTCACTAAGTAGCTGAGGCTGGCTAAGAACCTGTGATCCTCCTGTCTCAGCCTCCCAAGTACTGGGCTTACAAGCGTCCACCACAACTGGCTAGCAATGGTGGTTTGAGTTAAAGATGTAGCTTAATTGGTAGGGTACTTATCTAATGTGTGAGGCCCTGGGTTCTATCCACAACCACACACACACACACACACACACTCACACACACACTCACACACACTAAGAAAAAGCTAGTGGTTTGCCCAGTTAAGCAAACTATTGTCCTGGGAAGGGGGATATTTGAGCAGTCTATTGTTCGGATAAATTGATTTTCAGAAAGTTTTTGAAGAAAATGATGATGTTATTTACTGGTTTGTTATCTTTCCGGGCGAGAACATTCTGGAACAAATATTAAAGTCCTGTAGATATAAGCAGCCTTAGTTAAATGGTGTGTCTGTAGGTATCCTCAGTTCTCAGAGGCAGTGAGACTGGCAGTATAGCAGAGCAGTGAGGTGGCCTGGTATTTTGGGAGATGGACCGATGCCACTCACTAAGTTGTTAAGATGGGGAAAGAAAAATCAAGATGACTGCTAGGGTTTTGCAACAAGCCACTGGGTAAGGGTGGTACCATTTCCTGAGATGGCAAAAAAGATGGCAGAGGGTGTAAATAGATTCAAAGATGGTGGTTAAAGGTTCCTTTTTTTTTTTTTTTTTTTGTACTGGGGATTGAACCCAGGGGTATTCTATCTCCAAACTACACTCACCCTATTCATTCATTCATTCATTCATTCATTCATTTGTTTATTCTAGGGGCTGAACCCAGAGTCATTCTATACCCTCAGCCCTCTTTGTCTACTTATTGTGGTTCTGGGAATTGTACCCAGGGATATTCTACCTCTGAGCTACATCCCAGCTCTATTTTATTTTCTTATTTATTATTTGGAAATGAGGTCTCACTAGGTTTCTGAGAGCTTTGCTAAGTTGCTGAGGCTGGCCTTAAACCTGCAATCTTTCTGTTGCAGCCTTCCAAGTACTGGTGGTACAGAAATCCACTACCATGCTGGGCTAGGTTTTTATTTTCAAATAGGGTCCTGCCGAGTTGCGGAGGGTGTAAGTTGCTGAGGCCATCCTTAAACCTGTGATCCACCTGTCTCAGCCTCCTAAGTCTGAACCTGTGATCCACCTGTCTCAGCCTCCTAAGTACTGGGATCACAGGTGTGCGCCACCATGTCCGGCTAGAAACAGGGTCTCTATCCAGGCTGGTCTTGAACTTGGAATCTTCCTACCTCTACCTCCTGAGTTGCTGAGATTACAGGCTAAGTAAACCAGCCCAGCCAATCTTGGAGATTTAAGTAAAGAATTGGGAAAATTATTGACACATAGTTTCTACTTAGAACTAGGGAAATAGATAAAACTCCATCCTTGGGAGAGAAGGTAGGTAGGAAACCGAGATGCAGGAGAGGTTCATGAGAACACCCACCTGGGGCAGGAAGGAACAAAACTCGAGGGAGGCCTGGGAAGAACAACCTGTGAAGGCAGGAGGAATTCCGGAGTGTGGAGTCACGTAGCCAAGAGTGTTTCAGGGAGGGAGTGGTTGACTGGGTAAAGTGGTTTAGAGCTGACAAGTGTTTCTGGGAAGTCGTGTGGCAGTATAGAAAGATCTAGAATTTCAGTTGAATAATTTCCTCCTTCCACTCACTATCTATGACCTTGAGCTTAAATTTTCTCACGCCTAAAAGGGATGGATAGGGTGATAGGGTGGATGTGCACCCCGATAATCCCAGTACTTGGAAGACAAAGACTGAGACGGGAGGATCCCAGGTTCGAAGCCAGCCTCAGCGGTGTAGCAAGGCCCTCAACAACTTAATGAGACTGTTTCAAAATTATAAAAAGGGCTGAGAGTGTAGCTCAGAGGTAGAAAGACCCTGAGTTCTTATAACCAATAACAGGAAATAAATAAATAAATAAATAAAAATAGGGTTGGGGTGTACCTCAGGCAGAATTCCCCTGGATTCAATCCCCAGTACCACAAATAAATAAATAGATAAATAAATAAGTAAGCAAGAAAGTAGCTGGGCATGGTGGTGCACGCCTGTAATCCCAGTACTCGGCAGGCTGAGACAGGAGGATTGCAGGTTTGAGGACAGCCTCAGCAAGTAGTAAGATTCTTATCAACCTAGCAAGACCTTATTTCAAAATAAAAATAATATAGGGGCAGGAGTGTAACTCAGAGGTACAATGTCCCCAGGTTTAATTACCCCTCTACTCTCTTTCTCTCTCTCTCTCTCTCTCTCTCTCTCTCTCTCTCGTGTGTGTGTGTGTGTGTGTGTGTGTGTGTGTGTGTGTGTGAAAAATAAAATAGTGATGGGGGTGTAGCTTAGAGGTAGAATGCTCCTGGGTTTAGTCCCAGTAGGAAGAAAGAAAAAAGAAAAGGAAAGGAAAGAGAGAGAGAGAGAGAGAGAGAGAGAGAGAGAGAGAGAGAGAGAGAGAGAGAGGGAGGGAGGGAGGGAGGGAGGGAGGGAGGGAGGAAGGAAGGAAGGAAGGAAGGAAGGAAGGAAGGAAGGAAGGAAGGAGACACCAACCACACCAACCTCACAGAGTTGGGGTAAGGTGCAAATAGATATTGTAAGCCAAGTGTGATGGTCCATGCTTGTAATCTTAGTACGTGGCACAGCAGCTTAATGAGGCACTCTGCAACTGAGTGACACCCTGTTTCAATAAAAATATAAGCCGGGCACGGTGACATGCGCTTTTAGTTCCAGCACTTGGGGAGAGGCTGAGACAGGAAGATTGCAAGTTCGAGGACTGCCTCAGCAAGTAATGAGACTCTCATCAACTTAGCCAGACCCTGTTTAAAAAAAAAAAAAAAATAGGGCTGGAGGTATAGCTCAGAGGTAGAATGCCCCTAGGTTCAATCCCCAGTATAAATAAATAAATAAATAAATAAATAAGAAAATGAAAATAAAATAGGGCTGGGGGTATAGATTGGAAGTAGAATGTCTCTGGGTCCAATCCCCAGTACAAACAAACAAACAAACAAACAAACAAATAAATAAAATGAAAATGAAAATAAAATAGGGCTGGTGGTGTAGCTCAGAGGTAGAATGCTCCTAGGTTCAATCCCTAGTACCAGAGACACACATATAAACACATAGATATTGTATAGGAAAATATCAATATTTTAATGTGGTGTCAGTGACTTGGGAGGGCTGATACCACTACGGCGAGATGCAGGATGGAGTAATGCTGGAGAGAGGCAGGTCCACCTCTTGCCTCTCTGTCTTGGCATCTCCCTCTGCTGTGGTTAGGACAGAAGCCCTGCTTGGAATCCCTCAGAGGCTCCCCATTCCCTTCCATCAGCCAAATGACCAACCAATTTTAATTAAGGGCATGCTCTTGGCCAAGCCCTGGCTCAGCACAAGGAATCCAACAGTGAAGCAGAGCTATATTCCCAGCCTCTGAAGCTTGCAGACAAGTGGGGGAGACAGATGTGAGTAGTTGCCATGCTATCTACAACTGGTGAGGGGCTCCAGGAACAGACCAATGGACACCTGCTCCAGATTTAGTCATCAAAGAAGGCTCCTAGGGCTGGGTGTGATGGCGTATGCTTGCAATCCCAGTACTTGGGAGGCTGAGACAGGAGGATCGCAGGTTCATGGCCAGCCTCAGCTACTGAGTGAGGCCCTCTGCAACAGAGACTCTGTTTCTAAATAAATAATAAAAAATAGGGTTAGGGGTGTAGCTCAGAGTTAGAATACTCCTGGGTTTGGTCCTGGCACGAAAAAAATTAAAACAAGGCTTCTAGGAGAGTTAACATCAAGGTTGAGACGAAGATGAATAAAAAGAGTTAGCCCGGGATGGAAGTGGGAAATGATGAAATCTCAAGCCCTTAGAAGGCCTCTGCACCCCTACCCCCAACTCCCCTGGCCATGATCTGCTGGCGCCTGGACATCCCCACTGTGAGAGGCTTCTTTACTTGCCACTCCTTTAACCTGCCTTTGTCCCCAAAGGTCCCTCCAGATCAGTTCAGATGATGCCCCCATCCCACGGAAGACAGATTCTGTCCCATATCCTTGTACCCTGGTGAGGGGTGGGGGAGGCCCTAGGAGCTCCTGTCTGAATCCTCTTCCATTCACAGAAACTGGAGCATGTTCACCCATTCCTTCATAAGAGGGAGTCTAGTACAGGGTGCAGTGGTGCATGCACCTATAGATGTATTTTTGTGTGTGTATGTGTGGAGGTACTGGGGATGGAACCCTTCTACCCCCGGGCTATACTCCCAGACCTATTTTTTATATTTCATTTGGAAACAGGGTCTCTTAAGCCAGGGAGGCTTGCTCCGAATCTACAGGATCCTCCTGTCTCTGCCTCCCAAGCCCAAGGATTGCAAGTGTGTGCCACCACGCCTGGCTTGTTTTGTTTCTGATACTAAGGATTTAACTCAGGGACATTCTACCTCTTGGCTACACTCCCAGTCAGTTATTTATTTATTTATTTATTTATTTATTTATTTATTTATTTATGTTGGTACTGAGGAGGCATTCTACGTCAAAGCTGTGCCCCTAGCCTTATTTTTATTTATTTATTTATTGATTGATTGATTGGTGTTTGCGGTACGGGGATGAAACCCAGGGGCATTCTAGCTCCGAGTGACACCGCCAGCCTGATTTTTTAAAATTCTTTATTTTGAAACAGGGTCTCACTGAGTTTCAAAGGACTTCACTAAGTATTAGCTGAGTCTGGCTGCAAACCTGTGATCCTCTCGTCTCAGCTTCCCAAATGCTGGGATTACAAGTGCGCGCCACCGTGCCCGGTTTATTTTTATTTTTGAAACAGGGTCTTGCAAGGTTGATGAGAGTCTCACTACTCATTGCTGAGGCTGTTCTCAAACCTGCAGTCCTCCTATTTCAGCCTCCCAAGTACTGGGATTACAGGCATGTGCCACCACACCTGGCTATTTATTTACTAATTTATTTGTTCTGGGGATTGAATCCAGAGGCATTCTATCACACTGAACTATACCCCAGCTCTTTGTGTGTGTGTGTGTGTTACTGGAATGGAACCCAGGGGGTTTCTACCTCCGGGCTACACTCCCAGACCTATTTTTTATATTTTATTTGGAAACAGGGTTTCACTAAATTGTTGAAAGCCTCATTAAGGAGCTGAGACTGGCTTTGAACCTATGCGATCCTCCTGTCTCAGCTTTCCAAGTAATGGGATTACAAGCTAAATTTTTGTTTTTGAAACCGGGTCTTGATAGGTTGCTGAGAGTCTTACAAAGCTGCTGAAGCTGATCTTGAACCTGCAATCCTATCTCAGCCTCCCAAATGCTGGGATTACAGGTATAGGCCACCACATCTAATTTGGTGCATGCCTGTAATTCCAGGCATAAGGCTGGAGGATTACAAGTCGAAGGCCAGCCTGGGAAATTTAGGAAGATCCTAAAAGAGAAAATAAGTAAATAAATAACACTGGTCATGGTGGCGCATGCTTGTAACCCCAGTTTTTGGGAGGCTGAGATAGGAGGATCTAAGCCTGATTCAAAGCTAGACTCAGCAATTTATTTTTATTTTTTATTTTATTTTGTTTTTTGGGGGGTCTGAGGATGGAGCCCAGGGTACGACCTCTGAGGTACATCCCCAGCCCTATTTTTTATTTTATTTTATTTTTATTTTTTGGTGGTACTGGGTTTCCTGAAAACCCTTCTACCTCTGGGCTATACTCCCAGACACCTATTTTTTTGTATTTTTATTTGGAAACAGGGTCTCTTAAACCAGTGAGGCTGGCTTCGAACCTGCGCGATCCTTCTGTCTCCGCCTCCCAAGTGCGGGGATTACAAGCGTGCGCCACCACGCCCGGCTTATTCTTTACTTTAAACAGGGTCTCACTAAGTTGCAAAGGGCTTCACTAAGTAGCTGAGGCTGTCCACAAACCGACATCCTCTGGTTTCAGCCTCCCAAATGCTGGGATTACAAGCATGTGGCACCGCGCCTGGTTTAGACTCAGCAATTTAGTGAAACCCTGTTTCCAAATAAAAAGTAAAATCGGTCTGGGGGTGTAGCTCAGAGGTAGAATGCCCTGGGTTCAACCCCTAGTACCAAGAAAAAATAATAAATAAATCAGGCATGATGTGCAAACCTGTAATCCCAGTACTCGGAAGGCTGAGACAGGAGGATTGTAGGTTCATGGCTAGCCTCAGCTACTTAGGCCCTCTGGAACTGTTCTGAAATAAAGAATAAAAAGTAAGGCTAGGGTGTAGCTCAGAGGTAGAATGCCCCTGGGTTCAATCTCCAGCACTATAATAAAATAAAGAAAGAAAGAAAGAAAGAAAGGCTGGGGATGTAGCTCAGTGGTTTAGTGCCCCTGAGTTCAATCCTCAGTACTCCCTCCCCACAAAATAGATGAATAAAATAAAAAAAAAATGAAATGAAAATCCAGGAAGGGCGGACATCTCAGTCATCCTAAGGTCCCCAGCACCTACTGGACCAAGCATACCGTATACATTTAATAAGTACATTCATTTTATTTTATTTTGGTGGTACTGGGGATGGAACCAGAGGCTTTCTACTTTCGGATATATGCCCAGACCTACTTTATATTTTATTTGGAAACAGGGTCTCACTAAGTTGCTGAGAGCCTCACTAAGCAGCTGAGGCTGGCTTCAAACCTGTGTGATCCTCCTGTCTCAGTCTCCCAAGTGTGGGGATTACAAGCCTGTGCTACATTTAATGAAAGGAATACAACCCCCGCCCCAGGGCAGGAGAAAATAAAGGACTGTTCTAGAGGATGCAAAGGACAGTAGAAGAGCGAGGTCTTGAGCCGGGCGTGTTGGCGCACGCTTATAATCCCAGCATTTGGCATCACGGTTCGCGGACAGCCTCAGTTACTTAGTGAGGCCCTCTGCAACTCAGTGAGACCCGGTTTCAAAATAAAGAATAAAAAATAGGGCAGGGGTGTAGCTCGGAGGTCGAATGGCCCTGGGATCTCAGACCCGTAAAAAAAAGAGAGAGAGAGAGAGAGAGAGAGAGAGAGAGAGAGAGAGAGAAGAGAGAGACATAGATATCAGAGATAGGAAGCTGTCTAGTAGAGAGAGATCAGAGATAGGAAGCTGTCTAGTTGCAGGTGAGGTCAGGTTTTTAAGGAAGGTTTTCAATTTTTTAAATTTTTTTTATTGTTTTAAAACATTTATTGTTTATTTTGGGGAGTACTGGGGAAGGAACCCAGGAGTATTCTGCCTCTGGTACACTCCCAGTTCCCTTTTTTAGTGGTACTGGGAATTGAACCCAGTGGCATTCCATTACTGCACTAACCCCCCCATCTCTTTTATTTTTTATTTCGAAACTGAGTCACGCTGAGTTGTTGGGTGTTTGACTACATTCCTGAGGCTGGCCTCGATCCTCCTATCTCAGCCTCCCAGGTCCTGGAATTCCAAGCGTGCCACATGGCGTCCAGTTTAAAAAAAAAAAAAATTATTTTTTTAAACCCCCAATCCAGGCTGCTTGGAAGCTGAGCTGGACAGATAACTTCTTAGGTCTTGCTTGAAGAAGTGCGGATTTTCCGTAGCGACTCTCACACCCGGGCAGAGGGGTGGGCAGAATCCTCCTCCTCTCTCCTCCGCCCCCCCCCCCCGCCCCCGCCTCATCTCCGGCCAGCGCAGCCGGGGAACCTCGGCTCGGCCCTTCCCCGCAGAGGTTTCCAGCTGTTGATGCCTGGCTGGACCCGGCTGCAGGAGGAGGAGGAGGGACCTCCGCGCCCCTCCCTCCCCGCCTCTCCCCGCCCTCGCTCCCGCCCTCTCCCGGCCGCCCTCCCTCTTTCTCCTCCGCGGCTGTCGAGTCGCCTCGCAGCGGCGAGCGCCCGGTCCAGTCCCGGCTCGAGCCGAGTGCGCGCGGTCGGGCGCGGGGCCGCGGGCCGGGGGTGCGGGGCGCTCGGGCGGGCGGGGGCGCGGAGGGCGGCGAGCGGCCTGGCCCGGGGAGGGCGCCGCCGCCGCCAGCCCGCCGCCCGCGCGGTGGCCCCCGGGTCCCGAGCGGCTCCCCGGCGGCGGCGGGGGGCGTGCCGCCCGCAGCCCGCCGCCCCGCTCGGCCGCCGCGGCGCCGGGGCATGTGAGCGCGGAGCCGGGCGCCGCCGCCAGCACCGCCCGGAGGAGCCCAGGAGCGCGGAGCCGCGAGCCCCGAGCCCAGCGCCCGGCTTGGTCGTAAGTGCGCGCCGCCGCGCCCTCCCCGGGCCTCCGAAGTTTGACAATCGCGCCGGCCCTCCTCCCTCCCACTTCCCACCCTTGGCAAAGTTTTCCGCGGAGGAGCGGACCCTCGCCGACCCCCGGCGGCGGCCCGCGCGGCGGAGCCGGGTCCTCGTGCCGCCGGCCAGGGCCGGGCTGCGGGGTGCGCCTGCGGGGGCCGCGCGCCCCTCCGCGCCCGCTGCTCGCCGGCCCGCCGGGCGCTGGGTCTTTCCCACCGGCCTGGTTGGGGGGTTTCTCAGCGGGAAGCCCGGGCGGCGTGTGCGCGCCCCCCGCCCCGAGGCGTGGGGTGCCCGGGCAGACGCGCGCCGCAGCCCACCCAGCCGGGCTCGCCCCCCGAGGTGCAGCCGGGCGCCGCCTCCTGTTTATTTTCTGCTCGCGCTGCGCCCCGTGCCTCCCCCCACCGCAGCCCGCACCCAACTACCCCCACCCCCCGCCCCGGGCTGGCGGCGGGGGGCCTCTCCCACCCGGTCCCACCGCAGAAGCAAATTGTGCCCAGGGACCAGGAGATGCGGGAGGGGGGGTGGTCTCTCGGTCCCAGCGGCTCGCCATTGTTTTCCCACCCGCGCGTTCCGTACGTAAACACACACTCACACGTGTGTGTCTGTGTGTGTTTGGGTGTGTGCGCGCGCGCGCGAGTGTGCACGCGCCGGCTCCAGCTGCTCCGAGTGCCCAGATGCGCCGGGATCGCCCGCGGGATACCCCGCAGCCCGCCCGGGCGCGGGGGCCGGAGGTGCCGGGTTACTTAGCAGCCTGGGGAGGGCAGAGAGCCGGGGCTGCCCGAGCGCCCCCCGCGCCGCCGCGAGTCCGGCCTGGGCGGGAAGTGAATTTTGAACTTCAGCCCCGGACCTTTCCGGGAGGACCCCGAGCGCGGCAGCGGCGGCTCCCTCCCTGGAAGGCCCGCGGCAGCTGCAAGGACTCCGCTGGCGCCCTTGGCAGCCGCCTCCGTGACCGGGGCTTGGAGGAAGCCGGGGAGTTTTCCTGGGAAGTTTGCTTTAGCTCTGTGGGAATTTCCGGGCAGGGCGTCTTGGCGCTGGCGCTGGTGAAGGGCTCTAGCCAAAGGCGGCCAGAGAAGATGCTGCTGCCGCTGCTCTGGGCGGGGTTTCCAGCGACCCCGTTTCCACTGTGCTCCCTGAAGAAGCGCCTGGCTGGATGCTGGGACTCAGTACGGTTGGGTCCTAGTTCTCCACCGAGGCGTGGCACGAGTTCCTAAACTTTTCTGGACTTTTTCCTATGGAAACGGGCAGGATTGAGTCTTTGAAACTTGAAGGATCCAGAAAGATCTCACTTGGACCACCGAGAGCCAAGTACAGCCTAGTGGTCATGAACCAGAGAGGGGAGTCAGATCCCCAAGTGCTGCAACTGATGGTGTGACTTTGGTCAGTGGAACCCCACTCATCTGACTTAGTTTTCTCATCTTTAAAATGAGGCTACTCGGGCATGGTGGTGCAGGCTTGTGATCCCGGTATTTGGAAGGCTAGGACAGGAGGATGGCGATTCGCCTCCGCTACTACTTAGTGAGGCCCTTTGCAACTCAGTGACACCCTGTTTCAAAATAAAAAATTAAAAAATAAAGCCAGGTGTGGTGGTGCACGCTTGTAATTCCAGCATTTGGGAGGCTGAGACAGGAGGATCCCAGTTTGTGGACAGCCTCAGCTACTCAGTGAGTCCTCTGCAATTTAGTGAGACCCTGTTTCCAAATAAAAAATAAAAAATAGGGCTAGGGGTGTCGCTTGGAGGTAGAATGCCCCTGGCATGGTGACCCAAAGCTTGTAATCCCAGTATTTGGGAGGCTGAGACAGGATTGAGGACAACCTCAGCAATTTATTAAAGTTCTCAGCAATTTAGTAAGACCCTGTTTCAAAATGAGAAGAAAAAAAAATAAGGCTAAGGTGTAGCTTGGAGATAGAATGTTCCTGGGTTCAATCCTTAATACTGCAAAATAAATAAATAAAAATCTAAAAAATATAAACAGAACCCTTGGGGGTGGTCACGATAAGGAAACAGCTTAGTGGGGTGGCCCTCTGGAACAGGGCTGGGCACATCCTAAGAGGTGAATAAATGCTAGTTGTTGGGGTGTAGCTCTGTGGTAGAGTGCTTGCCCAGCAGGCCTGAAAGCCCTGGTTTCCTCCCCCAAAAGCTAGCTGTTAGTGCCTTTGTTGTTATTGTTATTTTTATTAGGGCCTGCTAGGCAAGTGCTTTACCACGCCCAACCTGTGCCATTCTTATTTAAGTGAATTTGTGCAGAGCCTGGAATCGCATTTGGGGATTGAGCCCACTAAATCAATTTTAGTAATTGTTGTTCATTTCTGGGGAGGAAGAGACCTCGTACAACTTTGCGAATTCTGGTTCCTCAGATCAAACTTTCCTTCCAACTACTATTTCCAGCTTCTTTAGTTGTGGGTCTTTTTGTTTATTTTTCCCTCCCTTCCGTCACAATTTTTGTGAAAGGCATTTTGTCTCCTTTCTTTCCTTATTCTTAAAAACCAGTCTTGGCCCCACGCCTTGCTCTCTGTGGAGATCAGGCCCCCAGGAAGGAAGTGGATCCTGAAGGGTGTCCCCGGCGTCCGCAGCCAGGGCTGCTGGCTCAGGATGGGATGTGCATTTGTGTCTCTAGGGTTGGGTGAATTTCCTGAGAGAGTGGAGCCAGGTGTCTGAGGCCCTGGGGAAGAGTCAGGTGGGAGGGGTCCGGACTGTTCCTGGAGGAGCTCAGCTCCCTGGGTGGTGTCTGTGTTTCCTGCTTCTGGGGCTCCTTGGGAACCTGGAGGAGCCCAGCTGCCTGAGCAGGCTGTGTATGGGATTTAGATGAGGCGGGCAGAAGTGTCCCCTCCAACTTTACGGCAGGAGCTGGAGGATTTTCTGGGAGTTTGGTTATAGGCACAAGCTCCTTGTCTGATTGGGACCTCTGCTTAGCAAAAATAAGGGGTGAGGGTGGCTCCAGGGAGCAGAGCAGAGGCTGATGCCTGCCACCTTGCTGCTGTGGACAACAGGCTCCTGTTTTTGCTCCTTTTTTTTTTTTTTTTTTTTTTTGGTGGTGCTGGAGATTGAACCCAGGTGCTTCTGAGCTATACCCCCAAGTCTCATTTTTAAATTTTATTTTTTGTGATACTGGGGATTGAACCCAGGGGCATTCTACCTCTCAGTTACCCCCCAGCCCTATTTTATTTTGTTTTTTGAAACAGAGTCATACCAAGTTGCTAAGATTGTCCTCAAATCTGTGATCCTCCTGTCTCTGCCTCCCAAGTCCTGGGATTATAGACAGGCCTGGCTTTGTGTTTTTGTTTTTGTTTTTTTTTTTAGCATTACTAGGGGCTGATCTCAGGGGTGCTCTACCATTGAGCCCTACCCCCTGTCTGGCTTTCACTAACCCACTAACCCCTGCCAGGCATGGGAGAAGATAGCCAGAGGGCCCATTCTTGGTTCTTGGGGAACCTGTAGTAGGCAGTTTTCAATAAGAATAGCAACTGCTGCACTTCATTTCTTTAGCAGAAATGTGTTACAGGAATGTGCCTGTTATGTGCCAGGCCCTGTGTTCCGGCCAGTGACAGGGTGAGCAAGTCAGATAGCACATGTGCCTTAAAAGGGGCTTCTTTCTCCCTTTATTCCTTTTTTTTTTTTTTTTTTTGGTGGTACTGGGAATTAAACTCAGGGACATTCTACCAGCCTTTTATTTTTTAGTTTGGAACAGGGCCTTGCTTGGTTGATGAGACTTGCTGAGGCTGTCTTTGAAGGTGCAATCCTCCTGTTTCAGCCTCGCAAGTACTGGGAATATAGAATTGCTCCACCACATCCGGCTGAGAGAGGCATCTTTTAGGGTGTGGGGAAGCTGGGTAAGATTATGATAATGTGCTATGCCAAGGCCAGGGGCCTGGTGTCCCTGGAATGGGAAGCCAGTGAAGGGGCCCCAGGGAAGAGGGACAGCTCAACACAGGCCTGAGAATAGAGCAGGAACCAGATGCACAACGTTAGGAAGAATGAGATTCCAGGCCCATGGAAGAGCAATGAAATCCCCCTGAAGCCAGGGAACCAAAGGGATTGTGGCTGCAGGGCAGAGACCCGAGGGCCAGAGGGCTTGGAGCTAGCTTCTGGTTAGGAGCCTGATTTTCTTGCCAGAGCAATGAGAAGGGATTGACTGGAGAGCGGTGTGTGTGTGTGTGTGAAGTGATCTGATGTATGATATTAAACGATTATTTGGTACATAAGAATCTGTAATCATAGTTGCCCCAGGGGAAGGAGATGGTGGCTGAGGGAAGAGGGCTTCTGTTTTCCCTGTAGGCACCATTGTCCTTTCTGAATTAAGTACCATGTGCAAGGGTATCCTCTATACCAAAAAAACCAAAAAACAATAAATGAGGTCAACAAAGAACAGCTTGCAAACCTGGGAAAATGTTTATGGATGCTTATGAAGAAGAGAACAAAACAGGGTGTAAAATGGTTTAAGTGTCATTTTCATGTAGATATTGTATGTAGACACCTGCCCATCACACGCACATACAATGAAGAGGGACTAGGAGGGTGCATTGACACATTTACCCAGGTTCACTCAGACAGAATCCTGGACATATGGATGGTTTTATTTCTTCTCTTTTTTTAATCTTCTGTTGGTTTTTCCAATCTCCTACAGTGGTCATGAATTACTTTTATAAGCGCAAAGAAAAATGTTGTAAAAAAGAGAGATTGCTGTGGTTGGTAAGTAGAGAATAGCTTGCAGGAGAGTGAGGATGACGTCAGGGGGCCCGCAGCTGCGACGCCTGGGATTAGGGTGGGTCCGGGCAAGGCTGTTTAGAAGTAAAGCTCGGTGGTCTTACTGACACTTTGCTTACAGTTTTAGAGCTTTTGCCTGGAGAGGGCCCCCCCACTGCAACTCAAGCTTTGTGATAAAGAGTACCAGGATCAGGAGGGGTGTAGATGGACTTCCTACCTACAGCCCTGTCCCCATCATCCCTTCTGATGGGCAGAGACTCATCCTGGGCATTTTGCTACTTTGATAGTGGATTCAGAGAAGCATGGATATACAATGAGAAGGATTTAGAGCCAGGAGAGATTCACCACGATCACCTCCTATGGGAGAGTGGCCGTGAGAATTCCTGCCTCTTAGCACCCTTGAGGCCCTCATGGCTGAGCACGAATAGGATGGTGCAGGGCGAGTGTTGGCTTGAGCTGGCCTCTCCCTTCAAGAGATCTAGGTGTTTCTGCCCTTGGTGGTGGACAGGCCAGTCTACTAAGCTTTCCTCCTCTCTGGGGGTGCTTTGAGGTGGGCCTAGATGGGGACGCTCCCTGCTTAAGCCTCCTGGAAGATGATACCACTGGAAAAAGTGGATTGAGAGGCTGGAGTACTGGAGCGCCCCCTCCCCCAGCACATTCAGGGGTGCAGCCGAGTGTTTGAAAAGGGCTCTGTGCTGGGAAGGCCGGCTGGGGCACAGTAAATCGTGCTTTGAATGGGAGTTATTTTTGTGCTCACTGTTTGCTTAAGAGGGCTTGCTCCTGCCTGGACTCGCTGCAGTCCTCACCCACTGCCAGTCCTTCCTGGAACCCGCATGTGTTAAGACAGGGTGGCTGTCATAGTGCCACCAGATGGGAAATCAAGACCCATGGACGATGGCTTCCACACCTCACTATGTCCCTGCTCTGTGCCGGAAGTGGAATATGTGTGTGCTGGTCCTTGTTTTGTGGCTCTGTTTGTTTGTGTGTTTCCAAACTGGGGCTTGAAGCCAGGGGCATTCTACCTTCTAGCTACACCTCCAGCCCTTCATATTTTTATTTGGAAACAGGGTCTTGCTAAGTTGCTAAGCATCTGGAAGCTGCAGAGGCTGGCCTTGAAGCTGCAGTCCTTGTCTGAATCTCCCAAGTACTGGGATTACAGGTGTGGGCCACCACACCCGGCCCTGGTGGCCCCGTGGTGACTGTCCCTTGGGAAGGCTTGGTTAGGAGATGTGCTACAGCCAACTCAGTAAGGCCACCACCAACCAGCATCTCTGACCCCGGATCACCTTGTCGCCTTCAAAATTCAAATACTTTCCTGAGCAGCAGTGATAGGGTGGTTCATTCTAAGTCAGCCGGTTACACATCCATGTCCTAAGGACATGGGACATGAGAGACAACTCCCTGCTGCAAAACCCAGTGGTGATGAAGGCCTTCCCAGCCCCTGGAAAGAGTTCTGCCATTTCATGTGGTCCACCGCATAGAACCTCCCAGCTACCTCTTGCTATTCCTGCCCTGGCTTCTTGGCCCAGGATTTGGCAGGGAGGCCCTCCCTGCTTTAGGAAGACTTCTGCTGCTTTTGTGGGGTCCCTGAGCCCTGAAGCCCCTTGCTCACTCCTGGGAAGAGCAGATGGCAGTGCCGGCTGGGATGATCTGCATGTCCCAGAGATAGATGGACAGTGGTCAGACCTATAGACCATAGAGGGAGGAAGAGTGGCCAGAGCCTCCTCCAAGACCATCATGAGCAAACCAAGGGCCTCGGCAGAGCCAGAGATGCACAGTGTGGGCTGGACATCCCCGAGCACTAGGCTAGGAGAGGTACTGAGATTTGTGCCCAAATGCTCAGGATTTCAGCCAGGGATGTTTTGGGGGAGGAATGTATGGGGAAATAGAGGAGACAAGGGAAGACATAGGGACAGCATCCCCACCTTTTTCCTGAAAAAGGTGGTTCTACCCAGATCCTTTTGGTCTCTCCCAGGAAGCCAGAAAATCTCGAATTCAGTTCCCTGGGTAGGAACAGCATTCAGACTCCTCCCCCATGCCGGGCTCCCCAAACAGTGGCCTTAGCATTTAAATGGCCTTGGCACAGAGCCCATAGGCTGTCCACCGGGTTGGAGAAGGAGGTGAGGGAGAAGAGCATGCCCCCCCCCCCCCACTTTCTGGGGAAGCATCGAGGTAGGATTTCAGTGTTTGGGCTTAAGAGGAGCCAGGGAAGGGACCACCTCTGGGCCACAGCGGCCTGGAGCCCTTCTCCCTGGTGGTTTGGTCTGTAATCCCTGCCCGGCTGGGAGCTCCCTGGGGGATCCACCCCAGAGGAGGCCAGACTGCTCCCTCCCCTTGGCCTCACCTCCCCCAGGCCCCGCCTCCAGCCTGACTCAGAATGGAATGTGCAGCCTGCGGAACTGGATGGGGTGAAGACTGGATGGGGTGAAGACGGGTTCCCTGCCTAGGTAGGGGTGAGCGGTGCTCCCTGCCACCCAGGCCCTGTGCTGAGATGGCACAGAGCTGTGCCCAGAAAGTCCAGGTCTGGCCATTTGAAGGAGTAGCCAGCATATGGATTTTCTTCTTTAAGTCCAAGTTGAGGGCAGGTGGTGAGTTGAGGCCACACCAGCAGGCAGGGCAGCAGCCTTGGATAGTCACCATCCTTTGTTGACTTTTTGTGTGTGTGTGTGTGTGGTACTGAGGATTGAGTCCAGGGGCATTCTATCTTTGTGCTACATTCTCAACCCTATTTTATTTTGAAACAGGGTCTCGTTAAGTTTTGGAGATCCTCACTAAATTGTTGAAGCTTTCCTAGAATCTCCAATTCTCCTGTCTCACCTCCAAAGTACTGGGATTACATATGTGTGCGCTCATGCCTGGCCTTATTTTTTTTATTTTGAAATAGTCTCTAAGTTGTAGAAGGCCTCACTAAGTTGCTGAGGTTGGCCTCGAACCTAAGATCCTCCTGTCTCAATCTCCCAAGTACTGGGAATACAGGTGTGCACCATCACACCTGGCTATTATTATTTTTATAGTTTTAAAAAGCAGTACATTCATATAGGTTACATTTGGAGTACGAATGAGAAGAATTGAAAATATATCTAAGCCGGGCGTGGTGGCGCACGCTTGTAATCCCCGCGCTTGGGTGACAGAGACAGGAGGATCGCGCAGGTTCGAAGCTAGCCGCGCGCGCTGGCTTAGGAGACCCTGTTTCCAAATAAAAATGTAAAAATAGGTCTGGGAGTGTAGCCTGGAGGTAGAAGGGCTTCCAGGAACCCCAGTACCACCACCCCCCCCCCAAAAAAAAGAAAGAAAGAAAATATATCTAGAATTGCCAGATGGTGAAACAGAAAACCTGTCTTTCCACGGAAAAGAAAGAGGAGTCAGGGCTTGACCAACTCTAGGGCAGCAGAAAAAGTTCCCAGCCATGAGGGGACGTGAGAGTCCCAGCCATGAGAAGACGGTGGCGGGGGTCCCCTGGTGAGCCCTGGGCTGTGGGGCTCCTGAGGCCTTGAACCTGGGAGAGGCCCAACAAGGAGGGGAGCCTTGGCTCCAGCTCTCACTAGAACTTGAAAGAATCAACTGCCACCAGCAGGACCTGGCAGAGTGGAGGCCACCCGTCTGCGCCCCCAGCCCCTGCGGGTCCAGAGTCACTGAAGCATCCCTGTGAGCCTTGTGCTTGGAGGGTGGGGAGGGAAGGAAATGAAAGGTTAGTGGCTGGCCTGGGAGGAAGCCTGGGAGCAGGTAGACCCGGCAGGGTGTGGAGGACCTGAACAGGAAGTATTGTAAGCAAAAGGGAGGGCCCTTCAGCCCCTGCCGGGTTGCTGGCTTGGGCTCTGCTTTCTGCAGGGTGCAGAGGTGTGTGTGTGTGTGTGTGTGTGTGTGTGTGTGTGTGTGTGTGTGTGTGTGTGAGACGTAGTTGGGTGGGGCAGGTGCGCAGCCTCCTCTGGCCCCGGAGAACTAGGCAGAGACCTAGGCAGAGACCGTGAGGACATTACAGCAAGGTCAAGAAGGAACAGGGTGGGGTGGCTTTGAGGAAAATAGGCGGAGGGACCCTCTTCGCACTCATTCTTGAACTTCCACCTTTCAGAGCTCCCAGTTCCCCCAAAAGACCCCTTCTCAATCCCGGGTCTACCTGGGGTAGGGGAGGAGGGGCGTTACCTTCCTGCCCTTCCTTAGCCCTCTGCAGCTGTTCCCACATCACGGAGCCTCAGCATCCCCTCACCCAGGGGAGACAGCATGGGGGAGTCCGCCTGGGTGGAGGGGCTGGAGGAAGAGAGGACCCCATGCTGGGGCCAAGTAGGGCTCCCTAGCTGGGGATGCTGGGCAGGGAGGAGAGCCTCTTATCTTAGTTGGGGTGAAGGGCTCAGCCTACACTAACAGATACCCTCGCCAGTGAACTCCCAGGGAGCAGAACTGGAAACAGGTTAGATAACAGAGGAAGAGCCGTGTTAATGTAAACGTAGGTAGCAGGAGCGCTTTTCCTTTGGTATCTGAAGGAAACAAGGGATGAACTTGACTGCTGATTGCCAAAGAATTGTTGTCATACGAACCTAGATGAATGGGGCTGGTGCAGTGTTCCTACATCTACCTGGTGGCCCTCTTGGAGCTGGCCCAGGGCAAGCATCAGGAATCTGGTTTCCTTTCCTTCTTTTCCTTTTTTTTTTTTTTTTTTTTTGTGGTGCTAGAGATTGAGCCCAGGGACATTCTACCTCTGAGCTCTACCTCCCGACCGATTTTTTTTTTTTTTTAATTTGGAAACAGGATCTCTAAGGTAACAAGTTGCAGAGGTTGGCTTCAAACATGCAATCCTCCTGTGTCAGCCTCCCAGGTCCTGGCATTACAGGTGTGTGCCACCATGCTGGGCTTGGATCTGTGTTTTTCATGATGTTAGTTCCCTGACTCTTATACCAGGTTTGCCTGGACTTAGCCATATTCCTCATATGGCACCCCCAATTGGGGAGTGATTTTGGATATGTTGCCCTTTTCTGATTGATATACAAATTTGGGGAGGACTTGTGTTCAAGGGTTGGGCAGTTTAGAGGATCTGTGGAGTTGGAGCTGGCCTCCACCCTCTGTTGAGTCAGGGTTCTGATTGGCTAATTGGCTACAGGTGTAAGGGACCTGCTGCTTCCTGAGCCATGGCCCGTTGGGTCACATTCAAAGGGACACTTGGGGAAGAGGGAGGCAGTCCCTCCTCCAGCCCCTCTTGCTGTTCTTCTACCCATGAGGCTACTTTGCACCCAGGCTGCTTCTCTCCTGTCCCATCACCAACTTGTCCTTTGTCCTCCCAGGATCCCTGCTTTCTGATCTGTAAGGAGATAACCTGCTAATCAGATTTGACCCATCTAGGTTCTCTAGGCTAGTGACACAGTAACAGAAACTTTTGCAGTGCATTAGCTTTTTAACCAGGCCAGGGGCCTTATCCATCCAAAGGTGACTGAGGGTGGACCTGTGGGGGTCTGCTCCCCTCCGCCCTCCATCTGCTCCAGCCCACGTGGGGGCTGGAAGTCTAGGAGACCAGCACCGGCCCTACCCAGCATGAGGAAGGTAAAGAGAAGAGAGTAACTGATACTACTGAGTGGGAGAGGGGTGTGGGCTGCTTTGGGAGCATCCAGGAGCCATCAGGGAAGCTCCTAGAGGAGGAACTTGGGAAGAGTAGGTCAGAAGGAAGAGGATGATGGAAGGGCAGGTCCCCCCACACCTCCTGGGGCCCCATCTGGGTCTCCAGGGGCGTGTCACCAAGGACCCGGCATGTCCTGACTGGGAAAGAGTGAGTGTGCCTGGCATGGGGGACCTGGGCTTGGTGTGTGCCTTTACCTGTGCCTGTGCCTGTGGTGTGGCGCTGTGGTCCCAGCAGGGCTTGGGCACAGTGTGGGGTGTGGCCCAAGCTGCCAGGGGGTTGGAACCCCAGCTTCGGTGGTGTGGGATTGCTCGGGCCAACTGCAAATTAGCCAGACTGGCATGAAATGCCTTCACTGCTTCTCTCCGCTCCTCCTGTTCCTCCCTGCCCTCCTGAAAATCAACAACTGTGTCAACAGCAGTGTGATTGTGCTTGGCCTGCAGCGCTGCCAGGACCAGGCAGGTGCTGGCAGGGGCTGTGGAGCCCCACGCTGGGTGCAGGCAGGCCTGGCTGCCAGGCTGCAGGATAAACAAGGCCGCACACAGGCTTGGAGGAGGGAGGCTGAGGGCAGGCAGGAGGGGAGAACAGGTGTCTCAGGAGCTCTGCAAACACAAAGGGCCTCTTGTCTCCTCCCCCTGGCTGGGAGCAGCCCCCTCCCTCCCTCCTTTCAGGCCCCGCCCAGAGCCCAGTGACCAGGTCAGCCAGGGTGCTGTCTTGCAAGTCCACCCCCACCCCGCCTCTTGGCGTGTGTTTGTTCTTTCTTGGAGACAGGGTTAAAACCAGCTCACATGCACAAGCTGCAGAGGTAGGAGATCTGCCTCAGACAGGATAAATCCACAGGCCCTGCCTTCCTGGGCCTCAGTTTCCCTGCTGGGAAGGCAGCAAGATCTCTCACCCTTGATGGGGCACGCAAGCTCAAAATGGATGTGAGCTGGGAAAAGCACCTGGGGTTGTTGAGAAGGCAGGAGCTTATCAGGAGTGAGGCGGAGGGAGACCTGGGGGATCCCTTGGGAATTTGAGGCTGGGGTGTGGTAGCACCCTATTTCCTCTGCCTATTTATTTATTTATTTATATTGAAACAGGGTCTTGTTAAGTTGCTGAGGGACTCTACCTATTTATAAAACAAACATTTGCTGAGCACCTACTGTTTGCCAGGCATTGCATTAGGGACTAGGGAGGCAGTGGAGAATGATCCAGTCCCAGCGTGGACAGCCAGCTTCTGAGGCCAGGCTGCCTGTGTGATTTTAAGTTACTTAACCTGTCTGAATCTGTTTCCTCATCTGTAAAGTGGGGGTGATGTCCGTTACCATCCCCATCCCTGAGACAGCATTAGGGCTCATATCTAGCCAGAACCTGAGAGATAGACAAGTAATTGTAACCTAGTTAAGTACCAGAGACCTGTGACATCTGAGGAATAATCAGCCCTTGTTAAGACTGTTAGGGAGGGGAACATTTGGACTGGGTTTTAGGTGAGGTGTAGGAGTTTGCTGCTCAGAAATATAGGGAAGGGGCTCAGGGGCACCATGGAACCAGAGCCCAGAGGTGAGAAAGTGTATGTTTGTGTCTGAGTTACAGTTTTCAGAGGGTGACAGCCAGAGGGTGGCCTGGGCTGGTGTGAGGGGCCTCGTTGCCTGGAAGGAGTGTGGGTGCATCCAGCTGGCTGTCAGCTACTCTGGGCCAGGTACCGTTTGGGTATCACTCAATGGGTTCTCCCCCCTTCACTCTGGAATAGCCTTTGGTTTATATTTTGGGCTGTTAAGAGTCAGAAAATTCTATTTTAGTTTAATTTATTTTATTTATTTATTTATTTATTTATTTATTTATTTATTTATTTTGTGGGTCTGGGGATGGAACCCAGGGGCATTCTACTTCCAAGCTACACCCCCTGTCCTATATTTTTTATTCTTTATTTTGAAACCGGGTCTCACTTGAGTTGCAAAGGGCCTCACTAAGTAGCTGAGGCTGTCCTTGAATCACAATCCTCCGGTCTCAGCCTCCCAAATGCTGGGATTACAAGCGTGTGTCACCACGCCCGGCTTAGTTAGAAAGTTCTAGATGTGAAACTTTTAGATTTTGGTTCTTGGTACTGAGCCATTAACCACATTTCTTTGGGTCACATTTTCCTTATCAAGAAAATGGGAGGTGCTATCTCTCTCTTGGCAGGGTTTTGAAAGGATTAGAGGACACCATTGTTGGGTGCACAGTAAACAATGTGTGGGACCACAAACCTGTTGGGCCTCAGCCTCTGTGTCTTTATTGAAGGGACAATGGTCTGTGTCCTTCCTTCCTTCCATGGTTTTTTAGAGGTGATGAGCCCTAGACCCCTGACTTGTGCTGAGGGTGCGGCATCACCCTCTAGGTTCCTTGCCAGACTCTGCTGGACTGAACGAGGGAGCCCGATGCCATGGTGGGGCAGCTGTGGGGTGCAGGACCCTCCTCACAGTGGCTTGGGGCTGCTCCTCAGCCTCAGACAGCAGGGTCCTGTCCTGCTTAGCTGCCTGGGGAGAAGCCCCGCAGAGTTTCTGGCCTCTCCCTGGGGACTGTGCTGGTGTTTGAGGGTCCCTGAGGCCATGGGCTCCCAGGAAGACCTAGGATCTGGTCTAACTTCTACGGTTGACTTGCATGTACCCTCAGGCCCGTCACTGAGCCTCCTAGAACCTTGCTTTCCCCCTCTGTGACTTGGGAAGGGCCCTTTTGAGCCCTCCTAAGAGAAAAGGGACCATTGGGTGCTGTGGAAGAGTAGGTGGAGGCTGTGGCTGCTGCCCTGGTGCCCTGGCTGCAGTCTCAAAGTCCAGGTACGGAGCTGGACGCTGTGCCAGTGTCTCTGCATTTGCGCCAAGCTGGGCCCTCATGCATGTTTGGGTGAGGTGCCCTTCTGACTTAGGAGGGTTGGGAGCACCGGATCCCCAAAGTCTACAAGTTTCACATGCACCACCAGGCCTAGCTTGTCACTGGCTTTAAAACATGGTGATGGGAAGGGCCAGGAACATGGAGGAATGTCCGGAGCCCATCAGGTCTCCTGGGAATCACAGGGAATCCGCCCCAAGACCATCTGGAAGGATGTTTGCCTGGACACCGTCATGTCATGTTTCTTAGGTGATCACGAGTTAAACTGAAACCAAGGGGAGGAGTTGGTGTGAAGAGCATGCTGGGAGATAGGGCTGGGGACACTACTCTGAGCTCACCTGGCCCAGCGGTGTAATGACTTCCTAGGTAACCTGAAGACTACACAAGTAAGAGAGGAGGAAAGAGCAGCAGGGACACTTGGGTTTTTCCAGAAGCCTTGCCTATATTTACATGCAATTTGCAAATAACCAACACACTGAACACAATTTTCTAATCTCTCTCCAGGCACATTCAGATCTGCTTTTACTATCGTTCTTTCCTATGATAGCTGCCACTGGCTTTTCACTCCTGTCTCATCGCCTCCCTTGCCTGGGGTCTCAGAGAGGGCAGGGGCCTGGACAGAGGCAGTCAGGGGCTGTCCCCAGCACTGAGCTCATCCCACCTCCCTGGGGAAGCGCAGAGGGCAGTACCATGGCTGCTGCTCCTTAGCTGGGGCACAAGCCCAGAGTCCCCACCCCAACCCAGTGGCCACCTCTTTACCTGTGTTAGGGAGCAGGACACCTTCCCGTGCTCAGCATTCAGCAGGCGCTCAATAAATATGAGGAAAAGCCTAATAGAGATAGAAGGAGCTGTGGGACACAAATACAGTCCATAGGCCCCGGGCGGGGGCCTCGAGGGCGGGAGCAACTGACTTCCCTTTCAGTGACCATGACCCGAGGAGGCATTTCTTTCTGTCCTCAGCCTTGCAGGAACTAGTGCTGAGGATGAGAGGAGCAGAAAGGAAGAGGCCTATTATTTTGTTTTTCAGATCGAGAGTCTGTTATTAGCAATTTATTACATCCGGGTCTCCAGCCAAGCACATTCTGTTCTCCAGCGTTGGGGGAAGACGCTCGCTCGGGGGATATGGCAGGAGGCTGGGCAGGAAGGAGGAATGGATCAACAGCTTCACGATTGACAGTCTGAGCCGAGGCCATGTCGGGAGGCGCCTTCCCCATGGCAGGGCGACCCCACCTGGGCCCCGACGGCCTGGGAAGCGGAGTGAATGGCCTGTCCTCCCACACTTGGCCCACCGCCCATGGGTCTCTGCGAAACAGGGTCAGGGCAGTGACGCTCAGAACAAAATCTAGTTCCTTTTTTCCCTTTTGTGTAACTGGAGATGAAACCCAGTGGCATTCTACCTCCGAGCTACACCCCCAATCCGGTTTTTTTTTAAATTCTTTATTTGGAAACAGTCTCACTGAATTGCAAAGGACCTCACTAAGTTACTGAGGCTGCCCTTGAACCCCGATCCTCCAGTCTCAGCCTCCTGAATGCTGAGATTACACGAGTGTGCCACCACGACGCCCGGGTCTACTTACTTATTTTATTATTATTATTTTTGATACTGGAGGTTGAACCCTAAGGCATTCTTTTGAGCTATACCCCTAGCTCTATTTTGTTTTGTATTTTCAGACAGGGTCTTACTAAGTTACTGAAGGATATTTATTTATTTATTTATTTATTTGTACATAGTAGGGATTGAGCCCAGGGGCATTCTACCACCAGGCTACACTTTCAGACCTTTTTATTTTTATTTTGAAGCAGGGTCTCACTAAGTTGCTGAGGCTAACTTGAAACCTGTGATCCTCCTATCTCAGCCTCCCAAGTACTGGGATTACAGGTGTGTACCATGACATTGGGCTTATTTTATTTATTTTTGAAATAGGGTCTCACTAAGTTGCTGAGGCTGGCCTTGATCCTGTGATTCTTCCATCTCAGCTTCCCAAGTCCTAGGATTACAGGTGTGCACCATCTGGCCCAGCTGCAATGATAGTTTCTTGAGCTAGTGAGGAAGAAGGAGCAAACTGGTGCATGCAAGAACCCAGGAAGGGAAGGAGCAGGCAAGATGGCTGCTCTTATGGAAAGAATGGTGCATGAGCAAAACAACCCCCTTTTTGCAAATGTGCTGAGCTGGTGGAATTTCTCTTGGTGGCTACGAGATCGGGGCGGTAGATAGCGCTCTGTGGGCGCTGGGCCCGTGTATGCGCAGGTGGCTGTGTGGGGGTCCCGGAAGAGGATGGAGAAGGCAAGGCCAGTCAAGGCACCCCCTCCTCAGACCTGGCCTCCATGCTTCCCGGGGCACATTCCTGGTGCCCATTCCTGGCGGCACGTGCCCTACCTCCATCCACCCCTCACGTAAGTCGCTCTCAACCTCCCCTGTGGCCCCCTTGTTCTCCCACTGTTGGCTTTGACTATAAGTGGCTACATCACTTTTTAAGGACATTCCCCCAAGGTCTCTTGATGCCAAGTGGTGGGGGACTCTGGCGGAGGGGCCTCTGTCCGGGTCAGGGATGGTGGTGCCTGTTTCTCGGAGTCTATCTCACGGCCAGGCCTCTCTCTGGAGGGAGCCCAGGTCATTTGGGGTAAACCGAGCCACCCAAATGGTGGTTTCTTGCATCCCAGCCACATCTCCAAGCTTGGTACCATGGATGGTTGTTGATGGACAGGTTCAGTGTAGATGAGAAGCTCCCGTGGGACTCTGGGAAGGTCACTGCAGACAAATGTGGGGGCAGTTGGGGGAGCTGGGCTAGGCGGTTAGTTAGAGCCTGGGTCTACTTTCCAGCCGCAAGGCATGTCCTCTATATCCCACCGATGACCACTTCTCCCTGAGCTGGCTACTTGGCCTGGGTTCTCTGGACTGACATCCTCCTCCTTGGCTAGCTAAAGGCTCTTGCCAGAGGGTCATGCAGGGATGAATTCTGAGATTCGGTTCAGGGAGTGTGTATTGAGTCGAGGTTCCATTAGCAGCCCTTGTGCCTCTGGGTGCTGTAAGGAACAGCGGTGACTGAGCTCCCCCCCTCCTAGTGGCTGAAGAGGGAGCCCGGCTGCGATGAGAAGGGACTGAGTCAGCTTAGACTACAGTTAGGCTGGGACCACCCTGCCTAGCGGGAACCTTGGACGCAGACCATGGAGCTGGGACTTTGTTGACAATGGGGAACCAGAGGATGTTGCAGAGAACTTTCAGAATGGGTGGCTGGTTCATTCAGGCCCAAGTGTCTCCCATTGTTTGTGAGAATTCCCAATGGCATCCTGTTCTTTTCCTTTTCATTCAAAGGCATTCTGCTGCCTTCAGGTCCAGCTGATGGGCCTAGTAACTGAGACAACTTCCCCTTGCCTGCCAGGGCTAGCGAATGTGGGACCGGGGCTGACAGCCCCTGGAGACTTGTTGCTTTTCCCTGTCCACCTTGTCCCCTGCTGCCCATGGCTTTGGTCCTTCTAGGGCCCAGCGAATATGGCTACCTTTTCTGGGAAACCTAGCATAAGCAGGTTCCTGATGAACGGGCAAACTCCCATTGTTCAGAATTATCCCTAAATGTCTTTATATTTGTTTTTTTACTATTATTATTTTGTAGTGGGTATTGCACCCAGGAACATTCTCCCTCTGAGCTACAACCCCAGTCCTTTTTTTTTTTCCCCCTTCGGTGCTAGGGATAGAACCCAGGGGCATTCTACCTTTGAGCTTCACCCCCAGAGCTATTTTTTATTCTTTATTTTGAAACAGTCTCACTTAGTGAGGCAAAGGGCCTCACTAAGTAGTTGAGACTGTCCGCGACCCGTGATCCTTCTGCCTTACCCTCCACAATGCTGGGATTACAAGCGTACGCCACTAGTCCAGCTCCTAGAACTTTCTTAGAGCCTACTTTTTTTCATCTACCAAGTGGGTCAAGGATTCCTTGAAGTACTTGCTTAGGCGTGTGGAGTGGGGGTGGCACCACTCTCCAGGGCCTGCCGGGTATGGGGTCAGCACACACGAGCATGGCCCCTGTAGGATCTGGGGAAAGAGAAGCTCCTCTCCATGGTGTGCTGGGATAGACATTGCTCTCTTGGTGCTTTGGTTGTAATGAGCAAATGCACCATGCCGCCTTGGCCGAGTTATCTTTTCTTTTTTGGGGGGCAGGTTCTGGGGATCGAACCCAGTTGTGTTCACCTCCATGCTACACCCTCCAGGCCCCCCCCCCCCTTTTTTTGGTGGTGCTGGGGATGGAACCCAGGGGCATTGTGCCTCCGAGCTACACCCCCAGCGCTATTTTTTAGTCTCTTTATTTTTGAAACAGGGTCTTACTGAGTTGCAAAGGGCCTCGCTAAGTAGCTGAGGCTGTCTGTGAACCGCCATCCTCCGGTCTCAGCCTCCCGAATGCTGGGATTACAAGTGTGCACTATCACTCCGGCCTTATTTTTAGTCCTTATTTTTTTAGTTTTTATTTTTATTTTTATTTTTATTTTTTGTGGTACTGGGAATGGGACTCAGGCATTCTAACTCCGAGTACAAGTGTGCACTACCACTCCGGCCCTATTTTTAGTCATTATTTTTTTAGTTTTTATTTTTATTTTTATTTTTTGTGGTACTGGGAATGGGACTCAGGCATTCTAACTCCGAGTGACACCTTCAGCCCTATTTTTTATTCTTTATTTGAAAACAGGATCTCAATGAGTTGCAGAGGGCCTCACTAAGTAGCTGAGGCTGTCTACGAGCTGGGATCCTCCTGTTTGAGCCTCCCAAATGCTGGGATTACAAGCCTGCACCACCATGCCAGACTTTGTCTTTATTTTGAAACAGTGTCTTGTTAAGTTGCAGAGGGCCTCATTAAGTAGAGCAGGCAGTCTTTGAACTTACAGTCCTCCTGTCTCAGCCTCCCAAGTGCTAGATTACAAGCACGCACCACCACACTAAACTCAGAACTCTCCATCAAAAGATGCCAAGAGCCAGGTGTGGTGGCGCAGGCTTGTAATCCCAGCATTTGGGAAGCTGAGATAGGAGGATCGCAGTTCGCGGACAGCCTCAGCTACTTAGTGAGGCCCTTTGCAATTCAACTGAGACCCAGTTTCAAAATAAAGAATAAAAAATAGGGGCTGGGAATGTAACTTGGAGTTAGACCGTGTCTGTGTTACGGGGTACATAAAAAGGCTTATGTGAAGGGTGCCTAGAGATTGTACCCAGGGGTTTGCTGCTGTCCCTTGTTTCTGGTTACTTTGTTATTGGAACAGACATTTCTCTCAAAGAAAGCAGGTTGAGTGCTGTTACCAAGTGTCCCAGGGGCTTGGAGCAGGGCAAGGTGCTCCTGGAGATGGGCTGGTGCATGTACCCTGTCTTGCTGGTCCCAGGGAGCAGCCCTGAGGCGATGGACCTGTTTGTCACATGCTGGCTGCAGGCAGGGCGTCACCAGGTGTGACCTAAGTGACAGTGTTGTTCAGAGCACACTGCCTTCCCTGTCCACCCTAAACTCAGGGGACCCTTCTCACCAAGGGCAGTCGATTTTTGTAAAACTGGAATTCACATAGAGTTGGGGTTGCCCTGAGGCATGAAACCACCACATTCACGAAGGCCCGCCGCTGGGTTATGAATTTTAATAATTCATAACAATAAACAGCCTCTAAGTAACCTTTGGACTCGGGCGGCTGCCCGCAAGAGCCTGGCAGGAGGTGGAGGCAGCATGGGTGTGCGTGGCTGCCCTCCCTCTGGCCACGGGGACAGCCCAGCCGCAGACAGGGGGAGGCCTTCTTGCCGCTGGCCATTCTTGTGACACGCAGCGCCTGCTGGAGAGCGGTCGCCGGCACTTGGGGTGCGGTGGGAGGTAGCCTTTCCACGGAGATCATTGCACGGTGGTTTGGGACTTGGAACCAGGCCCACCTTAGGCTGGATTCTGCTTACCCACCTCAGCTTAAGTGTCCACATCTGTGAAATGGGTTTTGCTGCTGCAGAAGGCAGCTGTGAAGCTCTTAGTTTGTGATCCCGCCATAAATGGCGGGCGCTGTCATTCGCTTACTCTTGGGGGGAGCTGCCGGACGTGGCCTCGCAACACTTCAATTTTTGCAGCATCAAAGACATGGGAGGCCGCCTCGGCCTCTAATTTCACCTCTGGGAGAAGTAATAATTCATGTTTCATATAGACCCGGGAGGTTCAGTGGCTTGTCCCATGCCTTACAGTGAGTCAAGAGATCCGAGTCCCTTACACGTGTATATGGAGCATTTTAGACCATGTAGCATCAGGTACTTTTATTTATTTTTTATTTTATTTTTTGTAGTACTGGAGACTCAACGCAGGGGCATTCTACCTCCAGGCTACACCCCCTGCCCTATTTTTTATTCCTTATTTTGAAATTGGGTCTCACTAAGATGCAGAGGGCCTCAAGTAGCTGAGGCTGGCCTGTGATATCTTCCTGTCTCAGCCTCCCAAGTACTGGGATTACAAGCATGCACCACCATGCCTGGCTTATTTATTATTTTTGTGGTACTAGGGGTTGAACCCAGGGGTGCGAGAGCTACACCCCCGGCCCTGTTTTATTTATTTCAGTTTTGAAATAGAGCCTCACATGGTTGCTGAAGGCCTTGGTAAATGCTGTGGTTGGCTGCAACTGTGATCCTCTTGTCTCAGCCCCCCAAGCGCTGGGATTCCAGGTGCGTTCAATTTGCAGTCCAGTCTCGGCCTCCCCCAGCTACTGGGATTCAGGCCTGCAGCCGCCATGCCCAACTGTGTCCAGTGCTTTGACATTTAGAAAGTAGTTGCTGAGGTCCCTACTGCCCTGCTGGTACGCGCTTTGACTCCCAGTTTTCAGAGGCTAAAACTGACGCTCAGAGACTCCAGAGACGCGCCCGGGATCACGCCTTGAGTCTAAGGCTCACACTCAGGCCTTCTGCTCTTTCCACTGGGCCCAGAACACTGCTCTGGCTCTTCTAGACCCTCTGGAATTATTTTTTCTCTCCATCCAAACGTGTTTGTTAGTGGATTGCCATGAGCCGGGAGAGAGAGGGTTAAATTCCTCAGAGCAGAGCCGGTTTTGAGCTGGGCGCCTTCAGTGACCCCATCATTGACCCCCTTCCCCTGGGTCAGGTCTGCAGGCTGTGGGGGAGGGGAAGCAGCAGCGGCTCCTGAGGCCCAGCGGGGGCCGAGGGAGGGCCTGGAGACTATGGGCGCTGGGCCGAAGGTCTTTTATCCCTCTCCCTCTTTGGACAAAGATGAACAAAGATGCCGGTGGCTTTTGCAGTCTCTGTAGGAAGTCCCATGGGTCCCTTGGGGCGGGCTGCCATCCGTGTGGCCTGCGTTCGCAATCGAGCCACAGAGCACAAGCTGCTCCGGCAGACACAGGAAACCCTGTGATTTCTTCTTGGTTAAGTGGGAACCGGGATAATTTTGACCAGTAAAGTACCAAAGGGAAAATCAGAGCACAGAAACATCGAGTGAACCTTGAGGCCGGTGGGACTTTGGGGCAGCCCGTAACTCGCCGAGGAGGAAGAGGATGCTTTGGGCGGGCCACTGAAGCTAGTGTCAGGGACCCAGTGAAGTGTGCACTGCAAAAGTGGGAAAACCGCCGCCCCCTTCCTCTCCCCAACTGGTCCCCGCTCCACAAGCACGGGCCTGCTGGTGCGCTGCTCAGGCTGGACTATTGTCCTGTGTGCTTCCAGACAGGAGGCACCCGGAGTAGCCTTATTTTAGGGCCCAGGGTTGTACAGCAAGTCGGGCAGAGCTGTTCTGGAGGCCGGGCAGCCACCTGGTGCTTGCCTTGAAACCAGGGTCTTTAGAGGAAGGATTTCCAGGAAAGTGGAGAGACTGACCCGGAAGATAAACCTCCTCTTCTCCGAGCACCCTCCCTCCGTCCCAGGGGCCCAGGACCCCGGCAAGGAAGAACTCCTTCAGCGCACCTTGCTGGGCTTGCAGGGCGAAGCCTTTAGCTTTTTCTCTCATTGAGGACGGTGGGGAGGGGAGACCCAGCAGGTGAACTGAGACCTTGTGAGCAGCGGGTCTCCTGTTTGCCTCTCTGCAGATTAAAGGTGCTAAAAAAGTAAATGATTAGCATTTTTTCTCCTTTTAAATTGTGTTACAATATATGTAACACTAAATTCACCCCTTTACTCATCTTGAAATGTGCAGTCAAGGGCATCCGGTACATTCATCTTGTTGCACAGACATCGCCAAGGTATCCCACACGAAAACTCAGGACCCACTCATTCTTTTTTCTTTTTGTGCAGCACTAGGGGTGGAACCCAGGGGCATTCTACCTCCGAGCTGCACCCTCAGCCCTATTTTTTTTTTTTTTTTTTTTTTTGGTGGTACTGGAGGTGGAACCCAGAGGCTTTCTAACTCTGGGCTATACTCCCAGACCTTTTTTATATTTTTATTTGGAAACAGGGTCTCACTAAGTTGCTGGGAGCCTCACTGAGTAGCTGAGGCTGGCTTTGAACCCGTGCGATCCTCCTGTCTCAGCCTCCCAAGCGCGGGGATTACAAGCGTGCGCCACCACGCCTGGCTCTCAGCCCTATTTTTTATTCTTTCTTTTTTTTTTTGAAACTGTCTCACTAAATTGTAGAGGGCCTCATGAAGTAGCTGAGGCTGGCCTTGAACCTGCCATCCTCCTGTCTCAGCCTCCAAAGTACTAGGATTACAAGCCTGCATTAAACAACTTTCTGTTCACTTCTGCTCCAACCCTAGTCCCCTCTATTTTCCTCCTTTCCTTCCCTCCCCCATCCCAAGCAGAGCCTTACTACATTGCAGAACGTCTCCCTAAATTGCTGAGGCTGTCCTTGAACCTGCAATCCTCCTTTCAGCCTCCCAAATCTTGGGATTGCAGGCATGCACCGCCACCGACTTCCTATTTCTTTAAATTGAAAGAATAGTTCATAAGTGAACTCCTGCAGAATTTGTTCTCTGTACCTGACTTATTTTATTTAGCAGGTTTTCAAGGTCTGTCCAAGTTGTAATATGTATCAAGATTTCCTTCCTTTTTAAGGCTAACTGTCCATTGTACGCATGTACCACACTTTGCTGAACTGGAGATGGACGCATGGGTTGTTTCTATTTTCAACTCTCATGAACAATGTTGTAGTGAACACAGGTGTACAAATTTTCTCTTCAATACCCTTCAAGGTTGCTGGGTCACAGGGCAAGTCCCTCTATATATTTTGTTGTTGTTGTTGTCGTTTGTGTGTGTGTTGTTTTTGTTTTTTGGTACTGGGGATTTAAACCAGGGACATTTTACATCTGAACTGTACCCCTAGTACTAGGGATTGAGCCCACAGGCATTCTACCTCTGAGCTATATCCCCAGCCCTATTTATTTTTTATTTTGAGATAGAGTTTCACTAAGGTGCTGAGGGCCTCACTAAATTGTTGAGGCTGGTTTTGAACCTGCGATCCTCTTGTCTTAGCCTCCCAAATCCTGGGATTACAGGTGTCTACTAGAAGCGTTTTTTTTTTTTTTTTTTTTTGGTAGTACTGGGGGTTCCTGGAAGTCCTTCTACCTCCGGGCTACACTACCAGACCTATTTTTACATTTTTATTTGGAAACAGGGTCTCCTAAGCCAGCGAGCACAGCTGGCTTCGAACCTGTGCGATCCTCCTGTCTCTGCCTCCCAAGCGCAGGGATTACAAGCGTACGCCCGGTTTAGAAGTTTTAATAATGTCTACCAAACCGGGCGTGGTGGTGGACGTTTGTAATCCCAGCATTCGGGAGGCTGAGACTGGAGGATCGTTTTTTGTGGACAGCTTCAGCTACTTAGTGAAGCCCTCTGCAACTTAGTGAGACCCTGTTTCAAAAATAAAGAATAAAAAAATAGGGCAGGGGTGTAGCTTGGAGGTAGAATGCCCCTGAGTTCGATCCCCAGTACCGCAAAAAAAAAAAAAAAACCCAAAAAACAAACAAAAAAAACCCCAAAGTCCACTGTGTAATAACAAGTAATAACATGAAAACTCCCCCAATACATACCCAAATGGGAGGAAAGAAACAGGATAAGAACCTACATATGAACTCTGTGATAAAAAAGAAAACTATGCTTAGAGCAGAGTTCAGTGGAAATACGCCGCACGCTCAGCACCGCGTCTAGCCTGATGAGAGGTGGGTGACTCTTTAATTTTCCCATCTTCTTTGTTGCTGTGAACATTGCAGGACTGCTGGGGGTTGGGGGGCATGTACTCTTCTAGGCAGGAAAAATTGATTCGAATGTGTGAGCGACTGTACCATCCATCGGGCACATGGTTGCACGCACACAGCCCTGATCGGTGCCACTGAGCATTTGGCACTGATGCAGAGCAGAGGGGAAGAGAGGAGAGGAGGCGAGGGGCTGGGAGGCGTGGAGGGCTGGCCTGGGAGCGAGAGGGACGTTGGGCCTCTGCCCTCCGGAGGCCATGTTGAGCTCCCTGGCTGTACTTACCTGGTCTCTTGCTGTGGCTGGCAGCAGGAGCGAGTGAAGTCTGGAGCCTGTAGAAACGGGCTTGTCTTGACATGCTTTCCATCCACTGAACCGAGGGCCAGCTTCCCTTGACCCTCATCGTGGGAGCAGCACTTGCCAAGCAGAGGTGGGGGTGGGGTCGGGCGATTGAGGCCCCGGCCGCCTTTGCGGGGACCTCTGGCAGGGCAGAGAGGAGCCACTCAGTCCTTTGCTGAGAGTCTATTGAGCCGGTGCTGGGTTCTGTTTCTCGGCTGTCACTCCCTGGCTATGAACTTGGGTCGTGGCCTGGCCTCCCTCCCTCTGTCTCTGTCCTCATCAGTAAAGCAGAGATAATTGATAGTAGCTGTTTCACAAGCTGATGAAACAATAGAGCTGAAGCGCACTCTGACACTGGGCGCACTGTGGAGTTGATTCCTGGTCTGAGAGCTGCATTCTGATGTTAGGCGGCAGGCTTGAATCCCCTCAGGGTCTCGGTTTGTAAAGTGGAGATGACACTACCTACCTCCCAAGATGATCATGAAGATTAAATAAACTACTATGGGAAAAAGTGATGCACGCACTTAGAGCCCCAGTAGGTGGCTGACACCTACTTAGGTCCTGGGTTCAAGGCCAGCCTCCGAGAGCCAGACCTGGCGACAGGAGCCTGTAATCCCAGTATTTAGGAGGCTGAGACAGGAGGATTGCAGGTTCAAGGACAGCCTCAGCATATAGTGAAACTCTTAACAATCTAGCGAGACCCTATTTCAAAATTAGAAATAAAATTAGGCCACCTTCCAAAGGTGGAAGGCCTCTGGATTTAATCCTCAGTAGCACGCGCGCATACACACACACACGCACACACACACACACACACACACACACACACACACACAGCCTCAGAAACTTAGCAATATACTGTCTCAAAATATAAAATAATGGCCGGGCATGGTGGCACATTCTTATAATCCCAGTGCTTGGGAGGCTGAGACAGGAGGATCGCACAGGTTTGAAGCCAGTCTCAGCTACTTAGTGAGGCTCTCAGCAATTAGTGAGACCCTGTTTCCAAGTAAAGTATAAAATAGGTCTGGGAGTGTAGCCCAGAGGTAGATAAGCCCCTGGGTTCCACACCCAGTACAACAACAACAAAATAGAGTTGGGGGTGTAGCTCCGAGGTACACTGCCCCTTCCATCCCCAGCACCGTATAAATAAATAAATAAATATAAAAAGGACTGGAGGTCTAGCTAGGCAGTAGAATGCCCCGAGTTCAATCCCCATTACCAAAAAGGAAAAAGAAGCAGTGTGCGGTGGCACATGCCTGTAATAGTCTCAGTACTTGGGAGGTTAAGACAGGGGGATTGCTGGGCGTGGTGGTGCATACTTATAATTCTAGTACTTGGGAGGCCTAGGAGGATTCGGGTTTGGGACTAGCCTCAGCTACTTAGTGAGGCCCTTTGCAGCTTAGTGAGACTTTGTTTCAGAATAAAGAATAAAATTGGGCTGAGGATGTAGCTCAGAGGTAATATATATGCCCCTGGGTTCAATCTTAGGTATTGCAAAAAAAAAAAAAAAAAAAAAAAAAGACGAGGATTGCAGGCTTGAAGCTAGCCCCGGTAACTTAATGAGGCTCTTGGCAACTTAGACCCTGTTTCCAAATAAAAACTAAAATAGGGTCGGAGAGTGTAGCTTAGAGGTAAAATGCCTCTGGGTTCAGTTCCCCAGTAAAATACACGTGTACGCATGAGCACATGTGTGTGCGCTTACATGCATGATTCATACAGTTCTTGGCATATAGTAAGTGTTTCAAAAATGTTAGCTATAACTAGGAGGTCTTTAGCCATAGGCACCAGTTCTTTGAGGCGGACATCTGCCGGCTCATCTGATTGTCCGGTGCTCATTACTCATTAGATATTTTGAATGTTGGTAGTCTTGTTTCTTATTAGCATTGTGGACTCTGCGTGTCAAGATCCCCCCCCTTGATCACACCTCATCCCACCCTTTCCCAAGCCTTGGTTGAGATGGTCCTGCCTCCATTTCCAGAATGCAGTGGTGAGGGAAAGTGGGGTCCAGGCAGACTAGGGGAAAGCTGGCTTGCTTTGGAGATTGTTTCTTGAGCATTGTAGACAAAACCTAAACGATGAGAGACTATGTATGATACAGCTCTCCTTCCCCTTGCTTCCCAGCCCTTTTGAGAAGGAGCCAAAGGCAAGAAAACAACCACCCACCCATAAATAAAGACGGCCATGAAAATAACAAAAAGAAAGAAGAAATCTTGCTTTTGCGATTGCCGATGGGGTAGATAAGGGGGAGGAAACGTGGCCTTTACGGATCAAAAGAACAGAACATTTTGTTCCTTGGAAGGACGAATGCGGGGTGAACCAGAGCACTAAATTGGGGCTTCTGATGGGCGAGCGTGGTTGGGGGGAGATGGTGGCGATTAGGCCTTAGCTCTTCCTGGGTGGCATCCCACCTAGAGGCGGGGGGAGGGGGAGGCAGGGAACGGAAGCAGCGGACCCGCCGGCTTGAGGCTGGTGGTCCACCCTGAGCCTCAGCCATGTAGTGTGGTGCACCAGGCACCATGCTTTTCCTCAGGTTCAGCTCAAGCTGGGGGCTGGTGCCTGAACCCCTGAGGGCACCCCTAGACCTCCTCTTAAGTTATATCTCCCGTGGAGCCCTAGGGAGGTAATTCCAGGGAGGAGGAGATGAGGCCCAGGTGTGTTGGCTGATGACCTGCATGCCGACCTTTAGCGTCCAGGCTGAGCCCCTCAGCGCTGCCTGGGCTTTCTTGGTGACCTGCATCTACTGACTTTTGCTTTCTTGTATCACGCATCCATCTTGTTCGCTGACCCGTTTTCTCACCCCAACAGAGGTAGCTGAGGCAGATAGATCAAGAGGAACTAGGAAAAAATCAGACCCCTTTCCCGAACCGCAGGGACCCCAAGATGCTGTGGGGGAGTGGCCTGTGGGCTCATGGGGATGTGGAGGGTGGTATTTGAAATGCCTTTTAAGAAGGGCCAGGCATAATGGCACACGCCTGTAATCCTACTACTTGGGAGACCAAGACAGGAGGATTGCAGGTTCAAGGACAGCCCCAACAACTTAAGAGAGACCCTGTTTCCAAATAAAAAATAAAATATGGCTGGGGGTGTAGCTCAGAGGTAGAACACCCCTGGATTCAATCATCAGTACCGCACAAAACAAAAGTAACAACAGCAAAACCTATACACTGCTTTAGGACTGAGTACGCTGGCCGGCAGAGGGTCTCTGGAAGCATCTTGCCAGCTCACCTTGTGCCAGGCACTGTGTATCTCAGGCATAGTAACATTAATTCTTCAGCAGCCCCGAGACGTGGGCATTGTTCGCCCCATCACACATGGAGACCCTGAGGTCTGCAAAGAGGCGGCCTCAAGTATTCATCAGGCTTAGAGCAGCGTTGAGCTGGGCGACTTTCCACCTAACCAGCCCTCACCCTCCCGATCTCAGTCACAACAGTAATGGCCTGCACAGTTGTTCAGCTCCAGGCCTCGCCTGTATTATCTCATTTACTTCTGGAAACCACACGGGGGGGGGGGTGTTACTTGTCCCATTTATAGATAGAGGAAGTGGGAGACTGAGAGTGTAACGAGTTGGCTGGTAAGAGGTGCTGGGTTTCCACCAAGTCTGCACATCTCCGGAGTCTCTGTTTCAACATCCACCGTAACAGCTTAGTTGACACGGCTTTTAGACCTGTCACCAAGCAGTAGCCAAATGCTACCCAGCTCATCTGCTATCAGAGGGGGAATGTCTATCACAGATGAAGTTTCATCTAGACTGGGGACTGTCCTCCCATGTTCTGTGCGCCCAGGATTGGCAGGGTGCTGCAGGGGTGACTGGAACAGCCCTTTACCTCATGGGCTCTTAGGGAGCCGATGGGCTTGGCAGAGCTTTGGTGTCATCAGCTGGGGAAGGGAGGGCACTGTGGCATGGCGCGGCGTGTGGCCCCCCTCAGCAAATCTCTATCTTCTTTGCACTCTGGAGGTCTAGGGGCCCAACCTAGTGTAGGCCTTGCCGGGGAGACTCCAGGTAGTTGGGGACACTGAAAGAACAGACAACAGACATCCTAAGTAGGGGTATGAGATAGTGCCAAAGAGAGGGAAAGCTATGTGTGGCAGGTGGAGAGGAGGGTGACATGCCCAATTGTCCTTCAGGGAGGCATTCTGCTTGTTTGTTTGTTTGTTTTTGTTTGTTTTTTTTTAATTTGAAAACAGGGTCTCACTAAGTTGCTGAGAGCCTCACTAAGTAGCTGAGGCTGGCTTCGAAGCTGTGTGATTTTTCAGTATCAGCCTCCCAATCAATCACATCCCTATTTTTTTTTCTTTTCTTTTTTTCTTTTTGGTGGTACTGGGGTTCCTGGAAACCCTTCTACTTCTGAGCTACACTCCCAGACCTATTTTATATTTTATTTGGTAACAGGGTCTCACTAAGTTGCTGAGAGCCTCACTACGTAGCTGAGGCTGGCCTTGAACCTGTGCGATCCTTCTGTCTCAGCCTTCCAAGCGCGGGGATTACAAGCGTGCGCCACCATGCCCGGCTGGCATTTTGCTTGTTTGACCATGTTGTGAGTGCGACAGGGATGGGAAGCAAACGTTTTTACTTTTTATAAACACCATCATATTCAGTCTTCTTGATCATTCTATGAGATAGATATATTTGTCCAACTTTATTATTTAATAATAATTATTATTTTATGCAGTCCTGGGGATGGAACCCAGGGGCATTCTATACCCCCAGCTCTATTTTTCTATTCTTTATTTTGAAACAGTCTCACTAAGTTGCAGAGGGCCTTCCTAAGTAGCTGAGGCTGGCCATGAACCTGTGATCCTCCTGTCTCAGCCTCCCAAGTACTAGGATTACAAGCCTGTGTCACCACACCTTTATTATTATTATTACTATTATTACTTTGTACTGGAATCGAACCTAGGGGCGTTCTACTTCTGCGCTACACCCCCAGGCCCTTTTTAAATTTTTATTTTGAAAAAGAGTCTGCCTAGGTTGATTAGAGTCTCACTGCTTGCTGAGGCTGTCCTCCAGCCTGTCTCAGCCTCCCGAGTATGGGGATTATAGGCAGGCTCCACCACGCCTGGCTGGAGGCTTCTTTACAGAGCATCCATGATCACCTTAACCTTTTGCCCTCTTCTCCTCCGGGAGGAGGTTGGGTGTGGAGTTGAAAGTCCCAACCCTCTAATCCTGTTTTGGTCTTTCTATGATAACTGTCTTTCTGCTACCTGAAGAAAGCCTCCTTCAGTCAACTCATTAGCATATAGAAAGACACATATCACTTTGGAGATTCCAAGCATTTTAGGAGCTGGATGCCAGTAAACAGGATGAAAAGCAAATAGCCTCTCACAGTATCCCTGGAGGGAAGGAGACCCCTTTCTGCTGGTCTTTCTGCCACTTCCCTGAGCATACATTCCCTACCCATTCTTTAATTGTGCATAATCTCCTCATCACAGAATCTCCATTCTACACACGAGGGGTTTTGAGAGGTAGAGGCTTTTTCCCAAGTCCCCAAAGCTGTCTTGGTTTTCTTTGACTAATCTTTCCTTGGTCACGACTCAGGTCAGAAACACCTGGAAGTGCTAAAGGCAGTGGCTGGACCTTCTTTGCTGGACCAGAGCCTCTCAGGGGCAGAGGGAGAGTGGCCCAGCCTCAGTGGACAGGGGGGAAGATGGGGGTTGAGGCCCCAGTGAGGCCCGAGTTCAGATGTCACCTTTGCGGGCCTCAGGAAGGATGCTCCAGCTCCCTGCGCACTAGTCTCTGGGTTCTTCTGAGGATTAAGCCCCTCACCTTTAGTGCTTGCAGCTACGAAGCACTTCCCCACTCTGTGCTTTCCTTGGCCCTCTCTTGCTTTGGTTGGTATTGGAGATTATCCTCAAAAGGGCCTTTGGCCAGGCTATCAGCCCCAGCTGGGCACTGCCCTGCAGGGAGACAGGATGGGACTGGAGCTGCCTCCGTGCACTGTCAGGGTGCAGGAGCACCTGGAGACATCAGATGGTAGAGGCATGAAGGCCTCTAGAGGGATCCCAGAGGCACTGGCCTTGCGGAAAGCCCCGTGCTGGGAGCCTCAACAGCACTCTTTTTCCCCCCTTGCGCAGTACTGAGTATTGAACAGTGGTGCTCTACCACTGAGTGACATCCCCAACCTTGTCTGTCTGTCTGTCTGTCTGTCTATCTATCTATCTATCTATCTATCTATCTATCTAATCTAATCTAATCTATCTGCACTACTGGAGATTGAACCCAGGGGCATTCTACCTCTGAGCTACACCCCCAGCCCTGTTCTTTATTCTTTATTTTATTTTATTTTTTGTGGTACTGGGGATGGAACCCAGGGGTACACCCCCAGCCCTGTTCTTTATTCTTTATTTTATTTTTTGCAGTACTGGAGATGGAACCCAGGGGCATTTTACCTTCAAGTGACCAGATGTATTTTGAAACAGGGTATCACTATGTTGCATAGGGCCTCACTAAGTAGCTGAGTCTGGCCAAGAACCTGCGATCCTCCTGCGTCAGCCTCCCAAGCACTGGGATTATTACACGTGTGCGCCACAATGCTCAGTTTATTATTTATTTTGAGACAGGTTCTTCTTAAGTTGTCTAGGCTGGCCTCGAACTTGCCATCCTCCTGCCTCGGCCTCCCGAGTCACTGGGATTACAGGCATGCACCACCATGCCTGACTCTCAACGGCATTATTTGGCTGTCTCTTCTGTCTCTCTTGACTGTCCCCCTGGGTTGGGACAGAACTCAAGTTCTTCAGAGGACAGAAGACAGGTAGGAGGTGGCTGGGAACCTCACAGGTACCTCTTCCCCCTGGTCGGAGCTCAGCGCAGAGCTGCGGCGGGGGCGGGGGGGGGTGGCCCATACCCGGCCAGAGGGCAGGGGCACCAGGCCTCTGTATGCCCGAGTGACTGCCACCTGGGGCAGCTCCGAACAGCTCAGGGATGGGGACTGTTGGCAGGGCCACCTGAGCTGGGCAGATCAGACCTGGCCACAAGTGGGTCCCATAGCACTCGACCACACAGGCTGGACCCGCGAGGAGATTCAGGAAAGTTTTGTCCCAAGCCTGCAGCCAGCCCAGCTCCCAGCTCTGAGTAAACACAGAGATAGGATCGGGCGTAGCCAGGAAGGGTGGCAGGGTGCGGCCTGTGAGAAGAATGGCAGGATGTGGCACCGGGGCACTGTTCTGGGCACCCACGCCTCGGACTATTGTTCAGGGCAGCCTGAGGCTCTCAAATCTCTGGGGCTTTGAGAGGAAGTGACATTCCCTTGGGAGCAGCCCTGCCCCACCCTGCTGCTCATTTCTGCTTCCTGGACCATGCCCTGGGCACCACCCAGTTAGGCCGGGACCGGAGGCGGCCAGCAGGGGGCTTGTTCGCCCAGGGGCTCCTCTGGGGGTCTGTCTGTTCAGTCCATCTCCCTGGACCCCCTGGGTCTGAGTCAGTCATGCTGTATGGCTGGGATTTCTCTCCCTCTGCATCTAGATATTTTGTGGGAGGCGATGTGGTGACCCAGGGAACGAAGGCTCCTTTGATTCCCATCCAGCGGAGTCTGGTGTCGACTGATTAGAGGAGGAAGTGGCCTGTGATTGTTTGGGAAAGGGCTCGATGTGTGCCCCCGAGAGAGCTGGCTGTGGGGGCATCGGCACCTGGCACCTGCTCTGTCACAGGGGCCCTCCTTGGTGGTGCCTCTCCTGCCTTGGCCCGGGCATTGGATTTGGAGCCCCAGCTCAGACTCCTTGCTCCACACGTCAAGGGTGAAGGTGTCCGCAGCCCCCTCCTCTTAGGGGACTGCACCTCTTAAGGATGCTCCGAGGAGATAAGACCAAGGAGAATGGAGAAAGAAGGCCTGCACGGTGGGCTCCCAAGAAGGGCAGGGAGGGCCGGCAGGCCCAGCTGGTGGAGGGCCTCTGACCAGCCAGAGTCAGCGCCGCACCAACAAGCCACAGGACTGAGCATCTGTAGGCCTCAGCTTCCCTGCTGACAGAGCACGTGGACTGTTGGCAGGAGGAGCTCAGGCCCAGGAGTGTCTCCATCCAAGCCAGAAGCCGGCAGGGTGCTCTAGGCTTATGGCCCGTGAGCAGGACTTGGGGCATTGGACGAAGGTGGGGACCGGGGAGCCAATAGCTCCTGTCTCCTGTGAGCTGAGGGTCCTTTGGTTTTGGGCATCTGTGATAACTGACCTTGAAAGCTCTTCAGGAGTCACATGGATAGTTGAAGCATAGAACATGCTTTGTATGGAAAGGGCGAAGGAAATGGAAATGGAGGGGGGTTTTAGTCCCTAGAAAAGAACTAATATAAGGGTGGACTCGAATGAGTTTCGTATTCCTGTATGGGGGATTGAACCCAGGGGCACTCTACCCTCGAACTACACCCCCAGCCCTATGTTATTTTTATTTTGAAACAGGATCTCACTAGGTTTGGTGAGAGAATCTCACTACTTGAGGAGGCTGTCCTTGAACCTGCCATGCTCCTGTCTCAGCATCCCAAGTACTGAGATTGTAGGCGGATGCCAGTATGCTCGGCTAACAGTCTTTAGTCTTTTTTTGGAAAAGTGTGAAAACTGGTTTTTAGGTGACCCAAGGTAAATACAAAAGGAAATAGACTTGCTTTGCTGCTGAGGGGGATTGAGGTCACTCATAAGAAGAACTTAGATACAAGGAAGAGACAGCAGAGGCGAGCTGGGCGTGGAGAACAGGGAGCAACCTCTATCTAATCTGGTAGCAACAGTATGGGTCACCTGTTATGCAGTCAGGTCAGCCTATATATCATCTCCTCTTCACTGTAGAACATTTATTGAGCATCTACTATGCTCCAGGTGCCGCGCTAGGTTCTGGGGCAAGAATGATGAACAGAAACAGGTCTATTTTCATAGCGCTTGACTACTTGAGCGAGTCTGAAATAAATCAAGCATATGAAGGAGTCATTACCAACTGTGATTCATACTTTGAAGGCCAAGTTCAAAGTGCCATAAGAGTATAAGTGGAGCCAGGCGTGGTGGCGCGTGTCTGTAATCCCAGTAGTTGGGAGGCTGTGACCGGAGGATGGCAGGTTTGAAGCCAGCCTCGGCAAGTAGTGAGGGTAAATTACCGACTTGCCCAAGGTGGCATGGCAGTCGAGATCAGAATTGGGATTCGGGATGTATCCAGGTCTGTCTGACCCAGAGGCTTTTCTCTCAACCATCTGACTCAGCATCCCAGACTACGGCCAACTTAATGGACACCTGCGCTGTATTGTTACTCAGGGACTTCCGGGATATTGGGGTTACTGTGCCCTTCTGTGGGTGAGGAGACAGGCTCAGAGAGGCTAATTAATTTGCCTAAGTTCACACAAGTCGGCTGATGTCAGGCAGGAACTGAAGCCCAGGTTGTTGGACCCAAAAGCTTATGGGTTTTCCAGACTCGGCTGTTCTGCTGACTCCCAATTATTCCGGTTCTGCAGACAAAGCTTTGGGGGGTGAAGCCACCTGTGGAGAGTGACAGAGTTGGGCTGCACAGCCACCCCAGTCCTTCCCCTTTTTTCCCATCGTCTGTCACAGCTGACTCCACTGAGATCCTTCTATCTCAGTTTCCCAGGTGCTGGGATTGCAGGCTTGTGCCACCTGCAGGTTTGTACAGGCTTTTGCTCCCCTCTTTGGGAAGGTCAGGGGTCAGAGCCTGGCTCCTGATGCTCTTTCTAGAGAGACTTCATCCCTCTTGGCCCTGGCAGGCTGGGACCTTGGTTCCTTCCAGGCTGTGACGGGCAGGTAAAGGTGCTGGTCCTCTCAAGCAGTCCATGTGACCCTGTCCCCAAAGGCAAGACCCAGGGAGACTCCAGAAGCCCATAGACCTGGCCTCTCCCTGCAACATGGGTTCAGAGGAGTCCAGGGAGCCCAGCACCAGGGCCTGCACGTGAGTTCACTCTCGGTCAGCATGGGAACACACCTGTTACCTGGTAGGCACCAAGCCCTGGAGGACAGACTGACACCTCCAGGCCTGCTTGGCTGGTCACCAGGAGCCATTTCCTTTGTTACCAAGGCTGTGCTGGAGGCCAGGGAGCCCCAGGAGGCAGCTCCCTAACACAGAGATAATCCCCAGAGCCTGGCTGCAGCCCTGTGGATTATCTCTTTATACTGGGCGTGAAGTATGGGCAGAAAAGGCCATAGAAGCCCACAGCCAAGGAGACGGCCTAGTGCTATGCTGCCCGACAAATATAATAATGGGAGCCATGTGCGTAATTTAAAATTTTCTAGTTAGCTACATTAAAAAGTGTTGAGGGCCAGGGTGGCAGAGCACTTCCCCAGCCTGTGTGCGGCTCTGGATTCCACCCCCGCACTGCAGAAAAAGGAAATAAAAAGAAACAGGTGAAATGAATGTTAAAAATGTATTTTATCAAGCCTGCCTGGTGTGGCGGTGCACACCTGTAATTGCAGCACTCAAGAGGCTGAGACATGAGTGTGGAAGGTTCCAGGCCAGCCTGGGCAGTTTAGTGAGCCCATGTCTCCAAACAAAATATAAAGAGGGGTGAGAATGTAGGTCAGTAATAGAACATTTCTGGGTTTGATCTCCAGTACTACTCCTACTAGTAATGTAAATAAAAATGAATTTTATCTAGCCAAAACCATCCAAGATATAATTCCAGTTTGTAATTGGAAACCAGTTATGAATGAGTCTGTGCACTAAGCCTGCGAGACCCGGGTGTGCTTGGCGCACTCGGCACATATCCCCGGGGACTGGGCCATTACCAGTGCTCAGTAGTGGCCAGTGGCGCCTGTCTGGGACAGTGCGGTCCAGATGACCACCTCTGCTGTACCTCGCTGGGGGGATGGACGGCGGTCACCATCCCCACCGTGTCCTTAGGCTTTTGTGATCCCGCTCATCTGATCCTGTTCCATGCTGCTGCAGCGGCCATTGCTGGGGTCTCTGGGCTGCCATGGGAAGGAAGAAAGGCTTTGAGGTAGGAGCTGGAAGGCCACAAAGTTGGGCAGAACGAAGGAGAAAGGCCCGCAGGGCCCAAGTGTGGATGGAGGAGGCGACCCGGTGGCCCGGCCTCAGCCCGGGTGGGTGTGGGACGAGGTGGCGCAGAGCCGCGGGATCAGAAGCCCACAGGCCCGCATTGTGCGCCTGTCACACTTCCTTTGGCTTTATTGCTTTTGTCCAACACCCTATTGTCTGGTTTCCTTTTGTCCCCCTTTCAGCACGGCTGCCTTTTATTTTCCAGCCAGCCTGGTTGTTTTCATTTCTTTTGTCTGAAGTTCCTGAGAGGAAGGTTTTATTTTCAGCGGTTTGATTAATTCACAGCTTGAGCCCAGGGTTTGTTATGTAATTGCTGCCCTCAGCTTCAGGATAATACCCCTCCCCCTCCCCACCCCCACGCCTTGCCCCCTGCCCAGGGCCCGGCTCCCAGCCCCTCCTTCCGCCGGATGGGCTGAGTTCCCTGCTTCCTGGAGGCTCTCCCAGCGCTCTCCCAGCCCAGGGGGTGGGTCATTTGGAGGGGACACCAGGGCAAGCAGGGCTGATCTCTCCATCTAGGTGAGACGGAGTGTACAGCCATGGCGGGCTCCTCTCTTCTCATCCTGCAGGGCCCTATCGTGAGTCCAGCACCACCTCCCAGGGCACCCTGTACTTTAGTGGTGCTAGGGGTTGAGCTCAGGGGCCTTCTACCTCGCAGCTATACCACCAGCTCTATTTTATTTATTTGGAAACAGGATTTTGCTAAATTGCTAAGGCTGCAATCCTCCCATCTCAGCTTCTCCCCGGTACTGGGATTACAGGTATGCACCACTACACCCATCCGACCCTGTACTTTATTTATTCATTTGTTTGTGATACTAGGAATTGAACCCAGGGGGTTTCCAACTCCAAGCTACACCCCCAGCCCTAATTTCATTTTTTATTTTAAAATAGGGTCTGAGGAAGTTAATGAGAGTCTCACTACTTGCTGAGTCTGTCTCAGTCTTTCAAGTACTGGGATTACAGGCATGTGCCACCATGCCCAGCAGACCCTGTACTTTAAAAAGTGGGTGGGCAGAAGAGTCTGCTGTGGTCTAATCAATAGGGTGGAATCAAATACATCTGTATATGATCTCAGTCAATTCTAATGTCTTTTTAGTTATTTCATTTAAAATACAGTATATGTACCCTTGTGGATGGCTTTCATTAGACATTACAAGGAACATTTTATAGAGCTCTTGCGATCTAAATGGATGCATCTATACAGAACTGATGCAATATATGAATACAGTAGCCTCTCCTGCTCCGTACTTTTACTCTCGGCAGTTTCAGCTACTTTCAGTCAACTATGATCCAAAAGTATTACACGGAAATAGTCAGCAGTAAACAGTCCATCGGGTTTCAGTTGCACAAGTTCTGTGTGCCGTGACGAGTCTGTACTGTCCAGGAACGGAATCATCCCTTTGCCCAGAGTGTCCGCACGGTATATATTACCTGCTCATCAATCACTTGGTAGCCGTCTCGTTTGTCAGATCGATGGTGGCAGTATCACTGTGCTTGTGTCCGTGTCATCTTTATTTTGAGTAAAATGACCGACCCCAAAGTACAAGAGTTGTCATGCTGGAGTTGGGATGTGCCCAAGAGAAGCCACGGAGTGAGTCTTTTCACGGAAAAGGTTGAAGTTCTCAAAAGAGAAAATTGTAAATTGTATGCTAAAGTTGTTAGGATCTTTAATATATGAAATCATGAAGACAGAAAAAAAAGTTTATGGTAGTTTTGCTGTTGCAACTTAAACTGCACAAATTACAGCCACGGTGTGATAAGTACTTAAGATGAAGAAGTCATTAAATGTGTGTATGTATGTAGTAGAGGAAACTATAGTGTATTGGGGTTGACACTCCCCATGGTCTCATGCGGCCACTGTGGGGGGGAGGGTTTGGAACATTCCTCCCCCGCCCCCAGGATAAGGGGGTGCTACAGAATCATACTAAATCCGCAGCTTAAGGGGTTGGGGGGCTTTGTTTGTTTGGGGGAAAGGGAGTTTGACACTAGAAGTTGAAACCTGAAGCATTCTACTTCCATATCACACCCCTAGCCTTATATTTTCTTTTTTTTTTTTTTTTTTAATTTTGGATCAGGGTCTCACTAAGTTGCTGAGGCTAACCTTGAACTTAAAGTTCTCCTGTCTCAACCTTCCAAGTACTGGAATTATAATAAGCATGTGCCACCGGGCCTGGCTTGGGGATGTGTTTTACTATATCTTTTCTTAAACCTCCCCTAACTCTACATGTATTTTAGTCCATTTTGGGCTACTATTATAGAATAGCACAGACCAGGTAATTTATAATAAATGGAGATCATTATTTCTTACAGTTCTGGGAAGTCCAAGGCTAGCACCTGGTGAAGGCTCCCCGTGCTCTGTTACCCCATAGCAGGGGGCAGTAGGCAGGAGTGAGGGAGGAGCCAGAGAGAGCCAAACTCACTTTGACAACTGGCCCGCTCTCCTCTCCTGTAACTCTCCCACTGCCTTGATCATTAATGACCATTAATGATGTGAACCTATTCGAGAAGGCAGAGCCTTCCTACCTAACCACCTCTGATCAGGTCCCACCCTCTGACAAGGTTGCACTGGGTATTTAGTACCCAACACACTAATGTTGGGAGGACATATTCAAACCATAGTACCACATAAAGACTTTTTTTCGGTACTATGGATTAAACTCAGGGACATTCTGCCTCCAAGCTATACTCCAGCCTTTTATTATATTAATTAATTAATTTATTTATGGTACTGGGATGGAACCCAGGAACTTTCTAACTCTGGGCTACACTCCCAGACCTATTTTAGATTTTAATTGGAAACTGGGTCTCTAAGTTGCTGAGAGCCTCACTGAGTAGCTGAGGCTGGCTTTGAACTTGCACGATCCTCCTGTCTCAGCCTCTCAAGTACTGGGATTACAAGTGTGTGCCACCACGCCTCGCATTATTTATTTACTTTTAATGTGCATTATACTTTTACATTATAATGTAGATCATGTTAACATTGACATACGTGACACACACAACACTTGGCTATTATTTATTTCAAAACTGGGCCCACCTAAATTCCTGAGATGTTGAGCTGGCCTCAAACCTGTATTTGGGAGGCAAAGACAGGAGGATTGCTATATGAGGGCCAGCCTCAGCAACTTAGCAAGACCCTGTTTCAACATGAAAAATAAAAGTGAAGAAGAGCTTGGGACTATAGCTTGGAGGTAGAACGCTCCTGAGAGCATTCCTTGGCACGCACACAAAAAAATTTTAATAAAATAATAATAACTGGCATTTGTATCAAAGATTATAGATGTTTGTGTTTATTCCCTAAGCAATGCAGTACAACTACCTACATAGCATTCACATTGTATTAAGTATTACAAGTACTCCAGAGATGACTTAGAGTACACAAAGGGTGTTTGTAGGCTCTATGAAAATACTGCACCATCTTATTTTATTTATTTATTTATTTTGTGGTACTGGGGGTGGAACCCAGGGCTTTTCTACCCCTGGGCTGTACTCCCAGACCTATTTTTTAATACTTTATTTGGAAACGGGGTCTCACTAAGTTGCTGAGAGCCTCACTAAGTAGCTGAGGCTGGCTTCGAACCTGTGATCTTCCTGTCCCCGCTTCCCAAGCGCGGGGATTACAAGCGTGCGCCACCAGCTGGGCATATGGTGTCATTTTATAGAAGAGACCCTAGCATCTATGAAATTTGGAATGCATATGGTGTATCCTGGAACCATCATCCTCTTGATTCCAAGAGACCACTGTCAGGCAGTCCAACTAGCAGTGTTTTTTTTGTTTTCTTTTGTTTTTAGTCTTTTTGTTTTTTGAAACAGGGTCTCATTAAGTTGCAAAGGGCCTCGCTAAGTAGCTGAGGCTGTCCACGAACCACGATCCTCCAGTCTCCATCTCCCAAATGCTGGGATTACAATAAGCATGTATCACCACGCCCGGCTTAGCAGTGGGTTTTTACTTATTTTATTTATTTATTTATTTTTGTGTGTGTGGTACTGGGGATGGAACCCAGGGGCTTTTCTACCTCCAGGCTATACTCCCAGACCTATTTTATATTTTATTTGGAAACAGGATCTCAGTAAGTTGCCGAAAGCCTCACTAAATAGCTGAGGCTGGCTTCGAACCCGTGCGATCCTCCTGTCTCAGCATCCCAAGTGCAGGGATTACAAGCGTGTGCCACCACGCTCGGCTTTTATTTATTTATTTTTTTAAGCAAATGCCAGGTTGGTGCTACTAGAGCCACGGTCTGTCCTCCGCTCCCTGTAAAGATCGACACACTGTGCTCCTGCCCGCCCCATCAGGTGGGGACCATTCAGGCTCATTTTGCAGACAAGGAAGCTGCAGTGTGAACACTCAGAGCCTGTCCAGGGCCACACAGGCGCAGCCAGGCAGGACCCACGCTAGGAAGGAGCTTGCTGTGCGTGCCCATGGGAGCCTGGAGCGCGTTCTTGGATGCCCGCCCCCTCCCCAAGCCTGGCACGACCACAGGAACTGCTCCCCGAGATCCTGTGATTGCCAGGCTCCCCAGATGTCCCCAGCAGTGGTGCAGCAGGAGGGGAGACTGGTCTATTTGCCGCTTAAACCTGGGATGGCAAATTCAAATTCTAAGCCAGCGCCTCCACCTAGACACCAGAAAATATTTTCCGTAAAGCCATTCATCTCTTGGCTTGTCATCTATTTTCCTCCACTTTTGGTCAATACATGAATATGAGAAATATTCTTTTACTTTGTCTCTGCAATGAGAAAATCAAAAGAGGACGGGGCTAGGGAGTGCGGCTCAGTGGTAGTGCTTGCATGCAGGAGGCTCCGAGTTAGCAACTGATGTGTTGTCTAGTACTGATTCTTGGTTTCCTTGGGGTGGAGTAGGAGGGAGGGGTGGCAACTAAGGGAAATGGCTGATATACCTGGAGGACCTGCTACTCAGTTCTACCCAGTTTTTGCCATTGAGGTGAAAGTTCAAGTCCAGACTTCTATATAGTTTGTTCTTTCTCTCTCTCCCCCTTCCCCGCCCCTCGGATACGGGGATGGAAACCAGGGACATTCTACCTCCAGTGTGTACCCCAGCCCTTTTAATTTTTTGTTTCAAAACAAAGTCTCACTAGGTTGCTGAGAGCTCCACTACATTGCCAAGACTGTGAATCTGCGATTCTCCTCTCTCAGCCTCCTAAGTACTAGGATTTTAAGTTTTGGTAACTAATTACAAATATGCATGTACATAGGAGCACGGAGCCAGTTAATCTCTGAGCCGGGTGTGATGGCACCTCTGCCTATAATCCCAGTACCTGGAAGCTGAGATAGGAGGATCGCAGGTTCAAAGTTGGCCTCATCTACCTTGTGAGGTTCTCTACAACTTGTGAGACCCTGTTTCAAAATAGAGAATAAAAATTAGGGTTGGGGATGTAGCTCAGAGGTAGAATGACCCTGGGTTTAATCTCCAGCACCCCCCCCCCCAACAAACAAAACAATTGAACAATGAGAGACAAGAAACCCTTTCCTAGCTTTCCGGTGGGTTCCGCAGTGGGCTTACATTTCGACTGTGTGCCTGTTTGAGGGGTGCCAGGAGGTGCTGAGACTGGGGGTGCGAGGGGTGGGGTCACTGCCACTGGGGCTCCCAGGGCCAGTTTGGACTCCCCTGGGCTCACTGTGCCCCTCCTCCTGCAGGATGTCCATGAGGAGCCCTGTCTCTGCCCAGCTGAGCCTGGATGGCGCTGGCACCATGGTGAACTGCACCATCAAGTCAGAGGAGAAGAAGGAGCCTTGTCATGAGGCCCCCCAGGGACCGGCCCCCACAGCTGAGCTTCAGCCTGCAGACCCAGCCCGGGCCACCCAGGATGCCGCCGACCCCCAAGCGCCAGCTCAGGTACCTAGCACTCTCCCAGGGCTCTGGGGGCCTCTGCAGCCTCACGGCTACGCCCCCCCATACCTTTTACTGGTAGGGCACAGCAGGCTTCCCACAGGGGTGAGATGCTTCCCGGTGGGCAGGGAGGGCCTGCCGAGTTAGTCTGGAAGGCAGGTCCTTTCTCGTACCTGATAGTTACTGCTCACCCCCTCCTGAGGACTAGGTGGGGAGATGGATAGATACACCGAAAGCTTGGCTTAGAAGTGATCTGCCAGCTTTTTTACATGTTCCAGGAAAACCTGCCTTATTTAAGTAAGAGTTAAATGGCTACTAAAAGACCATATAATTCCTCACTCTTAAAATAAGGGAGCCAAGCCGGGCATGGTGGCACATGCTTGTAATCCCAGCATTCGGGAGGCTGAGATGGGAGGATGGCGGTTCGCGGACAGCCTCAGCTACTTAGTGAGGCCCTTTGGAATTCAGTGTGACCTTGTTTCAAAATAAAGAATAAAAAATAGGGCTGGGGGTATAGCTCAGAGGTAGAATGCCCCTGGGTTCCATCCCCAGTACAGCCAAAATAAAATAAATAAAAATAAGGGAGCCAAAATATATAATCTTGCAGTTCTTAAAATTTCTGTAGCCGGGCATGGTGGCACACGCTTGTGATTCCAGTACTTGAGAGACCGAGACAGGAAGATCTCGAGTTCATGGCCAGCCTCAGCAATGTAGTGGGGCCCTCCTCAACTTAGTGTGACCCTGTTTCCAAGTAAAAATAAAGTGGGACTGGGGCTGTGTGTGGCTGAGAGGTAGAACGCCCTGGATGTTCCATCCCTAGTAACACACACACACACACACACACACACACACTTCTATGATTCTAAACAGATAATTAATATGGAATCTACTATTAAAAGCTGAATGAATCTGGACATGGTGGTACATGCCTGTAATCCCATTATTTGGGAGGCTGAGACAGGAGGACCAAAGGTTCAAGGATGGCCTCATCAACATAGGGAGAAACTTAGCAACCTAACAAGACTGTTTCAAAACAAAAAAATCCACAGAGGGCTGGGGATATAGCTCAGGTAGGATGCCCTGGGTTCAATCCCTAGACTCACAAACAGCTGAATGAGTAACGGTGAGAATTTGGGGCTCTAAGGGGGAATCAAGCCTGGGAGAGAGTGTGTTTGGGATTGGGGCGGGGAAGACTTCTGGAGGAGGGAACTCAGAGCCGGCCATAGAGGACTGGGAGGATGTGGCAGGAGGAGGAGGGAGGGCTTCTTAAGAGGGTTTAGGGGGCCTGTGAGCAGCCAGCCAGGCTGGAGCAGCAGGTATGTCCAGGGGGTGTTAATTACTAGACCCCGTTCACGCCTCTGTCCTGGCTACAGTCATCTGACGGGTAAAAATAAAGTGGGACTGGGGCTGTGTGTGGCTGAGAGGTAGAAGGGGAGGTATTAGTATCTCCATTTTCAGAAGAGGGAAGTCCTGTTCAGAGAAGGTCAGGAACTTATGTGGATCAAACCCCTTGTGAGTCACCAAGCCTAGGCTGATACCCAGGTCCTTTTTTGTGTGTGTGGTACTTGGGATGGAACTCAGGGGCATTCTACCTTCAAACAACACCCCCAGCCCTATTTATTTGGAAACAGGGTCTCTTAAGCCAGCGAGGCTGTCTTCAAACCTGAGCAATCCTCCTGTCTCTGCCTCCCAAGCGTGGGGATTACAAGCGTGTGCCACCATGCCCAGCCCTTTTATTCTTTATTTTGAAACAGGGTCTCACTAAGTTGTGGAGTTCTTTATCTTCAAGACTTTTTTTTTTTTTTTTCAGTACTGGGGGTAGAACCCAGGGCCTCTCTATGACTGAGCTACACTGCCAGACCATTTTATTGATTGATTGATCGATTGATTTTTGTGGTACTGGGGATGGAACCCAGGGCTTTCTATCTCTGGGCTACACTCCCAGACCTATTTTATATTTATTTGGAAACAAGAGTCTCACTAAGTTGCTAAGAGCCTCACTAAGTAGCTGAGGCTGGCTTTGAACCTGCACAATCCTCCTGTCAGCCTCTCAAGTGCTAGGATTACAAGCATGTGCCACCATGCCTGGCTCCATTTTATTTTTTATTTCATTTTATTTTTTGGTGGTACTGAGGTTCCTGGAAACCCTTCTTTCTCCAAGCTACACTCCCAGACCTATTTTATATTTTTTATTTGGAAACAGGGTCTCATAAGCCAGCGCGGCTGGCTTTGAACCTGTGATCCTCCTGTCTCCGCCTCCCAAGTGTGGGGATTACAAGCGTGCGCCACCACGCCCGGCTCCATTTTATTTTTAAACAGGGTGTCACTAAGTTGCAGAGGCTGCCCACAAACTTGCAATCCTCCTGTCTCAGACACCCAAGTCCTGGGATTATTCCAGGTGTGCGCCACCATGCCCGGTAAAATGCAAAGGAAGGCAGGAAGGTGGGGGAGGAAGGGCCTGCCAGGGAACAGCAGGCTCAGGTAGAGTCTCTGGGATGCCTGGCCTTCCCTGTACTCTGTCCCTGCTTCTCTTGGGGTAGCAGTGACAATTCAGCGTGTCTTGCAGGACTGTCACTCCCCAGTGCAAAATGGGTCTCCAGAGCCCAAGAGACCAGGAGCCTCCGAAGCAGCTTCTGGGAGCCAGGAGAAGCTGGACTTCAACCGCAACTTACAAGAAGGTGAGAGGTCTGCTCTGGAAGAGGCGGGGCCGGGGCGGAGGGGCTGGGAGGGTGGCCTCACCCCTCCTGTCTTCCAGTGGTGCCGGCCATCGAGAAGCTGCTGTCCAGTGACTGGAAAGAGCGGTTTCTGGGAAGGAGCTCTGTGGAAGCCAAAGACGTCAAAGGTGAGGGCCTATGGGTGGGCAGGGCAGGATACTGAAACCCTTTTTTTTCTTCTCCTGGCGTGGCTGTGCAGTCTGGGTGTGGAGGGTGATTCTTGAGGTTCTGGGTACTCTCATGCCTGCTCTGTGCTGCTGGGCTCCCGCCTGTCCCTGGGGGTCCTCCTCCCCCTTCACCTGAGGGCCCCCAAGCAGTAGGTCTGGCTGGTTTCACACGGAAGAGGCCTGGCTGGGACGGTTATGGATGCATGCTCTTGGCTGCAGGCGGGCGTGCCTTTTCCTCTCACTGCTGCCAGTTAACTCGGCCGTCACGACCTTGCTGAGCGAATGAAGTGTGGTTATTAAAGGGCTGTCACTTGGGTTTCCTAGGGCAGTCATTTTTCCAGTATGGTTGGTAACCTCACAGAGGGATCTTTAAACCAATGCAGAAGCCCAGGCTGCATCTCCATCTACTGAAAAGAACCCCAGCAGGCAGGGTCCTTGCATCTATTTTTCAGTGGTGCCGTGAGTGATCCTGGTGCAAATGGTATACAGCATGGCACCGAGAGGTAGACCACCACACCAGACATCAGCTGAACTGGGGGGCAGGAAAGTGAACTCACACGTGCTAGTCGAGGACCACCTGCTGAACCCTAGACTGCTGCAGTGCGATCTTACCGCTACCGTCTAAACACCTGACAACCACAACTTTGAGAAGGAAGAGTTATTTGCTTAGGGTTTTGGAGGTTTCAGTCCAAGTATACATAGTCCATTTTATACCAGCTGCCAAGCAAGAAGCAGGGCTACAGTCATCCTTAGGGTGTGACGATGGAAAGGCAGAGAGCACGGGGTGGTGTGGCTGGGGGGTAGATAGTCCCTAGGGACCCACCTCCAGCTGTGCCCTGTCTTCAGGGCCCCTCTGAGCATGGCGCCTCCAGAGAATGAGGTCCCAGGGACATTTGGCTTTCAAACTGTAACAGAGACCAAGAGCTTTTCGTACAGTACGTGAACTTGCTCACACAAGTTATCCTGTGAAGTGTCCGTTTTCAAAACGACCCAAAAGTCCCCAAGAGTCGGTCACTTGCCAGACAGTATCCCGGGATATAGCACCTGCTCAGTAAATGTCAGATGGACGGGGGGATGGACGGACAGATGAACTAACAAAAACTCTGCGTGGTGGCTGTTTCACCGTGGAGCAGGGACCCAGGAGAGCCTGGCAGAGAAGGAGCTCCAGCTTCTGGTCATGATCCACCAACTGTCCACCCTGCGGGACCAGCTCCTGACAGCCCACTCGGAGCAGAAGAATATGGCCGCTATGCTTTTTGAGAAGCAGCAGCAGCAGATGGAGCTGGCCCGGCAGCAGCAGGAGCAGGTGCAGGCTGGGGCCGGGGGAGGCGCCAGGGATGGGCTGTCGGATCCCCACCTCTGGCTGCTTCTCCAGCCCTTGGGGCTGAAGGGACTCTGCAGGAAGACAGCCAAGACTCATGCCCGGGCTCCATTCCTGCTCCTCTGAGGGAAGGGTGGGCTGTGCCCAGAGGTACCTCTGCAGAAGGCAGGGTTGGGCTGCAGCAGGCTCTAGGGGAGGGGGTCCCCAAGGCTAGTGTTCGTGATCCCCTTGCCTGCTCTTACCCCCCTGCCAGATCGCCAAGCAGCAGCAGCAGCTGATTCAGCAGCAGCACAAAATCAACCTCCTTCAACAGCAGATACAGGTAAGGGGGAGAGGGGCCTTGGCGCAAGGGTGGGAGGTGACAGCGTGGATTCAGCTCACACAGTGCTGGGGATGAAGACACAGGCCACAAGAAAGCTCCACTGAGCAGAATTCCTCAGGCCCAGCCCTGGACCTGCAGGGGCTCAGGGTGTCCTCCTTCCCAGCTGAGCCTCAGAGCAGGAAGTCTCAGGGCTCAGAGGTGGCACTGGGCAGATGTGCTCTGCTGAAGACTGCTGCCCTGCGCCCCTCCTGTGTGGCCCCCCCTCTGTGTCTTGTGCTGGTCATGCCTGAGTAGTTCTACAGGTCCCAGGGATGCACACAGAGTCTCTCTTGCTTTCAGCAGGTCAACATGCCTTATGTCATGATCCCAGCCTTTCCCCCAAGCCACCAGCCTCTGCCGGTCGCCCCTGACTCCCAGCTGGCTTTGCCCATCCAGCCCATCCCCTGCAAGCCAGGTGAGTGTGGCAGGGGCTCCGAGGTCAGAGCCCCCAACCGCCTTCATTCCTTACTTTCCTGTGGGGCCTTTTTGTGCCTCTGTTTTGGATCTTCCTTGTGGAAAAACACTTTCTTTCTGAACTTTCCCAGGAGAATGAGAAGAAATAGTCATTGGAAGCCGCTGAGAGCTTTTAGATAAAAGAAAATGGAGAGCTGGGTGTGGCGGTGCACGCTTGTAATCCCAGCATTTGGGAGGCCGAGACAGGAGGATCGCGGTTTGCAGACAGCCTCAGCTACTTAGTGAGGCCCTTTGCAACTCAGTGAGACCCTGTTTCAAAATAAAAAATGAAAAATAGGGCTGGGGGTGTTGCTCGGAGGTAGAATGCCCCTGGGTTCCATCCCTAGTACCAAAAAAATAAAAAGGCAGAATCTAGGTCTACTCTACCCAGCCCTGGTCCACTTACAGTGCCAGAATACAAACATCTGCAACATTAACTGAGGTTCTAGCAGCTGCCCCTGCCTTCACGATCTTGTCTCTGCCTTGCCCATGTCAATCCTGCCTCTGTCCTGGCACTGAAATCCAGCAGAGTAATATGTGTTCAACACCGAGGCACCAATCATGGGGAGTTCAGGAAGGCTTCCTGAGGAGGGGCATTTGATTGGTCCTGGGACGATGGGTAGGACTTTTTTTTGGGTGGGGGGTACTAGGTATTGAACCCAGGGGCATTCTATCTCTAAGCTATATCCCTCAACTATTTTTATTTTATTTATTTATTTATTTATTTTCCGGTGGTACTGGAGGTGGAACCCAGAGGCTTTCTACCTCTGGGCTACACTCCCAGACCTATTTTATATTTTATTTGGAAACAGAGTCTCACTAAGTTGCTGAGAGCCTCAGTAAGTAGCTGAGGCTGGCTTCGAACCTGTGCGATCCTCCTGTCTCAGTCTTCCAAGCGCAGGGATTACAAGCGTGCGCCACCAAGCCCGGCTTTTATTTTTGTTTTGAAAAAGGGTCTTTGTGGGTTGTTGAGAGTCTCACTACATTGCTGAGGCTGTCCTCAAACCTGTGACCCTCCTGTCTCAGCCTCCCAAGTACACCACCACACCCATGTGGTGTGTACAGGTGCACACCACACCCAGCTATGGGTGGGACGATTGTAGGTAAAGTTGGGAGCTGAGGGTCGGCTCAGGAAGAGGATGTCCAGGCAAAGCCCTGGGTCCTCCTGTGGGAGTTGTGGAAAGGGGCGTTGGGGTTGAGGGGAGCCCTTGATGGGAGTTTTGGGACAGAGCTAGAAAGGTTATTGGGGATGGAGTGTGGGGTCTTGGGTTTATTTCATAGGGCGTGGGGTATAACTGAACATTTGAGTAGTGGCTCTGGGCAGTGTCCCTGGCTCTGGGCAGCGATCCAGGAGGGGGATGTTGAGCTAATTCTCATGATAGGGGATGACACCAGACTGGGCAGTGACAATGGAGAGACAGAGGTAGGGTTGCTGGCTCTGTGGTCCGGGCAGACAGGCTGCACACAACTGCCCCAGGAGTGAGCATGGCTCCTCCGGTCCCCTTCCTGTCCCACGAGCTCCTTGACAGTAGCCTGCAGTGAGGAGTTTGAGTTCCCGGCCTTGCCACGTGCCCAGTTTCTCTCCCTACCCTTCACTCCCACACCCCACCACCCCATAGCCACCTGCCTGAGTCCTGCCCATCCGCAGACACCAGCTCACGTCCGCCCTCCCGGGCAGCCTGCTCCAGTCACCTTAGCTGAGCAAAGTCCCTGACATGACCTGTGGGCCCTTAGCAGCACCTGCCATGTGGGTAGTGAAGTGTACACAGGCTTATCTCTCCACCTGGATTGTCACGCCTCCTTGACAGTGGGCCTGGTTGAGGGAGAATGAGGTGGGGTGGATACGTAGAAGGGGGAGTACTGTGTAGAGAGGAAGGCTGTGGGGTCTACAGGACCTGAGTTCAAATCCTGGCGCTGCCATATAGTTTAATGGGTTGCTGTGGGCAATTCACCGTGCATCTAAGGTCTCAGTTTCTTCATTCATCAGATGGGAAAGTGATGTTTTGCGCGCTGTGTATAATAGAGGGAGCGTACACAACATGTGCCTCCTCGCAGGTAGCTGTGTTTGGCTCTGCACACCACCCAGGTGGCATGGAGTATACATGGCTGTTGAATAACTAGATGGTGCGCCTCCACTGGGAACTCTAGACGGTTGAGAGGGGCAGGCAGGGGGAGAGCTCCAGCTGGCTTGCAGAGGACAGTGGGTGGAACCACGCTGGGCCAGCTCAAGGCCTGGCTACCTGAGGCCCTGGAACTTCATCAAGCAGGGTGCCCGCTGTTCTGTGCTCATCCAGGACTTCTCTCCCTGCCGCCCTTTCCACAGTGGAATATCCGCTGCAGCTGCTGCACAGCCCCCCGACCCCCGTGGTGAAGAGGCCTGGGGCCATGTCTGCTCACCACCCCCTGCAGGTATCCCTGCCCACAGGCCTGGACTCCCCGCTCGGCCTGTGAACACGGGCTGCCCTCCTTCATCCTTATGGCTCTGTCTGCCCGGGTGTGCATGTCTGGTCTTGTGTTTTCTCTGTCCCTTGGTGGGGATCCCCTTTGGCATCCCTCATCTCTGACCTTCGGGGTCTCCTCCAGGAACCCTCCCAGCCCCTAAACCTCACCGCCAAGCCCAAGGTTCCTGAGCTGCCCAACACCTCCAGCTCCCCTAGCCTGAAGATGAGTATCTGTGGACCCCGCCCACCCAGCCACGGGGCCCCCACGCGGGACCTGCAGTCCAGCCCTCCCAGCCTGCCCCTGGGTGAGTTCTGCCTCTGCGCCTTTTTCCATTGGCCCTTTTGTCTGGGAGAGTGACCTTTGACGTGCCCCTCCCCTCTGAGTTCTAGTTTTTGAAGGACTTAGACTTGCACTTAGAAGGGGCCTCCCCCCTCTTTCCCATCCTGTGTGTCTGGAGGCTCCAGCCCTGGATTTGGCGTGCTGAGTTGCGTAGCTCAGGGGTGCTGTTCACACGTCCAGTCTGGGCCCCGTGGAGGGGCAGGGGACACTAACCTGGGCAGCTCCAGGGGTTTGGGCTCAGATGGGGATGAACTCAGCTGCCCCTCCTCTCCCTCCTCCCTCCTGTAGGCTTCCTTGGTGAAGGGGATGCTGTCACCAAAGCCATCCAGGATGCTCGGCAGCTGCTGCACAGCCACAGCGGGGCCTTGGAAAGCACCCCCAAGACACCCTTTCGAAAGGTATGGCCCCACTTCCCTGCCCCTGAGGGCGGAAGCAGGTTGTGCATGTCTGGGTGGAAGGTGCAGGCTGAGGCCACCGGAAGGGTGGGCAGGAGGAGAGGGGTGACTGAAGGGCTGAGGTGCAAGTTGCCCTTGTCAACCCCAGGACCTCATCAGCTTGGACACATCCCCAGCCAAGGAGCGGCTGGAGGAGAGCTGTGCGCACCCGCTGGAAGAAGCCATGCTGAGCTGCGACGTGGATGGTATGGGCTCTGCCGCCGGGCTGTGGACGGAAGGGCTTCGTCCATCTGATCCCTCCCCTCCCTCCCTTCCTCCATCTGCAGGCCTTCGCCATCCCCTGGGGTCTCTGGTCTGTCAGGTTTCCTAAATGCCAGGACAGCGGGGCCTCCACTCCTCCGAGGGGCCCCATGGCTCTGGTTTCCCCTATGCCTGTCCTTTGTCTCTGCTGGTAACTTATTGCTGGCCTGTGCTTTCCTCTGCACCCCTGCTCCTGCCTCTCAGCCTGGACCGGCCACTGTGTAGGCCTCCTCGGCTCCCCCTGGTGGTCACAGGGCGAACACCACTCTGCCGACCCCATGCAGCTGCCTAGTTGACTCTACTTACTCTGTTTCCCAGGCTCCCGACACTTTCCGGAGTCCCGGAATAACAGCCACATCAAGAGACCCATGAATGCCTTCATGGTGTGGGCTAAGGACGAGAGGAGAAAGATCCTGCAGGCCTTCCCAGATATGCACAACTCCAGCATCAGCAAGATCCTTGGTAGGAGCAGCGAGTGGGCCCTTGGGGTGCTCAGGGCTCCGAGGTCCATGGCATAGCAGGGCCTGGTTGCAGGAGCCAGCAGGCTTGCTTGGTGATGTTGGATGCCAACATCACGGGGCAGCTGGGTGTGGGGGTCTTGTACCATCGTAGGGCTTTCCTGGTAGCATCTCCCCTGAAGAATACAAGCTGTGCTGTGTGTGTTCTTTAGCCCCCCACCCCCACCCTGATCTGCCCCTGACCTCTTTTTAATTAATTAATTTATTTGGTGATACTGGGGGTGGAACCCAGAGGCTTTCTACCTCCGGGCTATACTCCCAGACCTATTTTATATTTTATTTGGAAACAGGGTCTCACTAAGTTGCTGAGAGCCTCACTAAGTAGCTGAGGCTGGCTTTAAAACTGCAATCCTCCAGTCTGAGCCTCCCAAGCGCTGGGATTACAAGCGTGCACCACCACATCCAGCCTCTTATTTATTTATTTATTTATTTATTTTGGTGATACTGGGGTTCCTGGAAGCCCTTCTACTTGCGGGCTACACTCTCAGACCTATTTTTACATTTTTATTTGGAAACAGGGTCTCCTAAGCCAGCGTGCACGGCTGGCTTCGAACCTGCACGATCCTCCTGTCTCTGCCTCCCAAGCACGGGGATTACAAGCGTGCGCCACCACGCCCGGCGCCGGCCTCTTTTTTGAATTATGCATTCCAATTGGAGGCCCAGGAGGGATATAGGGCAGATGGGGCTGGAAGAGGTCAGTTGCTTTTTAGACCAAGATCCCCCACAGTGTCCATGTGAGGTTTTATGTGTGGTGCTGGAGATTGGGCCCAGGGCCTTGCACTTGCTAGGCACACAGTGTTCTACCACTGAACCAGACCATGAGCTCAGCACCAGGTGTTTTTTTTTTTTTTTTTTTTTTTTGCGGGTCTTGGGATGGAACCCAGGGGCATTCAACCTCCAAGCTATACCCCCTGTCCTATTTTATTCTTTATTTTGAAACCGGGTCTCACTGCGTTGCAGAGGGCCTCACTAAGTAGCAGAAGCTGTCCATGAACCGCGATCCTCCGGTTTCTCCTCCCGAATGCTGGGATTACAAGCGTGCGCCACCCAGCCCGGCAGCACCAGGTGTTTTGTCTTGAGTAGGAAGCCTGTCTGGATTGTTGGTAGTCTGGGTAGCTGTTCTTTTCATAATGCAAACGAGATGGAGGCCTCCTGGAAAGTGCTGGGTTGTTGAGATGTAGTTGGTTGCTGAGTCTTAAGCTGCCGGTTAGATACCCCTATACATACCAGCTTCATTCATCTCTTTGTACACCATCCTAAACAGCAGACCAGGGCCTTGCAAAGTGCTTCCATGTATATCGTTCTGTTGACCCTGCCTGTGGCTTAGAGTCTTCTTAGGGCTCCCAGGGCCTTCGGGGAGAGGGGTAGTGAGCAGAGCCCAGCCCTGACTCTCTGCCCCCCGGGCTGGGCCAGGCTCTCGCTGGAAGTCCATGACCAACCAAGAGAAGCAGCCCTACTATGAGGAACAGGCGCGGCTAAGCCGGCAGCACCTGGAAAAGTATCCTGACTACAAGTACAAGCCACGACCCAAGCGCACCTGCATCGTGGAGGGCAAGCGGCTGCGCGTGGGCGAGTACAAAGCCCTGATGAGGACCCGGCGGCAGGACGCCCGCCAGAGCTACGTGATCCCGTGAGCAGCCCCCCATCCCCCACCGGCAGCCTGCGCCCAGTGAGTGTGGCTGTGGTGACAGGCTGGCTGTTGGTGTGAGCTTGTGTCTGAGCACACGTGTGCACGAGCACATGGGTGTCATCTGTGGGGTGACTGAGAGACAGAGACTGGTGAGCATGGTGGCTGAAGATGTAGGTATGTGACTGACTGGAAGACTGGCGTTTTCTACCTGCAGAAAGGTGCCTGTAGATCCCGTTTCTATTCTTTTTTTTTTTTTTTTTTTTTTGCGGTACTGGGGATGGAACCCAGGGGCATTCTACCTCTGATCTACACCTCCTCCAGGACTAATTTTTATTCTTTATTTTGAAACAAGGTCTCACTGAGTTGCAAAGGGCCTCACTGAGTAGCTGGGGCTGTCTGTGAACTGTGATCCTCCTGTCTCAGCCTCCCAAATGCTGGGATTACAAGTGTGCACCATCATGCCTAGCTTACTCTTTATTTTTATGTATTTATTTATTTTTTTGTGGGTCTGGGGTTGGAACCCAGCAGCATTCGACCTCCGGGCTACACCCCCTGCCCTATTTTTTATTCTTTATTTTGAAACCGGGTCTCACTGAGTTGCAGAGGGCCTCACTAAGTAGCTGAGGCTGTCCATGAACCGCGATCCTCCGTCTCAGCCTCCTAAATGCTGGGATTACAAGCATGTGCCACCGCGCCTGGCTCTTACTCTTTATTTTTGAAAAAGGGTCTCACTAAGTTGCAGAGGGCCTCAGTAGGTATCCGAGCTTGGCCACAAACCTGCGATCCTCCTGTCTCAGCCTCCCAAGTACTGGGATTCTAAGCATGCACCACCACACCCAGCTAGTAGATCCTGTTTCTGATGAACTCTACAAATTTAGGGTTTTGAAAGTGTTCATTTGGCTGGGCATGGTGGCGCACGCTTGTAATCCCCATGCTTGGGAGGCTGAGACAGGAGGATCGTGCAGTTTCGAAGCCAGCCTCAGCTACTTAGGCTCTCAGCAATTTAGTGAGACCCTGTTTCCAAATAAAACACAAAATAGGTCTGGGAGTATAGTTTGGAGGTAGAAAGCCCTGAGTTCCACTCCCAGTACCACACACACAGAAAAAAGTGTTCATTTAGCTGGCCATGGTGGTACACGCTTGTAATCACAGTACATGGGAGGCTGTGATAGGATTGCAGATTTGTGTCCAGGCTCAGCTACTTACTGAGGCCCTCCGCAACCTATTGAGACCCTGTTTCTAAATAGTTAAAAATAGCCAGGCGTGACGCTTGTAATCCCTGCGTGTAGGAGGCGGAGACAGGAGGATTGCGCACGTTTGAAGCCAGCCTTGCTGGCTTAAGAGAACCTGTTTCCAAAAAAAAGATAAGTCTGGGAGTGTAGCCTGGAGGTAGAAAGGTTCCATCCCCAGTAACACACACACACACACACACACACACACACACACACACACACACACACACAGTTAAAAATAGGGGTGTAGCTCAGAGATAGAATGCCCCTGAGTTCAATCCCTGATACCACCAAAAACAAAGTGTCCATTTGCCAGGCATGGTGGCACATACATGTAATACCAGTACTGGAGAGGCTAAGACAAGAGGTTCACAGGTTTGAGGCCAGCCTCAAACTTAGACCCTAAGCAAATTAGTGAGACTCTGTTTAAAAATAAAAACATAAAAAGGTCTGGAAGCAATATACCCACGAGTTTAATCTGTAGTGTGTAGTATGTGTAGAGTGTAGTGGTGCACACTTGTAATCCCAGCATTTGGGAGGCTGAGACAGGAGGATCCCAGTTTGAGGGCAGCCTCAGCTACTACTTAGTGAGGCCCTTTGCAACTCCATAAGACCTTGTTCCAAAATAAAGAATAAAAAAATAGGGCTGGGAGTATAGCTCGGAGGTAGAATGCCCTGGGTCCCATCCCCAGTACCACAAAAACTAACTAAATAAATAATAAAAAATAATAATAATCCCTAATACCAAAAAAATAAAAGCGTTCATCCCATGCAAGGGTTTCTGATTGACCAAAGCAAGCACCCTTAATGGATTCCTTTAAACAGGAAATTTCCTGGGGCATTAAAAATACACAATTTCCTAAAATTAGATTCACATGTGATTTCTCCAAGAGTTTTTACCAGTTGGACCCACAAGTGGCTCTGGATGTGCAGAGAGAGAGAGCTATAGATGGTAGTGGACTTGGCCACTGGAAAGCAGCCCAGGGCCCAGCGTGTGAGTGGCGTAGCTTGGGGGACTGGGGTGGAAGAAGGGCACACTGTGACCGCCCCTCCCCGCCACCTCTCAGCTCGCAGGCCGGCCAGGTGCCCATGAGCTCCTCAGATGTCCTGTACCCTCGGGCGGCAGGCCTGCCCCTGGCGCAGCCACTGGTGGAGCACTACGTCCCCCACAGCCTGGACCCCAACATGCCCGTGATCGTCAACACCTGCAGCCTCCGGGAGGAGGGCGAGGGCACCGACGACAGGCACTCGGTGGCCGACGGCGAGATGTACCGGTACAGTGAGGATGAGGACTCCGAGGGAGAAGAGAAGAGTGACGGGGAGCTGGTGGTGCTCACAGACTGATCCCCGCCCTGGCCCGGCCCCTCGCGCGCAGCCAGCCGGCCTGGACTATGTTGGTACTTGGACTTGGGTATGCCCAGGAGTTGGGCAAAGCTGTTCACTTGTAGATATATCCCTCTTCCCCACATTTTCGGGCGCACCTGAGGGGCTGTCGGCCTAGGTGGGCAGGGCTTGCGTGGTGGCTAGGGGCCGAGCTGGCTGAGCTTCTTGGCTCTTGGGGCCAATGGCCCAGGGACACTGGATGACCCTTCCCTCTTGCAGGTCTGCCTGCCGGGGGGTACGGCAGCTACACACCTGTCCCCTTGGGGTCCCATGCTTCGTTTTCATCCTGTCCTGGCTGGACCAGCCATTGTGGGACCAACATTCCCTCCCACACTCCCCCAGGCCACTCCTCTATCACCAGGATCTCTTTGTACTTTGTGCAGAAGGGTCTGGCTGTCCCTGTCTTTAACTGTGCTAAGCTCATTGTGCCTCCAGCCGTTCCGCGCGCGTGTGCGTACATGCGTGTATGTGCGTGCATGCATGCATGTATGTGCGTGCGTGCATGCGTGTATGTGCGTGCATACGTGGGGACCCATGCATCTTTGTCTAGTCATTCATTGCACAAGATATTTATTGAGTGCCTGCAACGTGCCAGGCACTGCTGCTGAATTCCTGCAGACATGTTTCTCTGTGCTACTCCTTCTCCTGGGGCCTCCTCTGTGCTTCCCTCTCACCCCAAATGGCTACCTCTTTTGTCAGTCTGGGTGTCTCAGGTTCCGTGTGTCCTCTTGTGCATTTCTCTCTTTCCTTGTCTCTCTGCAAGGCCCCTCTGTTTCTCTCCCTTTCTCCTTGTTGGTCCCACCCCTTCACCCCGTGCTCTTGGGTGTCTGTGGGCCCCTGGCCTGTCCCTGGGTCTGTCTGCCTTCCTGACCTCTTCCTGCCCTGCCAGGCCTTAGCTCCCAGCAGCTTGAGGACGCGCCTCATCACTCACAGGGCATTGTCCTGGGGTCCTAGCCCCTGGGCCCAGCCTGAGTGCGGGGAGTGGGGTCAGGAGCGCTCATGGTTCCCCCTCTGCCAGTGGCAGAGGCTCTGGAGAGGCCCCCACGGTGGCCTCCGATCCTCCCTCCCTCGGGCACCCGGGTGGGTGGATCCCCATCCCTAGAAAGGGCTGGATAGAAGACTCTTCCTCCTCTACTGGGGCCTCCCTCCTGTCCTCCCTTCCCCTCCTCTATTCTAGGGAAAGGGTCTCAGCTCCTGACCAGCTTCTCAAGTTACTTTCCTAAGAAAATCAAATCCCCTTGGCACCTAAGTCCAAAGCTCTGGCCCCAGGATCAAGGTGGGAAAACCAAATCCCACAGGGCCAGATGTGGAATCCAGCCCCCACCCCCCATCTTCTCCACTCCTCATAGCCCCCCCCCCCCCCCCCCCGTTTCTCGCCAGGCTGTTTCTTTTTTATGACTGTAAACATAGATAGTGCTTTATTTTGTTAATAATAAGATAATGATGAGTAACTTAACCAGCACATTTGTTTTCTGATGGCATAATAAAGAGGGATCATTTCAGAATCTGGCCCTTGCATCTGGTTGGAGAGAGGCTGGCCTAAGTCCAGAAATCCTAAATGAGCTGCCGGCCCCGGGTACTACTGCCCCCTGGTGGCCATTTGTGAGAGCCTCAGGCCGGCTGCCAGGAGGACAAGGCTTAGATCAGGAGGCACTGGCCCTCCAGGAGAACCCAGGTCATTCAGCTCTCCCCTTTGACCTCACTGTCCCCATCCAAAAACAAGGGCATTAAACTTCTCCGTGGTTCTTATCCTCTTTCAGAAAACAGGCCCTTTGATAGTCTAATGAGAGCTGTAGATTCATCCCAGGAAAGGACTCACACAGGATGCCTAGAAGCCCATGTATGAGCTACTCACTAAACAGGTTAAAGAAGCAGGGTCTCTAATGATGTGCATCAGAGCTCTGTCTGCGACCCACAGAGGCTGGGACAGATGTCTTGGTTATTACAGGGAAGGCTGGGCCACAGCTTGTCCTCTGTCCCCAAAGGAAATGAGCAGGTCTGGAAGGGCCAACAAACTTATGAAAATCTATATAGTAATAATAAAAAAAAAGATAGCCAAGCAATCCTCCTGGAATCCAGCCCCTGCGTGTCAAAATAAAGAATAAAGCCGGGCGTGGTGGCGCACGCTTGTAATCCCCGCGCTTGGGAGGCGGAGACAGGAGGATCGCGCAGGTTCGAAGCCAGCCGCACTGGCGTAAGAGACCCTGTCTCAAAAAATATAAAATAGGTCTGGGAGTGTAGCCCAGAGGTAGAAGGGCTTCCAGGAACCCCAGTACCACCAAAAAAAAAAAAAAAAAAAAAAAAAAGAATAAAAAATAGGGCTGGGGTTATAGCTCTGGGGTAGAATGCCTCTGGATTCAATCCCTGATAACATGCATATGCGCGCGCGCACACACACACACACACACACACACACACACACACACACAAAATATTGGTTAAAATATTAGGGGTGAGGCCGGGCGTGGTGGCGCACGCTTGTAATCCCAGCATTCGGGAGGCTGAGACAGGAGGATCGCCATTCGCGGACAGCCTCAGCTACTTAGTGAGGCCCTCTGCAAATCAGTGAGACCTGGTTTCAAAATAAAGAATAAAAAATAGGGCAGGGGGTGTAGCTCGGAGGTCGAATGACCCTGGATTCCATCCCCAGACCCGCAAAAAAAAAAAAAAAAAGAAAAACAGAAAAAAAAGAGGTGAGGATATAATTTGGAGTTAGAGTGCTTGCCTAGTAAATGTAAGGCCTCATGTTTAATTCCCAGTGCCATGTGGGCAGTAAACACGACTCCATCTGTAGAACAGAAACAGCAAGCTAAATGGCAGTTCTTGTGAGAGAGACGGGCTGGATTAACAGAGCATGTTTGCAGGGAGGAGACTGGCCACACAGGCCTCGCTCCAGGGGCGTCACGCCAGTCCCAGCCCCCTCACTGGAAAGGCCATTGTCATCTAGGAGGCGCAGAAGCAAAGACCCTGCATGCAGCGGACTGGCTGTGGACATATCCATGGAGGAATGGTCAAGTGTCAGAGATGTTCAGTCCAGAGAAGAGGAGGTGGGCATTGGGCAAGAAGGGCAAGACGACTTTGCTCAGTGCTGTGAGGTGTAGATACTCCTCACATTGTGAGATACACCTCACAGTGCTGAGGTGTAGGCAGAGGTGAAGATATGCAGCCCATGAGCTAGGACTTGGACTCAGATGAAAGTCTCAAGGGTCACTGTCTGGCTTAACAAAAGAATAAATTTTTTTGTTGTTGTTCTGCACAGTACTGGGGGTGGAATCCAGGGGCATTCTACCTCCAAGCTACATCCTATTTCTTTATTTTGAAACAGGGTCTCACTGAGTTGCAAAGGGCCTCAGTAAGTAGTAGCTGAGGCTGTCCGTGAACTGCGATCCTCCTGTCTCCGCCTCCCAAATGCTGGAATTATAAGCGTGCACCACAACCGGCCTTTTAGCCCCCCCCCCTTTTTTTTTTAGTTCTTTTTTTTCCTTTAAACAGGGTTTCACTGAGTTGCGGAGGGCCTCACTGAGTAGCTGAGGCTGGCCACGAACCTGTGATCTTTCTGTCTCAGCCTCCCAAGTACTGGGATTACAAGCGTGCACTACCACGCCCGGCTACAAAAGAAGTTTTCAACAAAGATGTTCAACCTTAGAGTGAACTTCCAAACATAGCAAGCGTTCAGCAGAGGCTCTTGGGTACTGGAAGAGGGGTTCCTAAGTCGGAGGGGACCGTGGGGAGGCAAGGGAGGTGGTGTACCCAAAGGCAAAAACCTGGGAGGGAGGGAGGGAGGGAGGGAGGGAGGGAGGGAGGGAGGGAGGGAGGGAGGGAGGGATGTAAATTCCCCAGGAACTGGGGTCCTGGCCATTGGGCCTGGGGAGTATCTGCTGCTGGCCCACCGGGCTCTCCTGGCTCCATCCCTCAGAGCTTTGGCCTCCTCTCCTTTGCCCCCACACACCATGTTTCCCATGTTTAGCTGGGGCAGGCAACTGAGCCTCCCCTCCTGTATCTCCTAGAATGCCCGCTGCCTATGGGCAGAGCCCCGCTGGCAGTGCCCTTTTTCTCTGTTGCCCCCTAGTGGCCACTGTTCAGAGCTGTGCATCTCAAGTCTCACTATCCATCTTCACCTCTTCCAGGCCCAAACCCCAGCAGTCTCTTGCGGACTCTCCCTCCCATTTCCAAGTTCTAGCTTCCCTGTCCCCAGGGCCTCTGGCCAGTCTACCACAGGTGCCCCAACCTGCTGTCCTGCTCCAGCTGCTAAGACAGCGGTGGCCCTGTGTCCTCTTTGGCTGGCTGGCTGGAGCCTCACCCCTTCCCCCTTGAGAGGTCAGGTGGGTTGCAGAGGCTGAGAGCAGAGTGTTCTGGTTATTACTGGGAAAGGCTGGGCCACAGCTTGTTCTCTGACCTGACCTGCCTCTCCTGCAGGCCAAAGTCAGGAGCCCGGGGCTCCAGTGGTAAGTCTGAGAAGGGACCGAGAGGCAGAGTCTGGGTCACACTGAGGCCTAGTGCTGAGCTGGGGAAAGCAGATGCCAGGTAGCCTGGGTTGGCACTGGTAGGGCTCAGGCTTTAGGGAAGGGGTGCTGATTCCCCCAGGCCCCCAGTCCGGTGGCCCTCCACCCCCAAAGCACTGGAGGATGGGGAGTTTTTCTCAGCGCAGGCAGTGGGAGGGGCTGTGGTTAGCTTCACCCACCCAGAAGATAGCTGGGGCTTTAGGGCACAATGCAACATCCGGGGCCCTGTCCCAGCCTCTCCCTGCTCACACTGCAATGCCCAGCTCCCAAGGCTGTGACATGAAGGCCCTGGGAGGCTGGAAACAGCTGACTTCAGTGGTTGGTTCTGCCTTTAGCTCCAGAGGTGGCTTTGGAGACAGCAAAAGGCTAGTCCATGGGAAGGTCACATCCACAACCACCTGACTCCCAGGTGACCCTCGGGGCCCCCTGCTGGCCAGCGAGCACCACTCCAATGCCTGGGAACAGCTTTCCCTGTTTGTCCATCTGATCCCCTCCTGGATCCCTGGGTCACGGTGACCTTGAAGGCCCCAGCTGCCGCTGCCCGCTCAAGCAGTTGCCATGGTACCCACGACATCTGCAGACAAAAGCCAAACAGCCTGAGCCCACCTGGCGGGTGGCTGCTGTGGCGGCCACTGCTGCCCAAGGAGACAGCAGCAGTGTCCACACCTCTGAGTGCCTGCTCTTCCCTCCTGCTGAGACAGTGACAGATGAGTTGCACACCTGCCTGCTGTCAGGTGGAGAGGCCCCCTTCTACCCCGAGAAGCTGGAGGCCAGAGAGGCTGGAGGACGGCGCCCGGGGTCTTGCTAGCTCTGCACCTTGGTCAGCTCTAACACGCAGCCTAGTCCCCTCTAAGCAGCACTCGAGCAGGGGCAACTGGTTCTAGCAAGACGGTCGAAGGAAGAGAAGCCGTGAAGCATAGAACCTGCCAGGTCTCCAAGGAGCCTGAGGCCTCCGGAGGCAGGGGAATGGGGGGCGGGTGTGCAGGCCACTGCCGCCTTGACTTCAGCATGGAGCGAGGTCCAGAGGGGCAGCAGAGAGGCGGCTAGGGTACACCTGGGCCTCACCCCAAGTCAGGTTCTCACCGTTGTCCCCCAGGCATAGCAGTCCAGAAATGAGCATTTTAATGCAGAAAACCATAATTTACAAATGAATCACTTTATGAGTCAGAGCCAGGAGGGCCTTGAGCTGTGAGGACAGAGGGAGGCGGAGGCTTGTGAGCAGCAGACACTGAGTTCAGCACCTTGGTGACCCAGCCCCACCCAGATTCCTGTAGGCCAGGCAGAAGTCCCTGGCCCCAGACACTTGAATCCCTCTGTCATTCCCAAGGGGGAAGACCTTGAGTCAGCTTCAGGACGTAAAGTGGGAATGGACAGACCCTTGGAAGGGAGGCCTGGAGGGCAGGGGAGGAAGGCTGCGGGAGGCTGCTGGCTCTGGTTCCAGCCACTCCACCATTGGCCATGTTGCCTTTAGCCCAGCCGCAGCAGGAGGCACAGCCAGGCTTTGGGGACCTGGGCTTGCCACCTCTCTCTCCCTCCCATGGGCTCCAGAGGGACAGGAGAAGCAAGGAACAGCCGGGTCCGGAAAGGGAGCAGGGCTTCTGATCGCCCGGTCTGGGCTGGAGAACCATGTGGGGCTCAGATGAGTTGCTGGGGAGCCCACACGCTTGGTCCAGACCCTCCCATGACAGCACATTCATCTGTCAGGTTGGCACAGTCCACTAGGGCTAAGCACCTCCCACCTGGGCATGCAGGGGACCGGCCAGGGCGCTGGAGGTAGAAAGGAGCCCTCCCCTCCCACGAGCCAGGAAGGGTCACAGACACGAGTAAGGCGGCCCAAGTGCCAGCAGGCCCAGGGCTGACCGCAGTGGGTAGGTCCAGGCCCTGCTGTCTGCAGGCACTTCTGGCCTGGTGAAGTACAGGGTACCCCCAGTGTTGAGTTCTTTCAGCCCCTCCAAACAGGAGAATGAGTTATTTCCTGGTGTCCACTGGGGACCCTCTCCCTGGGCACCCACCTGTCCCCTCTCCCAACCTTGTCCAAGGGTGAGGGCCCCAGAGCAGAACAGAGCCCTGGAGAACAGGTCTGGCCAGGCAGGTGGGTGGGGAGGGGTCGGAGGCTGGTCACTTTGGCATCTCCAAGGCGGACACCTGAGGCTTCACCTTGAAGTACTGGTTGAATCGGATCACTGCGTACCTGCCAGGGAAAAGCCAGTGTGAGGGGGACACCAGGCGGCTCTAGGTCCATCCTGATCTAGACAGGTCAGCCCCAGCCCAGACTGCTTTGTTTTTTATTTTAATTTTCCATAACAACCTATAATCCCAGTACTTTGGAAGAGGATCACAGGTTCAAGGCCAACCTCAGCAAATAGCGAAATTTCTCATCAACAAAGGGAGACCCTGCTTCCAAATAAAAATAAAACAGGGCTGGGGTGTGGCTAGGAGGTAAGATACCCCTGGGTTCAATCCCCAGTACCACACACACACACAAATCCACGATATTTTTTCTTAGATCACATTGGAACAACTCATGCAAACATGTTTGTTTGGAATCTTGTTTTCACAGCTCTGGTGTTAAGGATATTCATACTATCACACAAAGAAGCTCCAGAACATTCTCATTTTGCAAAATTGAAACTATGCCCATTAGGCACCGCTTCCCAGCCTCTTTGTGATCACCATTCTACCCCGTTTCTATGAATTTGACTACTTTAGTCACTTCGTATAAATGAAATCAAAACACTGTCTTTTTGTGCCTGGCTGTTTTGTTCAGGATGTCCTCAAGGCTCATCCATGTTGTGAAATCGGCAGGATTCTGTTCTTTTTTAAGGCTGAATAATATTCTATTGTATGTCTATTCATCCGTTGATGGGCACTTGGGTTGCTTCCGTCCCTTGGCTGCTGTGAATGTGTAGCTGTGAACAGGGGCGTGCAAATATTTCTTTGAGATCCTGCTTTCAGTTCTTTGGGATACACCCCCAGAAATAGAACTGGGGGATCAAGTGGTGAGTATTGTTTAGTGGTCGAGGAACCACTGTACTGTTTTCCACAGTAGCCAGGCCATTTTTACATTCCCACCAGCTCTGCACAAGTGTTCCAATCCCTCCACCACCTCGCCAAGACTCTTCTGCTCTTGTGTTGATGGCAGGAGGCTATAGCTCACTCTGCTTTTGCTACTGTGTGTGGTACTGGGACTTGAACCCGGGGACATTCTACTTCTGAGTTATAACCCCAGCCCTTTTGTTTTTAAACCAGTCTTGCTAGGCTGCTCAGGGTCTCACTATGCTGCTGAGGCTGTCCTTTTGTTGAGGCTCTGACTACATTCAGGCACCCCAGGGTCAGTGAACCCTCTGAGAATGGGCTGTGGTGGACACAGGCCAGAGAGCAAAGGACTGGGCTCCGGGCGTTCCAATGGGGTTGTCCTTTGCCCTGCACCCTGGGCTCGAGGCTCTGCCTTCTCTCTACCCTGTCCCCCATCCTCTAACCTGCGATCCTCCTTGTCTCAGCCTCCCAAGTACTAAGATTACAGGTATGCACCATGGCGTCCAGCTCTCATAGCTTCTGGGGTGTGTGTGTGTGTGTGTGTGTGTGTGTGTGTGTGTGTGTGTGTAGGAGGAGGAGATACTTGGTAAGAACCCAGCACCAGAGCTCTACCCAGCCCTTTTTCTTTTACTTTTTTTATTTTGAAACAAGAGTCTCACTAGGTTGCTGAGAGTCTTGTATATTGCTGAGGTTGTCCTCAAATCTGCGATCCTCCTGTCTCAGCCTCCCAAGTACCAGATGTGCACCACCATACCCAGCAGTCACTGTGCCTTTGATTGGCATTTCTTCCATGGTCATGAACACCCTGAGGCTGGGCTAGTGATTCCCTTTCAGCTGAGAGTGGGTGGGAAGAAGGACGTGGGGACGGGACCAGAACAGAGGAGGAAACGATTCCTGGCCCAGGGGGACCTATGTACCGCAGAGGACGGCCCCCACTCGCGTTATCAACCATGCTTACGGTCTAGGTCTGGTGCCCAAGGTCACTAGGAGCCACGGAGGGAGCAGCTGCAGGGGCAGCAGTCGGCTCAGCCACTGAGGGACAGCAAGTCCCTTCCACTCTGGAAGTGACCTCGCTCAGCCCGTCCTTTGCCGGCTGGCTTGAGCTGCTGGTAGGATGTGGCAGGGAAGGTGGAGCCCCTACAGGGGGAGGGCATGAGGCTCCGCCGTTCACCCCTGGGGGCAGTGACATGGACACAGGTCAATAGAGCAGAGGTCTGGATCGGGTTCTGTTGGGGTTGCTCTTTACCCTGCACTTTGGACTCTGCCTTCTCTCTGCCCCACCCCCTCCCGCAGCTCACCTGAGGAAGTCAAAGTCGATGGTAGAGTACTGGTTCTGGATGAGAGCCCAGAGAGCCCAGAAGAAGTGTGATGCCTGGGAAGAGACAGATGGTCAGCCTGGCAGTGCCCGGGCCTGGGACGGACCCTGCAGAGCCAGAGGAACTCGGTTGTTCTTGAAGACCGAGCTCGGACTCTGGCAGAGACGTGGGTCTCCCCAGCACGGCTTAAGAGGACTGCTGAGGCCAAGTCCCTGGACGGCACTGGGGGATTTGCTGCCCTACTAGAAGCAGACAAGCAGGAGGCTGGGGGCCCAGCTCTGGGTGCAGCCCCTGCCTGGCATGTGAAAGGCCGTGGGGAGGCCGAGAGGAAGGAGGGAGGAAAAGACAAGCAGAGCCGGTGCTACCCAGGTCCAGTGTTTGCCCACCCCAGTGCGGGTCAGCAGTACGGTGCTTCTAGGGGCACCCCAGCATGATCTGGGGTCTTTAATGCCAGAGGACCCAGGCCAAAATGAATCTTGCAGGCCTGGGCACCAGCAGAAGGGCTGGTACCCCGCAGCAGTACCCAGGGTCCCAGGTTGGTGGGGACGCTGCCCTGACCTCCACCCTCAGCTCTCTTCCCTTGGGAGGCCGGCACAGTTAGAAAATGAGTCTGAACCTGGAACAAGAAGCCTCAAGTCGGTTCATTAGCCTCTACATTCCCTGTAGCCAGAGGAGCCCCCAGGCCCGGCACCCCAAGCTCAAGAGACCAGAGAGCTGTGGCTCCGCTCCAGGCCAGCACCCTCACCCTATCCCGCAGCCCAGCTCACTCGTGTCTACAAAGCACCTCCCTCTTCTCTCTTCCCTCTTCACGACTGTGAAGGGACACAGGTAAGCTAGCAAGTGAGAAAGGGTTCCTGCTAAGAAAGTGAGCAGAGAGGAAGGGCAAGGCACCCAAGAGGAAGCCCCACGTCAGTGTTGTCCCAAGGGCAAGAGAACAGGTTATCCGACACCGTGGGAAGTCCGGAGGTGGCAGCTCCACTGTGCACCGGGATCCTCTCCTTGCTTGTGCACGGCTGACGTGGACCAGAGGAGGTAGCAACCCCCGGGCATGCACCAGTGCAGACCCGCAGATGCCTGCTCCTGGGATCAGTGGCACTCTGGGTTGAGCACCAACCCTGTGATGACTGGAGCAGGAAGAGCCCGTGGAAAGGCTTCCGTGCAGGTCTAAGTCAGTGGAGGGAGCTACGAGGAGGACGAGGGCCTGACATTCTCCCTCTTCTCTGTAGGCTAAAGGATGAATGGATGGGTTTAACTGCAACAGGCCAGGCTGAGGTTAGTGGGAAGAACTGCCCATCCCAACAAGAGAATTGCTAAATCAGGATGCTGAGGTCTTTCTTGAAAGTATTCCTTTAGAACAGGTCTAGAAGTCTAGAGACCAGACTTGAAGGGGCAGGAGGAGTAGGGAACAGAGCATCTTCATACTTTGGGGATACCTAAGATAGCTTATTCCAGACACCTCTAGGCTGGGGTCCAACTTCACCCCTGGCCCTGGGCTCTGGGAGGAGGCTGGGTGGGTCTCCTTTCCCTAGCCCCAAGCACTCACCAGGGCAAACTTGTTGACTTGCACGTACAGCCTCTCCACCTCCCTGGGAGTCACCGCTGTCCCCTTCTGTGCCTGCAGATAGTAGTGCAGCCACTGCAGCTGGGTCTCCCGAGTTGGGTACTGGCAGTAATCGACCTCATTCACACCTGATGGGGAGGCAGGCCAGAGAGAAGTTGTTGACGACCATCTTGGGCTTACCTGGGGCTCAGCAGGTGGCCCTTCTCCCTAACACTCCATCTCCTCCATCGCCTAGGGAGGCGGCCCTGGGGTGCAGCTTCTCTGACCACCACGCTCGCTAGTGTGGGTCCTCCCGTCTTGTACTCAGGTGAGGCTCCAGGTCACCCTGGACAGGCCCCTTCCTGTCACTAGCCCAGTTATTCACTTATCAGATGAGAGAGGTAGACTCAGTTATGAACATCAAACATTACTTCTTGGACCGGCAACCAGTGGGCTACCTGACAACACCTTGGGGCACCCCAGCGCTGTTCAGACCAATTAATCTGACCTGCAGCCACGCAGGGTACCTGTGGCAGGGCGACCCCGGCTAACCCCGCCTCTGAGAGTCCTCCAGCTGCCAGCTTGGGGCTGCCAGCCACATCTTGGGCATGTGTCAGAGGCCTTGGCTTGAGAGCCAGTAGGAGAGGAAGTGGCCACCAAATGGGGCCCCCAGAGTTAAATACTTGCCCAGCGGCTGGGCGTGGTGGCGCACGCTTGTAATCCCCACGCTTGGGAGGTGGAGACAGGAAGATCGTGCATGTTCAAAGCCAGCCATGCTGGCTTAAGAGACCCTGTTTCCAAATAAAAAAGTATAAAACAGGTCTGGGAGTGTAGCCCGGAGGTAGAAGGGCTTCCAGGAACCCCAGTACCACCACCAAAAAAAAAAAAAAAAAAAAAAAAAAAAAAAAAAACTTGCCCAGCATCATGCAGTCAGTTGGAGAGACCAGGGCTGGACTTTGATCCCCCAGTACCCAGAACCTGTTCCTCTGTTCCTGGAGGCCAGGGGCCCTCCCCAGCTCCCCACCTGTCTCACCCTCCCTCCCGCACGCTGTCTTCCTCTTCCATTCTCAACTTGGAAGTAGGATGCAGTCAGGTCCCACTGGAGAGATGCCAGTTGGACTTTGCTCTGTGCAGTGGGTAAGAAAGACTTAAAATGCTAAAATGCTTAGGAATTATCCTTTCTGCCAGTGCCGCCCTCGCCTGGCGCCACACCCCGGGGCTCAGCTGTTCTGACCAGCTGAGGCCCAGCATCCCTGGGCACCCCTGGGGTTCCTGAAGCCACTGGTGGCTGCCCTGGGGAGTGGCCCCCTCAGGCACAGTCACTGCTGACAGACCCAGTCACCCGCCACCCACGGTGGGCCTGGCTGGGCTGGGGAGTGGCTGGGGCTGGGCTCCGCAGTGGTTTCTTACTTCTTCCAAACCACAGAGGCTGGCCGCCTCGCTAAGAGTACCCCACGCTGCCAGCTGGGGACGTCCCCCCAGCCCCAGGTTCCAGTTCCAGCTATGTCTCCTCAGTCCTGATTCCCTAGCCCCTGAGCTAGGGAAAAAAAGCCTGCCTTGCTCCCTTTACATAAATAGTGGTTCTAGTGCACCAAATATGCTTTTGAGAACAGTCACTTGTCCTAGCAATTGCTCTTTCCTCCAGCCTCTTCAGCTTCTCCTTCCATCTCCCTTAGCTGCTACAGGAAAGCTGGTCGGCCTCCTAGTGGCAAACAGCAACTCAATGCCTACTATGTGCGCCAGGCGTATGGATGTCCTAGCAATACTAGGACATAGGGATTATTATCATCTTCTTTTTGCGGGGGCACAGAAAGTGTCAATAACCTACCCAACAGTCACACAGCAGCAAAGCCAGGATTTGAGCCTGGGGAGTCCAGTTACATAGTGTATACTTGTGTTTTTTTTTTTGTTGTTTTTTTGTGGGTTTTTTTTGCAGTACTAGAAATGGAACCCAGGGGGATTCTACTCCTGAGCTACACCCCCAGTCCTCTTTTTTATCCTTTATTTTTTGAAACAGGGTCTCCCTGAGTTGCAAAGGGCCTCACTAAGTAGCTGAGGCTGCCCGTGAACAGCAATCTTCCTGTCTCAGCCTCTCAAATGCTGGGATTACAAGCGTGCTCCACCACGCCCGGCTCATAGTCTATACTTTTAACTAGTTCCACCCAGAGTATTCTCTTCAGGCCACCAAGTGAACAGCTGCTTACAGCTGGCCCTGCCCCAACTGATGAGAGGCCTTGTGCACACTTGTACAGATGTGCTCGTCTCGAAGGGGCTGGGGTGAGGGCTAGCAGAGGATGAAGCCATCCTGAGCTGTGCTGGCCAAGCCAGCATGGGCTGTGTCTGCCCGAGGAAGGGGTCTTTTTTCTAATTCACAAGACAGGCCAAGAATCCCCTGCATCTCCTAATTTGTACCCAACTGCCAGGCGGGCTAGTAAAGGCTGGCTCTTTGTGTGGGTCCTGCTTTCCCTGTGAAGTCTGCAGCTCTCTAAAGACAGGCTGTGCCTTCCCCCCAGTGCTGTTAGATTTTGTAGGACAGTCTAGCCTCCAAACTACAAGTACAGAATGCTCCTCCCCATGGACCTGGCCCCCACTGGAAGGAGGGCGCCCTGGACATAGGTAAAATACTCATGCCCCTCTCACCTGCAAATTCATTGAAATGGTTGCCAATGTCAAAAGCTTGGTAGTTGTAGCCAGCATATTCATAATCGATGAACCGCACATGACCTATGAGGTAGAGGAGAGGCAACGAGGGTCAGTTCCAGATGTGGACATAGGACCTGGTCAAGATTCCAAGTACTGGAGCTGGGCGTGGTGGCGCACGCTTGTAATCCCCGCGCTTGGGAGGCTGAGACAGGAGGATCACACAGGTTCGAAGCCAGCCTCAGCTACTTAGTGAGGCTCTCAGCAACTTAGTGAGACCCTGTTTTCAAATTAAATATAAAATAGGTCTGGGAGTATAGCCTGGAGATAGAAAGCCTCTGGGTTCCACCCCCAGTACCACCAAAAAAAAAAAAAAAAAAAAAAAAAAAAAAAATTCCAAGTACTGGGATTATAGTTAATATACTCCCAGCTTTTTTTTTTTTTAATTTTTAAACATGGTCTCACTAAGTTATTGAGGCTGTCCTCAAATATGAGATCATCCTATCTCAGCCTCCCAAGTATTGAGATTATAGGCATGTGACACTATTCCCAGATTATTTTTAAGTTTTTATTATTGCAGTGCTGTGATTGGAACCCAGGGCCTCACACATGCTAGGTAAACACTCTACCACTGACACCTCCAGCCCTACACCATTTTCAATAAAGGATTTGAGCATTCTTGAAGGTTCTTAGAACTAATTCCCCGTGGATACTAAGAGCCAAGTGTATTCCTGGGGGCTGGGGAAGCTCATTAGAAACACGCAGAGGCTCACTCTCTGAAAGCGGGGTCAGCCAGGATGTCCTCAGAGGCTCGGAGTTGTCATGAGAAATGGCTCGAGAGCCCTACTGTTGAGAACCTCCCTAAACTACGATTTTGAGTTCTTGTAATAGATTTCCCCCAGTGGGAATTCCTTGTTTCTCTTTCTCCTTCTCTCCTCCAAATGAACTTAAGCTTAAAGCCCGAGCCTCCTTTCTCTTGTTCCGGTGCCGGCCTGAGGTCCAGGCTGCTGGGGCGGGCCGCTGACCGCCATGCCACCGTTGCCCACCAAGGCCAGGCGAGCCGTACCTCTGCTGCCGTCGTAGATGATGTTTTTGCAGAGGAGATCATTGTGACAGAACACCACAGGGGGGTCCAGCTGGGACAGGTGTTCCTTCAGCCAGGTCAGCTCCCACTCCAACACCTCCACCTTCGGGACATCTGCGGAAAGGCTGGACAGTGGCAAAAAGTGGCCGGTGGTGAGAGGGCCAATGGAGAAGGCAGGCGCTGCCTGGGGAGCCCTGGGCTCCTGCCTCACCATTCCCTCCTACTGCAGAGGCCTCGGCAAGTGGCCCAGCTCTCAGAGCCTCGCATCTGTCATCCGACACATAGCATTAAGGCTTCCTGCCTCTCTGCCTTCTGCAGTTATGGTCAGAAGCTGATTAAAACCTGGGCACAAGCCGGACCTGGTGGTGCACATTTGTAATCCCAGCATTCAGGAAGCTGAGAAAGGAAGATCGCGGTTCGTGGACAGTCTCAGCTACTTAGTGAGGCCCTTTGCAACTCAGTGAGACCCTGTTTCAAAATAAAGAATAAAAAAATAGGGCTGGGGTTATAGCTCAGAGTTAGAATGTCCCTGGGTTCCATCCCAGCACCACAAAAAAACAACAACGAAAAAAAACCTGAGCAAAAAAGTAACTGGCAGAGCACAGTCATTGACTAAATGGCTTCCCTGCTACTTTGAAAGGGACAGGAGGGAAGGAAGGTGGTCACAGGGAAAGGACAGGAGGAGAGGAGGAGCACGGGATGCAGTGATTCTAGGCCAAGGGACAGCAGTTGCCACGGGGGCAGCACGCGGTGCAGAGCAGACCTGGGCCTCGGAGGTGGGGGAGCCCCAGGGAGAAGCTGGAGTGCTCTACGATGAGAGGCTCCCTGGAAGGGAGACCTGGAAGGGGCTGGAGCTCTCGGAGGAGCAGAGGCATGTGTGGGTGTGTCCTCACTCCAGCAGCGTGGCCACGTGGCTCATCTCACTAAAAGACCACGCCAGCCCAGCAAGGAGGCACAGGGCTGCAGGGGAAGAGCCTGCTCCATGGTCCCCCGTCTCAGCACGCCCCTTCCACCTCAGATTACAAGTGCTGCTTTTGCCCAGACCCCGGCAACTGAGGGCAGCCACAGAGGTGGACCAAGGCTCCATGCCACAAGCGCAGCAGCTGTCCTGCCAAAATAAACACGTGTGGAGGCCAAACAGTCCGGCCAATCGGTGGAGGCACCAGCAGCACATCGTGTTCAGGGGCTCTGCACTTTGGCCTCTTGCATGCATACAGGTCTCTGTACACTCAACAGCCTAGAACCATCCATGGTAGAAGGGGAGGCTGGGATTTTAGCTCCACGCAGGTGCCTCCCGTTGGTGTTTCTCTGCCCAGAATAGCAAGGGCCAGCGGGCAGTGTGTGCGAGAGGGAGCCCTGCCTCACCTCCCATGGCACAGAGCATGGGAACAGGATTCGGCGACTAAGGTGTTTCATTCCCATCCGAAAAAGAGCGACAGGCCCTCCCCCAGGGGGATTGACGTTTCAGAACGTCAGGGCGGAAAGGGATCTTAGGTTCACCAGTCTAACCCCCTGAGGAAGGGAGCACCTCTTCCCAGTCTCCATGTGGCTCTGGTGCATCTGGACACAACATGTCCTCATCAGAGCGAGGTGGTCCTCAGCCTGCCCGGGATCAAACACGGTCTCCTCTCTGGGGGCTGTGCACTGCCCTTGAAGACCTGGTGTCTGGGCTCTGAGAGGCCCCTGGGGCCAGGACGGCTGCGGAGCTGGGGACAGATTTCTCTCACCCTCGCTGGACTTGATCTCCACCTCCAGGTCTGCAGGTGGTGGGTCTCAATCTTGGCTCTCTTAAGCGGCCATTTTCTTTGAAGATTCCTTTTTTTCCCCCCTTGAACTGAGACCATCACAAGATAAGAACAAGGAAACTTCCTTTGGTTTGCTCAGGTCTCAGCCTGAAAAACATGCTTTTGCTTTGCTACTCAGTCCCTGACCTCTGACTAACCCCACCCTGCTCACCCCAAGGCCAGACAGACTACTGTGGGAACAATCCTGGCCTCCTATCTCCATGACAGCCTCCTTCTGCTGCAGGAAGCCCCTCCCTGAGCAGTGTGTGTGTGTGTGTGTGTGTGTGTGTGTGTGTGTGTGTGTGTGTGAGACTAGGGATTGAACCCAGGGGCATTTTACTTCTGAGCTACACTCTAGCTCGATCTTATTTTTATTTTGAAATAGGGTCTCGCTGAGTTACTGCATGCTGGCCTTGAACCTGCAATCTTCCTGCCTCAGTCTCCCAGATTCTGGGGTTACAGGTGCGTACCACCACGCCCCGCTTTCCCTTGAACTTCCACCCAGTCTGCCACTTTCTGATACCATCAGACTCTTCCAAAGCTGTAGAATTGCCAGAGTGGCACAAGTACTGCATAGAAACCTTCCCAGCATAGGCAGATCTGTTCTCCAGCCTCCAGAGATGGGGGAGGGGGGAAAGGGGGCTAGGGCATCTCAGGGAAGCACAGGAGGGCCCTGCCACAGAAGGGACTGTGGCCTGGCCAATTTCCCCTCAGCCCAGACCCCAGCAGTGCAAAAGCACTATCATCCCTCAGGGACTTCCAGAGGGGTACAGCTTCCCGGGTTTTCATCTTTGCCCTCCCACCAGCCCACCCATCAGTATCTCCTTAATGTTCCTGAAACAAGAACGCCTCCAGGGCCAAGCCGACCCACAGCCGCAGATCTATTCTACAGGTCTCTGGTACATGCTTTACTCTCCACCTCCGGTCACCTTCTCAAGCTACCCTAGACAATAGTCCTCAAAAGTGTGGTTTCTAAGCCGGGTGTGGTGGTGCACGCTTGTAATCCCAGCATTCAGGAGGCTGAGACAGGCGGATCACAGTTCTCTGACAGCTTCAGCTACTTACTGAGGCCCTTTGCAACTTAGTGAGACCCTGTTTCAAAATAAAGAATAAAAAATAGGGCTGGGGGTGTAGCTCAGAAGTAGAATGCCCCTCGGTTTCGTCACCAGTACAACAACAACAACAAAAGCGTGGTTCCTGGTGCAGAACCCCCCAGGGAGCCCACCTAAATGTAGATTCCTGGGCTCCAGCAAGACCTCCTTATCCATCTCCAAGGACGAGTTGGGACTTTGCAGTAGGTGAACACAGCACAGCGGCCTTCTGCTCCAAGCTTGGGACCCCTGATCCTAGACCTTGCCCACTTAATGATTTAATGACAAGATTCCCCTAGCTGAACACCACGCTCAAACCTCACCCAAATCTGTTCTTTGTGGAACTTGATAACTTCCTTCCTAAACCACAGTCCTGGCTCAAATACCTTCTTGACTTTCCACTGATCGCTCCCTTCAATTCTGGCTCCTTAGCCTGACATAAAGCCCCACCTTCTAGCTCCAACTTCTGTAGCCTCATCCTGCTTGAAGACGTGTTCATCTACCCAGTACCCTTGGGCAAACTTGCTCAGCCATCTACTCCAGCTGCAGCGGCCCCTTCTGCTCTTGGCCCTGCTGCCTCTGCCAAGAACACCTTACCTGCTTCTCCCCACACCCGCCCCGCATGTTACACAACTGCCCTTTTGTAGCCAGGCACGAACGAACGTGTCCTGTTTACCCAGATGGCTCCTAAGCTTCTTGAGGGCAGGGCCAATGTCCTGATCATTCTCATCTTCTGTTGTTTTAAATCCTAGTCACTCAGTGTTCACAAAATGAAGGATTGACCAGGTCAGGGGTATGAGGCAGTGTCTGAGCTCAAGGTGCTTTATCTAGCTTGAGTGATCGCTCAGTATCGCTCTGCTGTGGGGCAGGTGAGGCAGTGGAGGACAAGGATCATCCTGTAAAGAACTCTAAGAAGTTAAGCCTGGACTCACCCAAAGATCAAAGGGAGTTGGCCAGCCCCAGAGAACAAGGTCACCCCCAAGGTTACACAGCCCTGACAGTCCTAGGGTCAAAGCTCAGGCCTGTGCACCAGGAGGCACCTGTCTGAGCTGCCTCTGATCAGCAATGACCTTGGGCAAGTCTCATTCCCTCCCCGGGCTCAGTTTTTCCATCTGTCAAATGAAGTGATGGCTGGAGAGTCCTGTTCTCCATGGGTAGTTCTAGTCATCACAGAGAAGGTGGTCTTTGTCCCAGAGGTAACCCGTGCACAGAAGGTCTGAACATGTTCAAATAGAGGGCAGGCATCCTGGACATACATTCCCAAAGAGTGGCGTGAGAGGGTCCAGAGAAAGTCAGGTGTGTGTGTCTGAGAGACACACAATGGGGACAGAGCTGATGACTGTCATCTCAGAGGAGGGAGTAGGCCCCCTTCTCTCAGACCTCTTCTGTGCACTACTCCCATGAGCATCTGAAACCAGAGTGATGCTGGAATTCACCGAGTTCTTCAACACATCTGGTAGAGGGGCTTCCCAATGTTCCCAACACAAAGGAATGATAAATATTTGTGGCAGTGGCTGTGCCAGTTACCCTGATATGAAATTACATTTCATATGTGTATCAATACATAAATCAATCATACATAAATATGTATGATTTGTATGTATCAATTAAAAGTTTTAAATATATATTTTTAAAAGGTGATGTTTAATCCAAGCAGGGTACATGGAAAGATCAGAAACTCACTAACTGGCTTTTTTTACTTTTAGAGGAAAGGGGCAAATAGCAGTCTTTTGGCCTCTATCTGAACCAGAAAACCTCCGGTCTCAGCCTCCCAAGTACTGGGATTACAAGTGTGTGCCGCCAGGCCTCGGTGTGTGTGAGGTCCTGGGGATTGAACCCAGGGGTCTTCTATCTCCAAGCTACACCCCAGACCTTTTTTTTGTGTGTGTGGTACTGGGGTTCCTGGAAACCCTTCAACCTCCAGGTTACACTCCCAGACCCATTTTTATATTTTTATTTGGAAACAGGGTCTCTTTAGCCAGCGCAGCTGACTTCGAACCTGCGCGATCCTCCTGTCTCCGCCTCCCAAGTGTGGGGATTACAAGCGTGCACCACCACGCCCAGCCACCCTCAGACCTTTTTATATATTATTATTATTATTATTATTATTATTATTATTATGTGTAATGCTGGGAATTGAAACCAAGAGACTTCAACCTCCAAGCTACATCCCCAGCCTTATTTTTAATTCTTTCTTGTTTCTTTCTTTTGTGTTTGTGTGTAGTACTGGGGGATAAAACCCAGGGACACTCTATCTCCAGGCTATAACCCTAGCTCTGCTTTATTACTTCATTTTGAAACAGGGTCTCACTAAGTTGCAGAGGGCCTCACTAAGTTGCTGAAGCTGGCCACAAACCTGCAATCCTCCTGTCTCAGCCTCCCAAGTACTGGAATTACAAGCATGTGCCACCACGCCAGACTATTTCTTTTGAAACAGAATCTCGATAGGTTGATCCTGAGAATGTCACATTTGCTGACACTATCCTCGAACCCGCGATCCTCCTGGCTCAGCCTCCCAAGTACTGCGATTATAAGCATGTGCCACCTTGCCTGGACATGCCTCTGTCTTTTATCAGCACTCCAGGGTGTGCGAGGAGGTGGGCATGCAAGGGCTAACAGGACTCTGGGGTTGCTGGCCAGAGAGCTGAGGGGCAATTTGAGAAACCCTGTGTTATCTGGGGAAAGGTAACCTCTGTACCTCCATCCCTGAAAAGAGCAGCAGGAAATGGCAAATGTCAGTCTGTGGACTGGGTACAGGAGAGAGCCCCAGTGTAACAAGTAATGCAGGCACAAGGGGAGTCCTGGAAAGCAACAGGAGCCCGGATGTCCTGAGGGCTTGTTGGCTGGCCAGTGGTGCAGACTGAGCCCAGTTCCTCCCCACCCTCCCACTTTCCAGGAGGCAGCTCAGAAAGAAAGAGCTCTGGGCTGGGAAACAGAAGCCCTGCCAGGCAATTAGACCCGGGCGGGGCGGAGATCAGTCTTTGAACTTCAGTTTCCTTTAAGTAAAATGGGGGGTTTCCCCAAACCCTAGTCCCTGGCACAATCAAAAGATGCAAGGAGGAGAAACCAAGCTCCTATGTGTAAATCTGCTTATCTACATTCTTGAGATGTAATCAATCGGCTCTACACTGCTCGGAGAGGCAGGACTGAAAGGGACTGCAGAAGCTCCCAGCCCTGTGCCCCTACACCTCCCGTGAGAGGGGGAGGCTAGCGCCAAAAGAATGTGGAGGGGAGAATGGGTTAAAGGAGCAGCCCTGCCCTCCCCCACGTTGTACCTGGGGCTTATCTCGTTCTTCACCAGAGTGAAATAGTTGTGCATCTTGGGCCACAGCGTTGGCTTGGGCAGGCTGCCGTTTTCATGGATGGAGTGAATCTTTGCCATTTCTAAGGCGATTAACCTACAGCAGAAAACGGGAGGGGTAGAGAGTGTCGATGCTGGGGTAGAGTGTCAGCTGCTCCTCCCGACTGCTGGGGCAGTAGCCAGAGAGCCAGGCGTGGGATTGTTACTCTCAAGAGCCCAAGGTCCCCCAGGAGGCCGTGTCAGCACAAGGCATGGAATCGCAGTAAGGACCTTTAGCCGAGTAGCTCCTTCTCGGGTCCCAGAGATGGGGCTGCTTCAGAGAGCAGGCCAAAGCAGGGCTGTCGCCCAGGCCAACAGCTTGCCTCGCCCAGACTCCCACAGCAGCCCTGAGAACAGAGGGGCACCTGGAGATGGAAGCAGTACCTGGGCTTTGCTCCATCCTGTCTGGGGAAGTGACCACAGGCCCCTTTCCACCAAGAAATCATCAGGTGGTCATGCCAGGCCGGGGAGAAATGCAGGGCTCTTATCAGCCTGGTCAAGGTGGGAAGGGAGACAGGCTGGCCCAGGACAGCCCTTCCTTGGCCACGGGGAGTTGATGCTGGCGGCTGGGTGCCAAGGACGCAAAACAAACCAGCGTTCTATTTTCAAGTCCTCTTGTGGACATTATCCAAGGTCCCAGGAGAGGAGGAGTGGGCAGCAGGGAAGGTTGCTGGGAGAAGGTGGGGGTGGCCAAAGGGCTGACTGGTCAGAGAGGGAGGGCCTTGATAAGGCCCCCGGCCATGGAGGTCCGTGTCCCAGCTGGGCTCTCTAGCCTTCTGCCAGCCCTCCCTCCCCGCAGCTGTCTGCCAAGCTTCCAAAGCTTCTTCCCCCTCTGCCTGTTGCTCGAATAATAATCATGGGAAAGACAACAAAGACGTGGGCTGTTTGAAACCTGTGCCGGAGCTATCCTAGGGGAGCCCCTCTCCCTGCCAAGCCTGGGGCAGGGGCTGGCCACTGCCCATCAGGATAGTAGGGCAGTTTTAGGGCTCCTCTTGAAGCCCCTAAGGCTCCCACCTCCTAGAGGGTGGAGGGACAAGGGGTGCAGCCACAGCCTAGTCGGCAGGAAAGGAAGACCCTGGGAGGTTGTGGGGCAGGGAGGGGCCGGCCAGGCTTGGGCAAGGCAGGGAAACAGACCTGGGAGCCAGGCTAGGCCTTTCTTCCCAAAGATAGATTCCACACAGACAGAGCATGAGCAGAGATTTCCTTGAATATCAATAGGGCTGTTGTTTGAATAGCAATGAAAGTAACCTCAACACTCAGCATTTTTATGCTGCGGAGCCCGAGAAGCTTGGGTGGTGGGTGCAGGGGAACACGGGAAAGCGAGGTCTGACCTCCGCTCTCACTCCGAGGAAAATGGTCCGTCCTGGGAAAACCAAGGAAAGCCCTACCTCCTGCACCTCTCCCAATTTCTGACTCTCCCCCAAACGCCAAGTTCTTATTATGGAACTTAAATCCCTCTTTAATCTTCCTGACAGGGGTAATTGTTTCCACCGAGAGAGGATGAGTGACGGCATGGGGCTGGGAGAGGCGGAGGGAGACTGGGAGTGGTGGGGACCTGCCAGTATTTGAGCTTATTTGCACAAGACCTAGGGAGAGGCGGGAGAAACACAGTGGGAGAAGCAGGCCTGGGTCCCCGCTGCCCCGACCTCACCTTTCCACTGAGCTCCTCAGCTCAGGCCTGAGAAGCCCTGTGCACACCCTGTGCAGGCCACTGGCTCCTCCCCACCCCACACACACATGCGGCTGCAACACAGGGCTCACAATGAACATCCGGGGGGCCCAGCAGCCTGAGGCTGCGCGGGAGTGTGGAGGCAGAAGGGCTCTCAGACTCCCTTCCTGAGTCCCTGGATAGCCATGGGGGTGTGCAAAGAGGGTCAGGTGTACTGACTTAGGTTGACTGGATGGCAGGAAGAAGCCATGGAGCTCTTGGCCTACCTCCAGGTGGGCCCCATCTTTTGCCCCCAGTATGTGGAAGCATCTCAGGGCAGATGCAGAGCATCCTAGGTAGACCGTGTGCTGCCGTCCCTGGTGTCAGGAGCAAACCTCAGCTTGCTTCAGCCTACACCTGCTTCACTATCACAGCACATGGCATTGTGGAAAGAGGGAGGATGCTGGTTGGCACCCCTGCAGTCAGAGAAGAGAGCACTCTAGGGGTTCTTCTTTGGTTCACCCCTTCCCAGGCCCCTCAGTGGCATCCTCCAGGCTTAAAGGGCCACTGCAGTTCTTGGGCCCTCCCCACTCAGGGAGAAGCTTCCTGGGAGGGGTACATGGGTTCTTTTGAACCTCTGCAAGGAGGCCTCAGCAGCTCCCCAAACCTGGATTCCTACCTTCTCAGGGAGCCATAAAGCTCAGACCAGCAGGAGGGAGGGTGCCTCTGGCCAGGTGAAGCCATGCTCACACTGGGTAGGACCCATTTTCTTTGCACACCTGAGCTCTTAGCAGAAGGCAAGGAGAACCAGGAGATCCGAGTGCCCTATGGATTGGGCTCTGATATTGTTTCCAAGGTTCTGAGAAGTTTCTAGATCAGTTTCGGGGTAGGCAGAAGTCTGAGGCCTGGGATCAGGAACCAGATCTCTGCTACATTTAGGAAGCCTGGCAAACTCCACTGAAAACCCATAGAAAACTACCCTCTCTTTGCACAGCAATGCTCAACACACACACACACACACACACACACACACACACACACACACAGTCATGCAATTTTATGAAGCTCACAGATCTTATCACTCTCCTCCATGGACCCCACTCTAAGGAAGCTGGCCAGAGGTTTCCAAGCACACAGACTAAGGGATAGAAGACAAAGAGTACCCTGCACGCTCCTTACCTGAAAAGCCGGGGCTCTCGGATGTGCTCGGGCCCCAGGGCCACACCCTGCATGTACTCGTAGCACAGCCCATTCTGAAAAGTGCAGTAGAGTTTGGGAGCACAGCCATGTGCTCGCAGCAGCTGGAAGTTCCTGACCTCATTCTCTCGGTCCACCAGCAGCTCCGTGTGCTCCCCATATACCCGGACCAGCACGCAGTCCCGCATGTCCTCCTCCACGTAGCAGGCCACCAGCTTGTTGGTGATACCATCAGTGAAGCGCTAGCAGGGGGAGAGGTCAGCGTGGGTGGGTGGGGCAGGATCTCGCTGGTCTCTCCTGGGTGTCTCTGCCTCAGCCCGAGGTGGTCATTGGGATGCCGGGCACAGCCACACACAACCCAGCACTGTCCCCAGCCTTGGGGTAGATAGAGCTCAAGAAAAACATGGCAGCTTGAGCTCGGCCCTGGCACACAGCTTCTCCTGGACCTGCCTCCAGTGGTTACGATGTAGCAATGGAGGAATGTACACGCCACATGGTGGGTAGAAGCACTCTCCCCCGCTTACTCCTCCGCCCCTGCCCTAATAGAAACCCCCATGGACCAGAACGTGGCAGAGGAGGGCTGGGAGTCACCCTGAACAGAACATCCTGACCTGCTGCCAGGCAAAGGGCTCTTTGCTATACTGCTTGCCCTGTCCGGCAGCAGAGGTCCAAGGAAGGCTCTGATGTTGGCACCCATCCTAGGACTGTGGTAGCTAGAGATCCTTGGAGCCTCTGGGTCCCATGGAGAAGAGATAGGAGACAGGGATAGGACCTGGCTGGGCAAGGCGATTGGGAGGGAGGAACCAGGGACTTTTTGGAGGCACAATGTGAGAGTTTGTGGGATCTTAGAGGACTGACATCTGAACCAATTTTAGGTGAGAAACAGCCCCAGATTTGGGACAAATTAGCAGCTGGCACGTTAGCTCAGTGCTAGAATTAGCCTCAGGACTACTTGATGTCAACCCTCTTGCACCAAACTGGACTTTTTGAAAATGCTACCCCCTCCCTGGAGAGGACCGTCAGCCTCCACACTGTCTAGAGCCTCCTGGACCTTTGCATTTCTCCACCCAGTAGGCCCATGGGCTTGGAGCCCTGGGGTTCAGTTTTCTCTAAAGGCAGCCCTGAGAGGGCCTGGGGCTGGGTGGGCAGGTGAAAGCCTCATCTCAGGAAACGCAGGTCCCTGGTGGCCAGTCAGCCCTCTCAATGGCAGGCTCTGCCCACAGGTATGTAAGGGAGAAGGTGTCCAGCTGGGGAAGGGGGCTGAGCCCAAGCCTGTTGCATGATGAGGGTCTCATGCTAGCTGCAATTCTATGGTGGTTGGTGGCTCCTAGGACCTGCCACACGGCTGCTCAGAGTGTAGTCTTGGCTCCCAGCACGGGGTATGGAGGGGCAGCAATGCGTGTGTACCTGGGAGAGGGGGTCTCCCTTAAAAGTTCTTGTCTCCTCAGGCTTCGCAGCTGGCTGGTATGCGCTTTTGGGCAGCTAGGGGCACCAGCACGCAGCGACAGGGGGTGGGGCCGCACGTGCCGCATGCTGACACTGGGCAGGTGGCCCTCCAGCATGCCCAGAGACCGGGGAGTAGGCGTGCATGGAGGGTCCAGGCAGGCGTGAGCCTAGCTTTGCTTAGGGACTAGAAGAGATGGAGAGCGGGACGCACATACGAACCATGTCCTGAACCTCTCCTGCCCAGAGGACGCACGCCCCTCGGACCCGCACCCAGAAGGGTCCATGGACAGGCGTCTAGGCAGCCTGGGCAGGACCCCACCCCCGCCCCACGCCCGCTGGTTACCTTGGTCCGAACTTGCTCCGGCCCCCAGTGCGGCCGCAGCTCCTGGATGAGGCGCAGGGCGCCGGGCAGGATGTCGTCCGGGTCCACCGACACGCCGTAGCACGGGACAGCTGCTGCCCTCGGGGGGTCCGGCTCCCGGCAGCCCGCGCTGGCCGCCGCCTTCTCCTCCATGCCCCATGAGCACTGTGGGCAAGGCGCCTGTCTCCGCAGGTAAAAGGGCGAGCACGGCGGAGGAGCCAGAGGGGGCACAGCCATTCCCAGCAGCCCCACCCCCTTGGAGCCGCCGCGCGAGCGCTAGCCCCTGCGGGGGGGCCCGGCGAGGGAGTGGGAGTGGTAGAGGAGGGGCCAGGGGAAGTCCATGACTCAGGAGCGAGCTGCCCGCTTCGATCGCCCGCTCGCGGCCCAGAGCCCGAAGTCGACCCGGGAACGCCAGGGCCCGCCGCGATTGTGACATCACGGGCCGCGGGCCTCAGGAACGCCCCCGGCCGAGCGCCGCCGCCACCCCGGGCAGCTGCGGCCACCGCTACCTGGAGCGCGGGGTGGGGGGCAACGCCCCCGGGGCCCCCGGTGACGCAGGGGGCGGAGCCTCCGCAGGCCCCGCCCGGGGACCCTGCAGGGCTTCGGGGGCTCGTTCCCCGCGTTCCAAGCCGCTGGGCAGACCGGCTCTCTCCTACTAACCTGGACCCCGGGTGTGGAGGGGGGGGGTGCGCGAAGGGCTGTTCTGCACCCAACCTTCGTCCTGGAGTTTGGAGGTCCTGAGGGTCCCAAGACGTCAGCTTGGGCTCGCCCCTCTGGGCCTCTGCTCCCGGAGCTCAGTCCCCAGACCCCTGGAAAAGGCTCTGCCCCAGTGGCCCCTGCTGCACTTCAAAGCTACAGGGAGCCCCAGGGCCTCCTCGCCAACGCCATTAGCACCCCACACACAATGGAGGGGGACATTAGCTGATGCCTGCGGAGGTGGGTGTGTTAGCCTGGCACACTGGACTGTTCTCTGGTCACTGAATATCCAGGGTATTGGAGAATTCGAGGAACATTCTAGCCCGAGACTGAGGGAGTCTGTTTTGATCACTGAGTAATCCTTAAAGGGTCCCTCCCATCCCGAGGGCCTGAGTGGGGCCAGGTGGTGTAGATGAGCAGGTGTCCCGGTCCCAGTGCTGTGTTGACAAAGGGGTGTGGAGGTGGGCAGGTCTTAGGGGGGCCTGGCTCAGATGCAGGGCTGAAGCAGCGTGTGCAATGACTGGGAGGGGTGACAGGGTGTCCCAGGGCGGAGTTGCTGTGGGGAGGAGGAGACATGGAAAGGGCCAGCCTAGTGGAAGCCCTCTGGTAGCTGTCCTCTCTGCCAGCCATTCTCTCACCTCCTGAGCATGACCCTGTTGACCACCAGCCCCTCACCACTGGCCACGCACTGTCCTGCCTCATGGACCTCACTAATCTTCATCTTTTTCTGCTCCACCAAAGCGTGCCTGGGAAGAGGCCTGTTTCTATGTCCCCACGTTGTCTCTTTGGCCTCTCAATCACGAGGCCCTGTGATCATTGCTGTCCAGAACCCAGCTCTGCCCTGCAGAACTTCTGTGACCTGCCTAATGCAGTGGCCACTGGCCACCTGTGGCTATCTAGCATTGGAAATGTGGCTAGTGTGATGTCGTATTTAATTTTAGTTTTAATGTAAATAGCCATACAGTGAATCCTGTATTGGACACTGTAGCTGATGGGGGGGGGGCTGTCTGCTTAAACTTAGGGGACTCCGGAGCCACATGGGGTAAGGGGTCATGGAGGCCTAGGCACATGCCCTTGGCTCTGCATGGGAATGCTGCACAGGGCTCCTGCTGCTGGAACAGTGTCTTAGAAAGACCCTGGGATCCCAGCCAAGCCCTGGAGGCTGATTCCTAGATGTTCTGAGGGCCTGCTTGGGCCACTCAGGGCCTCCTGTTTTTCACTCAAAAGATAACTCAAGGGTTAGTGGCTTCAGGTAGGCTCTGCTTCCTCATTTCCCAGGCTACACCTGGCCTGCAGAGAGTCCATGGAGTAAGAGTGGGAGAAAAGGCTGCAGCCCAAGTGGTCCTGGTTCCATGAGCTGGAGGACTGCAGTGTGGCTGTGTCTGTGCACCTTTGCTGTGACACAATCCCAGGTATAACACTGTACAGTGTAGCTACATGTCATTGAGGGGAAACCCCAGGACTTGAACCAGTCAGGCTAGGCTCTAGCTTGGTTCTTCGCTACTTGGTCCATTACTGAGTGATCTTAATCAAATGCCTTCCATTCTCCGGTCCTTTTCCTTGTGTGAAGTGGGAGTTTGGGTCAAATCTCTGATGGTCTACAGTTTTGGGTGAAGGTGCCTTAGATTGCAGGTGTAAATGGCCACCAGGGGCATTCTACCTCCGAGGAGTTACACCCCCTGCCCTATTCTTTATTCTTTATTTTTGAAACAGGGTCTCACTGAGTTGCAAAGGGCCTCACTAAGTAGCTGAGGCTGGCCTCGAACCGCGATCCTCTTGTCTCAGCCTCCCAAATGCTGGAATTGCGTCTGCCACCACACCCAGCTGGAGCATCTTTCTGACTCACAGCTACTGCCACAGCGTTAGCCTGGATCCCTGAGGGGCTCGGGAATCCTGGGGTTGGTTCTCTGCAAACTTCCCAGCCAAGGTAGTATCAATACTTCACTGGAGCCCTGCTGACGGTGAACAGATGGCATCATCTCTGCACGCAGGAACCTGTGCAGGGTGGCCCGTGTGGAGTCTGTCAGTCTTTACCACATTCCTGTTCACACATGATCACACAGCTGCTCCGCCCTCTGTTCCAAACCCAAGTGTACCCAGATGCAATGGGCTGTGAACATGAAATCTTTATTGTTTGTTCTCAGAGCAGGGAAGGGCGGGTGCAGGGGGCAGGGCAAGCCTCTGGCAGGAGCTGCACATCCAGTGCCCCGCAGGCCGAGGCAGAGGGGGCACCCAGAATGCGCTCTGCTCTGGGCTTGGCTGCAGGCAGGGCTGCCCTGGCAGCAGAGGGCTCAGCGGGCCAGGGCAAAGCCGATGCGATTGTTATGTCGATCAAACTCTGTGTAGAACTTTCGGATGAAGCTGGCGCCCAGGACCCAGACGGGCCCAGTGGGTGGAGGGATGTCCAGGCCCTGGAGGGCCAGTGTGCACAGGTCATTGTTTCTGTAGGGGTCCTGGCAGGAAGCAAGGGGGCTGCTCCACTACCCAGCACACACCATCCTCCCTTCACCCTGCCGGAGCCCAGCAGCTGCCTTTAGCAACTTGTCCCTCCTCTCCTCTGTTCACCCTGGGCCTCTGTAACATCACGGCCACCTTCACCGGGCATGGAGTGAGCCCTCCTGGGCGCAGATGCCATGCTAGACTCCAGGCAGATAGCACGCCGGGACCCATACTGCCTTCAAGAGCTTGTGGCCTGGCTTTAGCTTTTGAAGCTAGGCACCTTATCTAACTTATCTAAGCCCATTGAGCATGAAAAGGATGAGGGTGCAGGAACGCAGGATTACCGGGAGCATTTGATGAGAAAACAGAAGAACAAATACAGTGACTCGCAAAGGTGGCTGCATGTTGGAAGTCCTTGGGGAGTTCGAAACCACCTGTTGCCCACTTGCCACTCCTAGAGGTTCTGACGTGGCCCGGGTGTGGGATGTGGCCTGGGTACCAGGATTTTTCAAAGCTCCACGGGTGTCAAGTGTCCAGCCAACTTTGAGACCCACCAGCCTAGTGTGTAACTTGCGCATCATGACTGGCGCCCTTCCCGGGCCCCTGCGCCCTCCCTCCCTCTGCCTCACCTGTAACACATAGTCCGCACTGGTAAGCGTGTAGGCTCTGCCTCCCAGGTGGAAGGAGATGTCAGGAAGCAGGGGCACCTGGTTACAGTTCACCACATACTGGGGAGAAAAGGGTGAACAGGGAGCCCTTTAGAGTGAGGGAGGCTCTCTGCAGACACGGAGCCCTGTGGTGTACTTGCGGCCTGGCCCCTCTGCTGAAGGGGCCTGGGCACTGTGCCTGCCCTCCCTCTATGGGGGACCAGCCCCACGTGTGGGGATATGATGGTGATGCAGAGAAGGCCTAGCATGGCCTTATTTGGGATTGAATGCTGCCTTGGGGTGAGCTGGGGCTGGGATCAGGAGGTGCCCCCACCCTGGCACCCTGCCCCTCAGCTTCTTACTTCATCCGTGCTCTGCTCCTTGGCTCCCAGGGCCTGCATCACCAGCCTCAGGGAGCTGGTGGGGCCCGAGATGTAGGATGCGCCGGTGTCCACCACAGCCATGCAGCCCTCTTCACACAGCAAGGTGGCAGACCCCACAGACACCCTGCGGAGGCCACAGACAGACAGACGGAAGGCTGGTGGGCACCCTTGGGCCGCGGAGCTTTCCTGGGTGAGGACAGTGGCAGACGGCCATGCTGGTGGTCCAGTGATGCATCGGATAATGGGTGAGGCAGTGAATGGACAGAGTAGGTGCCCTTCCCCCCTTAGCACGGAGCCTAGGGACTCTGTGCCTAGGCCCCCTCTCCACCCAGCTCCTCAAATCCCCTTGTCCCTCAGCTTGGACAGAGCAGGCAGAGAGCAGTCGGAGGCCAGGCCTTGAGTGGCTGCATTCAGAGAGGGCAAGACGGTAACCCTGCCCTGCCCAACCCCACCCCAGCAGCAGCACCCTTCTGGAGGGTGGGGAGGGCTAGGACTCCTGACCCCTTCATTGTGATCTGCCACGAGCCAGTCTTGCTGACGCTCACATAGTGGAAGTTCCCTTGGTAATGCTGGGGGTCACTGCCCCCCAGCATGAGCTCACCCCCCAGCAGGTCGGAGTCCCTAAAAGAGAGATTAGCAGCTCTTAGAGATCCAGGGCCTCAAAACCTTGAGGCCCAGCGACAAGGGAGAGGTGGGAGAGGGAGTGGGGGGCACAGACGGCCAGGCTCCCGCTATCATTAGGAAGCCCCCAGAACATACGCTTCTCCCTTTTCTGGTCCCTCCTCGAGAGTCTACCCAACCAGAGGTCCTTTCAGGGCAGTCTCTGTACCCCCAAACCCCAGAGAAGTCATAGAAAGGCACAGGTAGATGGATACTGAGTAGATGCCATCCCTGGCTTGGCTTGAGCAGGCACAGGGGCAGGACTGGGGGAGGCTGTTGGGGGAGGGTGGGAGGGAGCTGGAGGGAGCTAGTGGGAGGGCGGAGCTGAGGTGAGTTTGGGGTGCTTGTGTGGTAGGGGCAATTCTGGGTCTGGTGCTCTAGAGGCCATAAGGGGGTGTTCATCTTACATAGGGTTTCCAAGAGAAAGGAAGAGAGAGGAGTGGGAGAGAGAGAGACAGAGAGACAGAGAGAGAGGGGGGGGAAAGGGAGAGAAGGGGAGGGGGGAGGGGAGGGGAGAGGAGAGGAGAGGAGAGGAGAGGAAAGGAGAGGAGAGGAGAGGGAAAAGGGGGAGGCAGGCAGGGGAGCGAGACTGTAGAGAGGAAGGCTTCGTTTCCAGTGAGCCTTGCCAGCCCTGCTCCTTGGCAGGGTAGGGACTGGCATGCTTTCTACCCTTCAGGCAGTGGCGTTATGAGGAGGTGAAGTCAGTTGCCTGAAGTCACCTAGGCCCTGAGTGGACACGCGGGGGCTCCCGTCGCCCTCCTCTCCTCCACGCTATGCAGTGCCTCCTGGGCACTCAGGGCTAGTCTCGGGGCTGGTTTCCAAAGTGTGTGTGTGTGTGTGTGTGTGTGTGTGTGTGTGTGTGTGCGCGCGCGTGTGTGTTTGTAATGGTTTTCTAGAATTTGTAACAGAAGCATGTGTACATCACAAGTGTACTTGGCTATGGAGGTGTGACTGTGTCTTTTGCGCCAATGCCAATTACTCGTGTTTTGACACATTTGGTGTGTTCTTTGCATGCAGTAGCACCAGTTCCCTCTTTCCCTCTCCCAGCGCATCCACATCACTCTGAGTGTCCTCTTCTCCAAGCCCAAGGTAAAGCAGGAGGCCCTCTGCTCGCAAAGCCTGCCTTCTTCCTGTTTGCTGGGTCCTCCTCCCTTCCCTGGCCCTGACTTCTGGGCCCCCCTCTATTTCCTCTCCACGTTTTCAGTATTTCACTTTAAATTGGCTTCTTCCTCTACCCACAAACATTGCTCAAGCATCCTCTAGTGTTTAAAAACACCCACCTCCCTTTCCCTGCTTCTCTCTGGATCTCAGTCCCCACTTCCCCTCCCTTGCTGGATTTCCCAGAGCAGCCTACATTTATGACCTCCGCTTCCTGACGCCCACCTCCACCTTAACTGCTTGCCATCTGGCCTTGACCCACTTCCTCTCAACACTCTTTCCAAGACAGCTCCTGACTGCAGAGCCACCAAGTGGCCGCTCTTCCTCAACGCCTCCCTTTCTGTCACCAACTAGAGACTCCTCTTACCCCTGAGATTGCTCTGGATTCTGCCTCTCCTCCCCATCCTTATGACTGCTTCCCTCGTGTTCTTACCCTGTGACCTCTCATCTCCAGCCCAGACTATCTTTTGGAGCAGATCACAGCCCTGCTCCGGAGCTGACCACAGCCTCCCAGAAGCAGGCTGAGCTGCATGAAAATTCAGCCCAGGATTGAAAAGCCTGTGATTTTCAGCTCGGAGCCCCTATATGCCTGTACCACTCACCACACTGGTATTCTTTGTCTTCCCTGTTAGACTGTAAGCTCTTGTGAGGCTAGAGGGCAGGGACTGCCTTTGTTCACCAATGAACCGTTGAATTGCAGAGCCCACCACAGTGTGGGGTATATATTGATGATTTGATCATGAAGGAATGGGATTGGCTGTCCTGAGTGGGAGGAGCCACAGCCCTCTCAAGAAGGGTCCTAGGCTGCAGTAACGCCTCATTTCCACTCTGAGTTCTCCTGTTCCTCAGCAGCACAGTCCATTGGAACATTTTGCCAGGATAGAATTATTCCACATCTGCATTGTCCAATATGGTGGTCACTTTCTACCACAGCTGCTGAGCACTGGAGAGCTGGCTGGTGCAACTAAGGAACTCAGTGCTGATGTTTATTTAATTTGAATAATTTGCATTTCAGTGGTAGCTTCCACGCTGGCTAGTGCAGCCCTAGATATTTACTGAGTACCACCAAATCACCAACACATAAATCCTAACCCAGATATTTCTTCCACTCCCCGGCCTTTCTGTCCCTTTCCCGGCCTCAGTCCTAGAGCCATGGGCCCACCTGCTGTAGTAGACAGAGAAGACATCTTCTTTTAGCACCCTCTGGGAAAGAATGTGGTCAAAAACAGGAGTGACCCCGCCGACAGCCTGTGCAGGAAAGCCCATGCCTAGGACCCCATCAAACTTGGCCAGCATGAAGGGCATCAGGGGCAGCTCCGTGACCTCTCCAAATGTCTGTGTCACCGTGATTCCACCCACCTGTGGGAAGAAGAACCAGAGGAGACCAAGCCACTGTCCTCCACTTGGCTGGGGTCTGGTCTTTCCATTAGGGACTGCAGGGGAACACCTTCTTTAGGGTACAGCCATTTGGAAAACTATTTCATCAACCCCATATACACATGCTATCCCTAAATACATGCCTATGCTCTGGGGGCCAGAGCTGGGGTGGCCAGTGGCTGTCAGGGCACAGGGTTCCGGGCAGTAGTGGTCCTTTCAGGCAGTGATAGAATGATGCCTGGAGCCCTATGCCTGAGGGCCTGCTTTCACAGAGGCAGGACTGGGTCTCAGCCCCAGATTCATCACAGGCTAAGAGTTCCTTCAGCACAGCTAGTCCCGCTCTTCCTGCTCTTCGTCTGTGATTTCATAGATAAGATGGGGAATGGTAAGGACTCACAGATTTCCTTTGGGGTTCTATGTGAACCCTCCCCTAACTCTGGCACTGTTGTGGGCTAAGAAACTTCAGAATAGGAACGGCTCAGATACCCAACAAAGGAAACAGGAAATCAGGCTCTGACACTGACCCCAAACTCTAACCTCAGCGGTGTCGGACCCTAAAACTAATCCTGAGCACAGTGCCAACAATTTCCTGGCCCTGGGTTTCAGTCTACATCTGGATAAGAGTCCAATTCGAGCTGGTGATTTTAGGCGGGTTCCTTGGCTGGAGAACTGGGGGCCAAGGACAAGCTCTGCATGCAAATTAGATGCAAAAGCCTTCATCAATCACCTGACAGTAGCCAGTAGCTGAGTTTGCCCCACCCTCATGGCTTCTGCTCTTCATAGTTCCAGCTAAAAGCAGCTGAGCACAGTGATCCTGAGCTCCCAGGCTGCAAAGTGGGCTGGAGCACACCTGCCCCCAGCATGGCCCTGGAGGGACCGCAGGGGGCTGGGGACAGAGGGCAGAGTGTCAGTAACCAGGGCAGCCCCACTTACAGTCACTGTGTCCTGGCTTAGAAAGCCTTTGACCTTCCCTGAGCCATAGTGGATGGTGAATTCTGTCCCATTCTCCATGTAGCTGGAGGATTCCGAGGAATCGTAGAGGCTGTGAATCTCTGACAGAGGGAGATAGACTCAGGAACATAGAATCTTGGTTCAAGAATGGCCAAGGCAGGGGGACCCTGAAGCAGGGCAAAATTGTGGGCATGGCCCGTGTGGCTGAGGATGCAGGTTGGGGCGGCCCTGAGGCTGGGCCTCAGGGAATGTGCGTCATCAATCACGGCTGCATTCTCCGCCCCTCTTCTGCATTCCGGGAGCTGCCTGACATTGAGACAGAGCCAAATATTCTTTTATTTTTCCTTCCTTTCTTCGTGCATGTCTCAAATGAAGAATTTAAAGCAATTTCCAATACTGATAACAGTAAGAGATTATTGAAGAGATTGTTGATGAAGGCTGGGGATGGAAGACCCCTCAGCCAATCCTGTCACCCAACCTATGTGAGGCTCTGGGTCCAATAAATAAAAATATTTTATTTCAAAAATAAAAATAAAAGGAATTTGGTTTTGTCTCAATCTCAAGGAGACTGGGAAATGGCCTTTCAAGTGGCCTGGCCAGAAAATCCAAACTCTAATCTCAGCTGTGGTGAACCCTAAAACTAATCCTGACGACGATGCCTGAGCCTGGATTTCAGTCTACGGTCTGGCTAACAGCCCATTCAGGGCTGGTGACCTCAGGCAGGTTCCTTGGCTGGAGGATTGGGGGCTCAGGATGCGCCCTGCATGCAAATTAGATGCAAAGCCTCCAAGTAGCCAGGTGGCTCCTGGAGCTGGCTGTTTTACCTTGGTGGTCACATTGGGAAGATAGGGGACACCCTGTCAGAGTCACCGGGCAGAGAGGAAGTAGCTCATTGGTAGCAGGAGGGATTCGGCTAGGGAGGGGCAGGACTGAGTGTGGCAGTGTCGGGGGCTCACCACAGGCCGTGTAGAGAGGGCTGCACTTGGTGGAGGGCACCCAGAGGTTGGCTGAGCCCGTATCAAAGATGACTTTGAAGGTCTGGGGTGGGGTGCCGATGCCGATCTCGCCATAATACTGGGTCTGCGGGAGAGGAAGGAAAGAGGCTGCTGGAGGGGTTCAGGAGCCCCGGCTGGGTCTTGGCATCTTGCCTGGTTCCACCCTAGCTCTCAGGAGGAGATTGGGCAGATCCCACCGCCTTTTTTGGGTTTCTACTGTCCTGCAGGGGCTGGGTGGGGACTTTGGCCTCCCAGAATGTAGGAGGTTCAGTGAGACAAGAAAGCAAATAAAAACACTGAAGATGGAGCTAACCCTGTGGAGCACTGTTGTGAGAACTGTCAGGCTGAGCCAAGACAGGCCACTAGATCCCCAGCGCACACCCCCCACCTCCACCTGGCTGGAGGTCTGGGCTGAGTTTGTTGGTGCCTCAGGCTCTCCAGCTATAAAATGGGAGTTTTGTAGGGTGCTAAGCTACTCCTTGGCTCCCAGCCAAATGGAGCGTGGAAGGACCGCATCCTGTAGACAAGAAGTCCTTAGGTCCAAGAGAGAAAGGAGATGTGGGGGGAGCAGGAGCCCAGCCAGGAACTCACGTCCAGATAGTTGGTGAGGACCACGGGGGAGGTGCCGTTGCCAAAAGAAAACATCCTGGAGGACTGGCCCCACCCAGTCCTGAGCCTGGCCACGTCCACGCCTCGCTCCTTTAGGCTGTCCCGAACGGAAGGCATTTTCTTGAGAAGGATCCTGGCTCAGGATAGAGAAGGAAAAGTAGATAAGTCTTGGTCCCCTGCGTTTAGTACTGCGGCAAACCTTAAAGCACCTTAGAATCACTTCTGTGTCCTAGGGCTTCTGAAGGAGAAGGTGTAAGCTCGGGGTCTCCTGCACTGGTATTAAATCATCCTCCACCAACTGCTTCCTGTTGTCTAGTTCTTAGTAGACTAGCTACCATCCATCCATCCATCCATCCATCCCACAATTACGTGTTGAACACATCATGTGCTTTTCTGGTCTGGATGAGACTTACAAATCATCACTGCCCATAAGGTGGGGGATAGTCATCCCTCTGGGGAGACTGTCCCCAGGATGCCTGGCAGGGGTGGCAATGCCATGTGAGGCCTGTAGGTGGCAGCAGATGCCCATAGCAGCCTGCAGGGATGGGGAGGGGTATCTGGGATCACAGCCCGCTGACCTGGAACCCCAGCTGTGGTGCAGTGGACCCCTTGAACTGTGCTGGGTGGGAACCTGGCCATATCTGCAGAGTGGCAGCATATCTCCCCCTCAGAAAGATGTACCTTGGGCCTAAGTCCCAGACCCTTGATTTCTTGACACCTTAGGCAGGTGGAATTAAAAGGGGACCTAGGATCTCACAGCATACTGAGTTTGGGAGTACTTGGGAGGCTGAGGCAGAAGAGTCACAGGTTCGAGACGAGCCTCAGCAATTTAGTAATTTAGCAAGACCCTCAGAAACTGAGTGAAACCCGGATTCAAAATCAAATAATAATAAAAAATAACCTAATCATGGTGCATGCCAGTACTATATGCACAAACAAACCTCCCAACAATTTGGCACACTGGCATCCTATTTTCTAGATGAGGAAATCGAGGCTTACAGGATAAAGGAGGCTCTGAAAAGATGGAACAGGGACCCAAGACTGGTCTGGCATATGGGGCGCCCTGGGCTCCTGCAGGAAGGTGGTCAGCTGAAGCCTGGGGAGGAGGTCTCTAGCTGCTGGCCAGGGGCCACTCCAGGAGTGAAACCCAACATAACTTTGCAATGGACTTTCCCCAACATGTGGAGATGCCCTCTGTTTTCCCAGCCACCAGGACTCCTGTACTTTTACCTTCCTAGTTTTGCCCAGGAACATCAATGCATCTTAAATAAGCTTTATTCTATCACAGCTTACGTTTTTTTTTTTTTAAGGTACTAGAGTTAGAGATTGTTATTTCTACCCTCCAGCTATATCCTCAGCCCTATCTTTTATTATTATTTTGAAACAGGTTCTCACTAAGTTGCAGAGGGCCTTACTAAGTAGCTGAGGCTGGTTGCAAACCTGCAATCCTCGTCTCAGCCTCCCAAGTACTGGGATTACAAGCGTGCACCACCACACCCAGCTCACAGTTTACTGTTCACAAAATATTTTTGCAGTTACGATTTCCTTTGACCCCCAGTCATCCCACCACGGATGATTTTATTGTCCCCACAAGTACGATGTTCTCACCACCACCATGCCGCACTTCCTCCATAGGCTGTCCCAATGGGGAGATGGAGGGTCAGATAGTTCCACCCCAGAGGAGATGTGTTTCCCACCACTTGCTATATATAACTTCTGCTTTGGACCTTCGCCTTGTTGCCATTTCTCTTTCAGAAAATCTCTTCTCCTCTTCTTTTCTCCTTTCTATACCCCCTCCCCATCTCTCTCTGGTCCTAAGAATTGAACCCAAGGGCATTCTACTTCTCCCTCCCCTCCCCCGTGGTACTGGGGCTTAAACCCAGGAGCATTCTACCTCCGAGCTACACCCCCAGCCCGATTTTATTTTTATTTTTTATAACAGGGCCTCACTAGGTTAAGAGTCTCACTACTTGCTGAGACTGTTCTCGAACCTACCATCCTCCTGTCTCAGCCTCCCAAGTACTGGGATTAGAGGTGAGCACCACTATGCCCAGCCTTCCCCCAGTTCTTAAATCCTTCAGTGCCCAGCATGCACCTGGAAGCTTGCCCCGAGGCTGCAGCCCACATAGGCTTCCTCTGCCTTAGGCTCTTGCTCCATCCCTGGGTGCTCCAGCTAGCACCACACAGCCTATGGAGGTGATGCTGCAGCCTACGGAGGTGATGCAGCCTACGGAGGTGATGCTGCAACCTGTGGAGGTGATGCAGCCTACGGAGGTGATGCAGCCTATGGAGGTGATGCAGCCTATGGAGGTGATGCAGCCTATGGAGGTGATGCAGCCTACGGAGGTGATGCAGCCTATGGAGGTGATGCAGCCTATGGAGGGGATGCAGCCTACGGAGGTGATGCAGCCTATGGAGGGGATGCAGCCTACGGAGGTGATGCTGCAACCTGTGGAGGTGATGCAGCCTACGGAGGTGATGCAGCCTATGGAGGTGATGCAGCCTATGGAGGTGATGCAGCCTATGGAGGTGATGCAGCCTACGGAGGTGATGCAGCCTATGGAGGTGATGCAGCCTATGGAGGGGATGCAGCCTACGGAGGTGATGCAGCCTATGGAGGGGATGCAGCCTACGGAGGTGATGCTGCAACCTGTGGAGGTGATGCAGCCTACGGAGGTGATGCAGCCTATGGAGGTGATGCAGCCTATGGAGGTGATGCAGCCTATGGAGGGGATGCAGCCTACGGAGGTGATGCAGCCTATGGAGGGAATACAGCCTATGGAGGTGATGCAGCCATAAATAAATATTTTAAAAATGAGCTTAATGGTAGTGGTTACCTTAGAGAACACTGTTCTGCCCAGTGCTCAATTCGTGTTCATTGTGTGCCAGGCAATGGTGGTGCCTTGAGATGGGATCATCTATTCTGTTCTGATCCCTAAGAGCCTTGCATGATGTTCTGTGCCAAGCAGGTAGAAATTTTTTTTTTTTTTTTTTTTTTTTTTTTGCAGTACTGGGGATGGAACCCAGACTGAACCCCAGACTGGGGATGGCAGTCTACCTCTGAGCTACACTCCTAGCCCGATTTTTTTATTCTTTATTTTGACAGGGTCTCACTGAGTTGCAAAGAGCCTCACTAAGTAGCTGAGGCTGTCCATAAACCGCAATCCTCCTGTCTCAGCCTCCCAAATGCTGGGATTACAAGCGTGCGCCATCACACCCAGCTAGGTGGAAAGTTCTGATGACGGACACTGTCCACCCTTGCCCAGATCCCTTTATCTCATCCCATGCTTTGACTCCCCTCTACCTTCGCCCTGGGGTGGTGCTGCTGGGAAGCACCCTTCTTCTTAGCCCCCCACCCCTCTCAGCAGAGTAAGGGAGAGTGTTTTGTGCCTTGAGGCTCAGCCTCTTCCCCAGCCTCAGGGGCCTCATCTGTAAGGTGGAAATGTTGATTGTTGGGGCGGGACTCAGAAGCCAACATGAAAGTTCCTGTGACCAGCTGGGCCCTGTATAGGTGAAACAACCATTAATGCGGTTAAACCTCTATTACTCCCAGGGCTTCTGCAGTCCCCAAACATCACCCCTTTCTTCAGGAGGCTCCCCTCCCACCTCCTCCCCTGCTCCAGTTGTCAGGATGGGGTTGTTCTCGCAGGGCCTGGCACTGAATGGAGGTTAGGGCTTTCTCCTCCTGTGCAGGGCCGCTGTGAGCCTCTCTCTTAACATTGTGCTAATCCATGCTGTGCTCGTAAGGGCATCTGGGCTCTCGCCCCGAGCCCAGCGTGATGCTCATGCTTGACATGCGTCAGCTCATTAAATCTTCAAAGCAGCCCTAGGAAGTAGGTTCTGTGATTATCCCTATTTTTAAACACAGTACACGGAGACTGGGAGAGGTTCACTTGCCCCTGGTCCCAGAGCTAGCCCAGTCTGCCAGAGAGCGGAATGAAACCGAGACTGCCCCGAGGCTGGCATCTAGCCTCGTGCCCCTTCCCTGCTCGAGCCTGCTGTTCCCTCCTTCCTAATTACTAGACTGTGGGTTCCTTGGGGGAGGGGCAAGTCTTCGTCATCTCTGAGCCCCCCACAGCGCCTCGCGTGGTGCTCCAGGCAGGAATCAAAACTGCTGGGAGAACGCTGGGAGTGGTGGCGCATGCTTGTAATCCCCAAGCCTGGGAGGCTGAGACAGGAGGATCACACAGGTTCAAAGCCAGCCTCAGCTACTTAGTGAGGCTCTGTTTCCAAATAAAATATAAAATAGGTCTGGGAGTATAGCCCGGAGGTAGGAAAGCCCCCGGGTTCCACCCCCAGTACCACAAAACAAAACAAAACAAGAAACTGGGAGAGAACAGAACACTGTGGCTTTCACGCTGGCCGTGGTGGCGCAGGCCTTAACCCTGTCATGCTCCCTCAGCCTTGGGCTCTCTGTGGCTCCACTGAAGGCTGCTGGCTCCCTGAACCCTTCTTATATACACTGTGCACTTGGATGGTTGCAATTCTGGTCTGACTCGGAGGTTAAGACAGAAGCATCACAGGTTCAAGGCCAGCCTCAGCAACTTAGTAAGCCTTTGTTTCAGAATAAGAAATAAAAAAGGCCATGGGTGTAGCCCCAAAGTAGAATACACCTGTGTTCTATTTCTTTCACACACACACACACACACACACACACACACACACACACACACACACAACTTTGGCAACTTGTGCAACTTTGGGCACGTCACTTGATCTCTCTGAACAGAAACACATCTTTCTGACTAGCTGGTCATCAGGTCTGGATGACCCCAGATAACTGAAAGGTAAAAGTGAAAACCTTTGCACCCCTCCCAGCCCTTCCCCGCCCAAGTTACCGTTTAAAAGCAGCCGTGTCTGTGGGGAGACCAAAGGTGCAGGAGCCCCAGAGCAGCAGCAAGAGTCCCCAGCGAGGCACTCTGCTGCACCGGTCCATGCTTGCACTCAGTGCTGGGCTGTCTGCGGCTCCACTGAAGACTGCTGGCTTCCTGAGCCCTTCTTATTTATGTTGCACACACAGGGTGGCTGTGATTCTGGTCTGACCTGATTTATTACCCTGGGGCAGATAGCACCGCAACTAGTAATAAATACCACCCCTGGGACCAAGCTAGGTGCATGCAGGGTAACCAGGTTTCAGAGAAGAGGCGGGGGCGGGGGGCTGTGGGAACACAGCTCCAAGCCCAGTGACGCCAGCAGCCTCTGCCTGGCCTGGCCCTGAGACCTCCAGAGTGGACAGAGGCTGATAAAGAGCACACCCACCGCTCAGGGACCTGCAGGGCACCAGGGTCTCCAAACCCCTGGCCCGGACCCCAGCCCTGCGCCCGTCAGGCTGCATCCTACTTTATTTTATTTTTCTTTTTGGTACTGAGAATTGAACTCAGGTGCATGCTACTTCTAAGCTACACCCCCAGCTTTTTAAAATTTTTTATTTTGAGAAAGGATCTTGCTAAGTTGTGGAGGGTCTTGCTAAATTACAGAGGCTGGCCTCAAATCCTCCTGTCTCAGCCTCCCAAGTACTGAGATTATAGGTGCTGCATGTCACCACACCTGCGGAGACTGTGTCCTCTGTATTAACCTCAGCTTTGCCCTGGCTGGCTCCTCTTGGGCTATGTCCCAGTTTTCCCATCTTAAATGTGGGTAAAAGTCCCTGGCTTGCGGGATCGGAGCCTGCCGTGAGGCAAGGCCGGTGCTGGGGCCTCCGAGGCCGGGATCGGAGCCTGCCGAGGGGTTAGGCCGGTGCTGGGGCCAACGGCCGGCATCGGAGCCTTCCGTGAGGCAAGGCCATTATTGAGGCCTCCAAGGCCAGGATTGGAGCCTGCCGAGGGGTTAGTCCGGTGCTGGGGCCAGCGTGGCCGGGATTGGAGCCTGCCGTGTGGCAAGGCTGGTGCTGGGGGCTCCGAGGCCGGATCGGAGCCTGCCAAGGGGTTAGGCCGGTGCCGGGGCCAGCGTGGCCGGGGTTGGAGCCTGCCGTGTGGCAAGGCCTGTGCTGGGGCCTCCGAGGCCGGATCGGAGCCTGCCGAGGGTAAGTTAGGCCAGTGCTGGGGCCAACGGCCGGCATCGGAGCCTTCCATGATGCAAGGCCATTATTGAGGCCTCCGAGGCCGGGATCTGAGCCTGCTGAGGGGTTAGGCCAGTGCTGAGGCCAGCGAGGCCGGGATCGGATCCTGCCGCAAGGAAGGCTGATGCTGGGGCCTCCGAGGCCGGGATCAGAGCCTGCTGAGGGGTTAGGCAGGTGCCGGGGCCACTGGCTGGCATCGGAGCCTTCCGTGAGGCAAGGCCGCTACTGAGGCCTCCGAGGCCTGGATCGGAGCCTGCCAAGGGGTTAGGCCGATGCCGGGGCCACTGGCTAACATCGGAGCCTGCCGTGAGGCAAGGCCGGTGCTGGGGCCTCCGAGGCCGGGATCAGAGCCAGCTGAGGGGTTAGGCCAGTGTCGGGGCCAGCGAGGCCAGAACTGGGGCCTCCCATGAGGCAAGGCTGCTGCTTGAGCCAGCAAGGTCTGATCAGTCCACCGGGTAGCCAGGCCACAACTGGGGCCGTCAAGAGTGGGATCAGTATTTGCAACGCGGCATGCACAGAGAAATATCGCAGAAAATTAAAACCAGATGCTTCCCCTAATCAGCAATAACTAGGAGGAAACGGGCAACAGGAAGTGGTCGAGCTATAGAAAGGGCCCTATAGTGAAGCAATTAAGGTGACCAATCAGAGGGTATGGAATAGGGGAGGATGGAGCCTCTTTAAAAAGCAGGAGGTAAGCCGGGCGTGGTGGCGCACGCTTGTAATCCCCGCGCTTGGTAGGCTGAGACAGGAGGATCGCACGGGTTCGAAGCCAGCCTCAGCTACTTAGTGAGGCTCTCAGCAACTTAGTGAGACCCTGTTTCCAAATAAAATATAAAAAAAAAGGTCTGGGAGTATAGCCTGGAGGTAGAAAGCCTCTGGGTTCCACCCCCAGTACCACCAAAAAAAAAAAAAAAAAAAAAAGCAGGAGGTACATAAACATATATATCAAAGTTAATCACCAAACAAGCATGGGATTGAGGGAGGGGGAGGGAATGGGATGGGGGCTGGATGAGGGCTAATTGGATGATGTGTGCTTGTATATCCTCTCAAGTCTTATATTCTAATGTGATGTATGATTACAATGCACCAATAAAAATAAATTTAAAAAAAATGTCCCTGGCTTGTTCCTTACTGAGAGAAGCAGTGCCTGACCTAGCCCTCTGCAGGAGAGAAATGGGGATGGAGTGGGCGGCCCTCCTGCATGGACCTGTGGTGAGAGGGGAGGGCAGCCCTCATCCTCTGGGAGGCTTCTGCAGAAGGAGCAGGCCGCTGCTCTCCCAGCTCCTCCTCTTGCCAGGCTCTGACTCCCTGGGCCCCCTCCCTGCCTCCTTCCTCTGTCCTGTAGCTCTTCAAGCAGTCTAGGCTGCTCCCCAAATGCACACTGGGCCTCCTACACCTCCAGACAGGATGGAGATTATATATATATTTTTTTATGGTCCTGGGGATGGAACCCAGGGGCCTTCTACCTCCAAGCTATACTCCCATAACTATTTTATATTTTATTTGGAAACAGAGCTTATTAAGTTGCTGAGAGCCTCACTAAGTAGCTGCGGCTGGCTTTGACCCTGCATGATTCTCCTGTCTCAGCCTCCCAACCAAGTGCAGGGATTACAAGCGTGCTCCACCACGCCCGGCTAGGACTGGAGCTGTTTACTTCCTCTCAGATGCCGCCCCTGGCTTCTCCCTCATCTTTTATTTTATTTTATTTAATTTGGTACCCAGAAGCATTCTACTTCTGAGCTACATCCCCAGCCCTTTTTATTTTTTTATGTAGAAATAGGGTCTCACTAAGCTGCTGAGGTAGACCAAGAATCTACAATCCTCCTGTCTCAGCCTCCCCAGTACTAAGATTAAAGAGGTGTGCCACCATGCCCAGTTCATCAGCCATATTTCTATTTATTTTGGGGATTGACTATTGTGTGTGTGTATAAACAGGAGGTTCACAGGTTTATAGCCAGCCTCAGCAGTTTAGTGAGGCCCTCTACAACTTGGTGAGACTCTTTCAAAAATAATAAAATAGGATGGGTGTGTAGCTACAGGTAGAATGCTCCTGAGTTCAATCCTAGTGTCACAAAAAAGAAAAGAAAAATAGATGATGAGCCGGGAACATGGTGGCACATGCTTGTAATCCCAGTACTAGGGAGGCTGAGACTTAGTGAGCCCCTTGCAACTCAGTGAGACCTTGTTTCAAAATGAAGAATAAAAAATAGGGCTGGCTGGGCATGGTGGTGCATGCTTGTAATCCCCGTGCTTGGGAGGCGGAGGCAGGAAGATGGCGCAGGTTGAAGCCAGCCACGCTGGCTTAGGAGACCCTGTTTCCAAATTTTAAAAAAAGTATAAGGTAGGTCTGGGAGTGTAGCCCGGAGGTAGAAGGGCTTCCAGGAACCCCAGTACCACCACCAACCCCCTCCCCCCGAAAAAAAACAAAGAAATAGGGCTGGGGGTATAGGTCGGAGGTAGAATGCCCCCGGGTTCAATCCCCAGAACTGTAAAAACAGAAAAGGAAAAGCAAAGGTGCACATGAGTGAAAGATATATGTGTTATTTACAATTGGTAATTAATACCACAGGTATAGATGAAATTAGCTGGGGAGAAGGTAAATGGCAAGAAAATCCAGGACTCCGAGCTTCAATGGACCAGCTTGGAGGAAGAGCTGTATGTACCTAAAATGACAGAAAGGCCGGGTGTGGTGGCTCATGCTTGTAATCCAGTACCTGGGAGGCTGAGCCAGGAGGATTGAAGTTTTGAGCACAGCCATAGCATTGTAGCAAGACTTTCAGCAACCTAGCAAGACCTAGTTTCAAAACAAAAATTAAGAAGGGTTGGGGGATAGCTGGGTGTGGTGGTGCACACTTGTAATCCCAGTACTTGAGAGGCTGAGACAGGAGGATTGCAGGTTCACAGCCAGCCTCAGCTACTTAGTGAGGCCCTGTTTCAAAATAAAGAATAATAATATTAAAAAATAGGGCTGGGAGTATAGCTTGGAGGTAGAATGGCCCTGGGTCCCCAGTACAGAAAAAAAAAAAGGCCTCGGGGTGCAGTCGGAGGTATATGGCCCTGGGTTCAATTCCCAGTACCATGAAAAACCAAACCAAACCAAACCAAAAGTTATATGTGCTGGTGTGATGACACACAACAGTAATCCCAGTACTTGGGAGTCAGAGAGAGGTTCAAGGACAGCCTCAGGAAGTAGTAAGACTCTTGTCAACCTAGGAAGACCCTGTTTCAAAATAAAAACAAATAGGGTTGGGGGTGTAGCTTGGAGGTAGAATGCCTCTGGGTTCAATCTCCAGTAACACATACACGCACGCACGTGTGTCTTATGTAAAAGAACTTGTCCACAGAAAAGACTCTGGAGAGGAAGGGCTAGCCCACACAGGAAGATTCCTGGGAGGGGAGAAAGGGAGGCAGAGCAGGTGTGAGTGGTTTTTTGCTTGGTTTTAGAAGCCAGGGGACTTCCTGCCGCGTGGCTGTTATCTTCTCTGACAAGCAGGAAGCAAGATTCTCTGTGATAGCCGGAGATGGGAGAGGGTTTGGAGGCAAATGAAAAAGGTTTGAAGTCATTATGGAAAGTGGGCAGAAGAAGCTGACCTCAGAAACCAAGAGGATTTTTCTAGGGACAAAAACATTTAGCGCCTGGAGACCAGGGTTTTATCTTATATTACTTTTGCATGTGGTTTTGGGGACGGAACCCAGGGGTGTTCTACCTCTGTGGTACACCCTCAGCCCTTTATATTTTTTTTATTTTGAAAGCAGCTCTTGCTTAGTTTTTGAGGCTAGCCTTGAACCTGTGCTACTCCTGTCTCAGCCTCCCAGGTACTGGGATACAGTGTGTGCCACGGTGCCTGCTGAGACCAGGATTTTGTAGAAGCCAGTCTGCCCTATATTCTGACTGCCCTACCACCACCATACCGCTCGGTGCCTTGAATCCGGATGCAGAGAGCGTGCAGGGCTGGCTTCACCCAGTCTGGGGAGACCAGGGATGACAAATAATAGAATGTAGGGTCTGAACAAAACCGTTCCTAGATGGAAGACTGTGGGTGGAGGAGAGAAGTCAGGACAGGCTGGTGAGCTGGAAGACGGCTAAGGGCCATGGCAGGTGAGTAGAGGAAGCGGGGCGTGAGAAACCACTTGAGACCATCTGGGGTGCAGCGGTCGTAGTGATGACAGGTACTGAGTTGGACAGCGGGGTGAGCCGAGCAGGGTGAGGCTGCTGCAAGGGGCAGGCTGAGGATCTGAGAGGCCAGGGTCCAGCCGGTCACCATCTACGTGGTCGGTGATGTCATCTGGGAGGGTGGCAGAGGGCTTGGGAGGAGGAAGTGGCTAAGTCAGGATCCAAAGTCTTTGATAAATGCTGGGGCAGGACCCGCAAGTCCAGTAATGACATCATGAGTCAGTAGAGGAGGTCCCAGCAAAAAGGCATGGGATGAAAGAAGGAGGTCATCTCCCAGTGTCCACGTCAGCCAGGGAGGCCCATGGACCACGGAGGAAACAGATCCCTCGGGGGATAAGCAGTGTTCCCAAGTCACAGGCAGTGGGGCAGTGGGGCCTTGAATCTTCCCCGCACCAGACCCTTTGTCGCTCCTGGGTGCAGCCATCCAGTGCTGGGCGCCCTGCCCTGAGTCTCCTGTCTCCACCTCCAGCCTCTTGCTGGTGGTGTTCATTGCGAGTCTCAGGGCAGTGGCTTAGAAGCGACACTGTCTCTTTTCCCATCATGGTTGTGACCCATCATGGACAGTGAGGGTGACTGCCCCCTCCTGGGGAGGGGCCTTGGGGCCGGCCTGGGGACTGCATCAGAATCTGGATCTCACCAGCCCCCTTTATTGAGCAGCTACAGCGTGCTGTGAGTGTGTTGAACACTCTCATGCAGTGGGCAGGACTCATCTCCACTGCCCAGATGAGAACAACGAGGCTGAGAGAGCTTGAGGAAGGACGAGCGGAGGGCGCCACCTTGAAACAAACGCCTTCTCTGTGGCTGCAGGTGGCAGGGATGGCTGGAAGAGCCACTGGGATCCAGTAGAGGGATGCTGAGCTGGGGACTGGACAGGGCGCAAGGCCAGCCGCACAGAGCCATGGAGAGAGAGAGAGAGCCTTTTAAAGTCCCAGTACCGGTTAGATGCTCAGCACAGTGTGGCAGGATCTTCGTATCTATTTTGGGTCAAGATTCAGGACTCTTCTAAGACAAAGGCAGGGCCAGGACTCCAGCAAAGAGACAGCACTCTTCAGCCAAACCTGGTCTCACACCAGGACACAGCCGTAGACACTAAAACTCTACTCCCTCACGAGGAGGCTGCAATGGGGAGAGCCCCGGGCAGGGGTCAACTTCTAAGAAGGAACAGGGTCCCCAAATGACAATGTCTTCTTTTCTTCTCCTGACTTTAACCCCAGTGTGGCACCTGCAAAGAGGCGCTGTTGACTGGAGGTCCTGGCACAGACTCACCTGCTGAGCAGCAGCCTCTGGAGGCAGCAGGAGCAAGTCCTGGGGGTCCCTGGAGAAGCTCAGGAGAAGAGAGAAGCCCCAGGGTAACCTGAAGTCCTCGAAGGACTGTCCAAGGGGAAAGTCCAAGGCAGACTGCTCTGTGCAGCCACACAGTGCAGAGCTGGGGCCTCAGGTGTGACAGGGAGCATCTGCCTTTAGTGCCTCTCCTTCCCTCCCTCCCTCCCTCCCTCCCCCTTCCCTCCCTCCCTCCCTCCCTCCCTCCCTCCCTTCCTTCCTTCCTTCCTTCCTTCCTTCCTTCCTTCCTTCCTTCCTTCCTGTCTTTCTTTGTGTCTTCCTTCCTTCTTTCCCTCTCTCTCTCTCTCTCTCTCTCTCTCTCTCTTTCTTTCTTCTATACAGGGATTGAATCTAAGGGCATTCTACCTCCAAGCTACACCCCTGTTCCTTTTTCTTTTCTATTTTCAAACAGGATCTCCCTAGGTTGCCGAGAGTCTTGCTATGTTGATAAGGCTGGTCTCAAATCTGTGATCCTCCGGTCTCAGCCTCCCAAGTACTGAGGTTATAAGCCTGCTCCACCACACTCAGCTTGACTTGAGTGTCCTTCTGAGGACATCGGCTAGCTGCTCTCTGGTCAAGTGTGTGCCCTGGGCACCTGGACAGTCACACTGAGGACGGCACTGAGGGAGCTTCATGGGAAGGAGAGGGCAAGCTGACCAGGGCCTTCCAGTTCTGGTGTCAGGAGTCCCCATGTCCCCTGCCATTTCCGCTGTTGGGGAGGGTACAGGCCAGGAGGGTCTCCTCCCCTCTGGACTCAGGAGGGCCTCCCAGCATCCTGCATCGTGGGACAGGAAGGAGACGTAGTGGATCTTTATCAGGTCATCTCCCAGGCTCCCGGGGCCCAGGGGTCCAGTTATTCTCACAGAGGCTCCCACGATGCCACATGTAGGCCCAGGCTGCCGTCACCTGGAGGTCGAGGTCAGGGAAGTGGAGCCGGAGGGGGCAGAGGAGAAGGTTTTATTGCCCCTGCCCTCTGTCAGTGTGGCATAGCAGGACGTGAGAACCAGTCATAGGAGGCATAAATCCAGTCTGAGCCCGGCCTCCATCTTGCTTCAGATTCCAAGATCAGTGTGCTGGGGGCAGGGGCAGAGGCTGGGAGGAGAAGGGAATCTCTCAGAAGACAAATAGTGCTAGAGGGCTTCTCCACATGGCCCCAGTTCCTGCCCTCCTCCATGATAAATGGCCCCGAAATAGGAAAGAAAGAAAATGATCTGATTTTTTTTTTTTTTTTCAGTACTGAGGATGGAACCCAGGGACATTCTACCTCTGAGCTACACCCCCAGCCCTATTTTTGTTATGTATTTATTTATTTATTTTTGTAGTACTGGGGATTGAATCTAGGGGCGTTCTACCTCTGAGCGACACCCTATTTTTTATTCTTTATTTTTGAGATGGGGTCTCACTAAGTAGCTGAGGGTAGCCACAAACCTGCAATCTTTCTGTCTCAGACTCCCAAATTCTGGGATTACAAGTGTGTGCCACCACACCCACTACACCTGGCCAGGGTCTTTTCTATCTAAGTTATAAGGTCATACAAAAACTAACCATAAACTGGGCGTGGTGGCGCAGTTTGTAATTCCAGTACTTGGGAGGCTGAGACAGGAGGATTGCAGGTTCGTGGCCAGCCTCAGCAATTTGTGAGGCCCCCTGCAATTTAGACTCTGTTTCAAAATAACGAATAAAAGAATAAGACTGGGGGTGTAGCTCGGAGGTAGAATGCCCCTGGGGTTCCATCCCCTGTACTGCAAAAACAAAAACTGACCCTATCCATTTTGTAACACTACCTTTTGTAATTTTTGTTACCTCTTCCACAATCTAGTAGGTATAGGTTTCCTATTTCTCTTTTGTTCTAAGGAAAAAACATGGCTAGCTGGAAACTGGCTGGGCAGATTAGATTGTGAGGTCTCACCCCACACAGTGGGGCTACAGTGTAGGGGATAATGATTGTGTGGACTGCCCGCCTCCTTCTGCACAGAAGTAAATTGCCTTGCCCAATTACTTTGGTTTCAGGAGGTTTTATTTTACTTGTAGCTTCTTTAATCTGTTTCTAGCACTGAGGAGATGGGGGTGTTGAGACTAAAGCTGTGGGTGGCCTTGGGAGGGCTAGGCTGGGCAGCATCAGCTCCAGCTTGTGCCGTTTTGATAATCCCAGCATCCGGGAGGCTGAGACCAGAGGATCGCCATTCACGGACAAACTCAGCTACTTAGTGAGGTCCTTTGCAACTCAGTGAGACCCTGTTTCAAAAATACAGAATTAAAAAAAAAAAAAAAATAGGACGCCGGGCGTAGTGGCACACGCTTGTAATCCCCGCGCTTGGGAAGCGGAGACAGGATGATCGCGCGGGTTCGAAGCCAGCCGCGCTGGCATAAGAGACCCTGTTCCCAAAAATAAAATAGGTCTGGGAGTGTAGCCCGGAGGTAGAAGGGCTTCCAGGAACCCCAGTACCACCAAAAAAAAAAAAAAAAAAAAAAAGGGCTGGGGCTCTAGCTCAGAGGTAGAATCCCCGGTAACACACACACACACACACACACACACACACACACACACACACAATGTAAGACCCCCGCCGAGGGGAGACCCTCAATCAACCTCGGGATAAGCGACGTCAAGAACCACGAGAGACTACGTCCTTGATGCAATGAGCAAAAGATAAAGGTTTATTAAGGAGCCAGTGCACTGGGGCCGACTCGTATAGGAGTTCGGGCCCGAGCCACTGAAACTGAGGGTATTTATAGGGAAAAGACCATTAGTTAGGGGGTTTGGGGCTAAATTGCATGCGTTTACAGAAAATTACAGAATCATTTGAAAAGTACATTCTGTAGTCAAGTGTTAGATAAAATACCAGGTGCAGTCAGTAAGCGCCCGGGTCAAGGCGCTCTGGCCCAGACAGTATAGATAAGATGGGGTGGGCTTATCGCATATCTTACATTCCTAAGCTGTAAGCTGCAGTAAAATATACTTTTTCTTTTTAACTATTAGCTGGCTGTTTTAACTATTAGCTAGCTGCTAGGGGCTTATGATTTTTTCTCTAAATGGAGCCTTTCATTCCCCACTCCTTTTAGGAAATAGTTCTAATCATAGAACTAAGTTTCTGATTCTATATATTTAAGGTCTTTAGGCTTAACTCTTTGGTACTGCTGGTGTAGCCTTAAAACCTGAACAGTATTAACTCGTTCCTTAACAAAGGCAATTAATCTATTTATTATACAAGGTCCTATGGTAAGCAAAAGCAGTAATAACAAAAGTGGCCCCATAAAAGCAGATACTAATGCAATCATCCAAGGAGACCTTATTGAACTATTTTTTAAACCATCCTTTTTGCAGGTTTTGTTCCCACTATTTATCTTCTAGCCGCTTTTTAAATCTTGCCATAGATTTCTGAAATACCCCAGAACGATTAGCATAAAAACAGCATTTCTCCTAGAAGGAGAAGGTATAGATAAGCAGTCATTGTTGCCATCACAGGACTTCCTAATGAGGTGCAGCTTCAATGAGTTGGTAAGATGTCATCTAAGTTCCATTCCTTTGGTCTGTGCTTCTCGCACGTGGGAAAGGTGCTTTCAAAGTTCAGTCCCATCAACAGTTCTGTCTATGGTTCAAATGTCCTCGTTATCTGCTCCAGTTATTGCTTGACTCGAGAGCGGTGAATTCAGTGGCGTTTTCTTTTATTTTCACTGCAGCCAGGGTGCTACTCAGACCAGGTTACCTGGCTGTGCAACTGGGGTGTTGGGTTGATCTGCTTCACACCAGGTAGTGGGTTTGCTCTTTGACCATTTGGAGAACCTGTAAGGACCTAGGCACAAGGCTGGCATTTCTCAGTCAGACTCTGTATCTTAAGGGTTTAAACAATATGCTGTAACATCACCAATCTAAGTTTTACAGTAGCCTGTATCCCAAAGAGTTAGTTTTCTAAATGCTCACATTTTAATCAGAACTGGCTAGAATAGCATTGTTTTGAACAACCTTGAATAATATAACCTGATCACTGAGTTTTTTACTCATGAGGCTATTTTTCTTTGGTTACTTATTTTATGTTAGGGTTAGAGGCAAATCAGCAGGATCAGACCAGCTAACATATAAATCTAGGCTAAATTACCTTTTATAGACTCAAGACATTATATTTCTTTGGCCTTGGAGTGTTGTCAACCCCAGATACAAAATAAGTTTCTACTGAATAAAACTCTAGGAGAGACAGAGCGAGCAGAGGACTAAGCACGGTATCTAAAGAAATTCAATATTTTGCCTGTCATCTCAAGAACTACCCAGACTTCCTCCAGCTGGTCAGAGGGCTGATCAGAGGGGCCTTTCCGAGCCTTGGGCATCCTTAGTTTTTAGCCTTTGAGAGCACAACCGGCATAACTTCCCTTCAGAAGTGAGGACAACATGCTTTTTCCCCCAGGTGCCAACAGACTTTTTGGCCAGTCTTCAACACGACACCCAGGCACCTTTGCCATGCTGGCAGGTATAAGGCCTTTAGCTCCTTCCCTCTCTGTATAAGAAGCCTTTGGTATCTCTGAGGGGGCAAAGACTTATTACCCAATGCAGGGTTGTTAAATGGGCTTGTCTCTGTGTCTGCATCTGTCCATTCGGATGCTTAACTTTGTTTACCCTATTTCTGTTGTTGAGATACTCCAAAGGTTAAACTTAAAAGCTGATTAATGGGAGCCTTCATCCCAGAGACACAGTAGGATATGCATCTCATTTTTGTTAGATAAAACATAATAGCCAGATTTTAAATTTACATTGGCCTCATTCTAGTAGTTCATTGACCTAATTTTATATTGGGCTACATTGGTAACTATAAGTTTATGTGAGCTAACAGTATTGATAAAAATCAGATAGCTCTATCTTTTAAATGACAGCATTAACAATGAAAATAAGTATGTTATTATCAATAATAAAACACTTACTTAATCAGGATAAACAGATTTTTAACCCAGGTCTTAAGGCTAAATCTCTGAATCAAAAGACAAAAATCTTATTGGTTAGTTCACATACAAATATAAAATTCACATACCTTTAACCTTTAACTTTTGATTTCTGAAATTTTTTTAGCACATTTAGATAACTCTAGATATAGAATGACATTATGATTTAAATATCTATTACCAGGAAGACAATATGATGGTAGTTGTCTCAGCCTGAAGAAAACAAAGTATGTTAATCTTTCAGTAACGACCTTAAACCTTTAACAATTTAAGCCACATGAACCAAGGTATCTTCTTATTATTGTTTGATTTACTCATTTAGCAAACATTTAACAAAGTTTTCCTTTAAGAACAAAAAGCTGCTGGGGATTGAGCCAGTAGCAAGAATAAGCCTTCATATGCAGGCCAGACAAAAAATCTTTTTCTTTGTCTCTGAGCCATCAGGCTAGAGTTATAATTAACATTGACCTTGGTTAGCCAAAGCTAACCCTCAATTTAGTTAACACCAAGTGTTAAAACATAAATACCTGTATTTAGAAAAATTATTATATAAATTGTTATAAAAAGCAAGTTATATTAATCCAATATTAATTATTAATTATACAAAGGAATTTTAATTCAAAGCCTTTATATCTTGTAGGACTATATATCTCTGTATTTTGAAATTTTCATAAACAATTTTTAGCAGACAGGTAAAAAATGGCCCAAAACTTTTTAAGGACACATGTGGACAGTACATGCTCCAAATTCCAAAGTGGGCATGTACCCTGTGTTATTTGTATTGGTATCCATAACACCTAGGCTCTGATTATATTTTCAATACTGCCACATTAATACATTTTGATGCCTCTTTCCAATACTGGTACATTTTCCTCTCTGTTTAGTAACTTCCTGACATCTGTCAGGACAAAGGTAAACACAGAAAATACATTTTGATTTTTATAATTGTTGCTAACAATCATAAGCCCAATTTTTATTAATTTTTTTTATTTTTACCACATACCTGTACCCCTTAGCAAAGGAATAAGGATGCTGACTCAGTCATAAACTGCTTCGAGCTGAACAGGGACGAAGTTGGGGGCCCGGCTTTAGGGTACAGGCATGCAGGTGGATGGTGAGGGAGTCAGATGGGTGAGTATGTCTCTATGGCAGTCCAAAGGGCTTTGATAGATATCTGTCAGGTTCCGTCTGTAACACCATCTGATGCAGGAGATAACACTCACAAAATAGTTAGCAGACAGGGCCACAAAGCAACATGACAAGAAAAGAAAAGCTAATTGATTTCCATAACTGCTCTCTGATAAATAACTTTGAAGCCAGTTTTAAAGAATTATCTTTTCCCAATGTTTTCTTTGGGAATACACAAGTGGTAGGCTTATTAGAAACATACTTTTTTTTTAATAATCTATTTTTATCACATATGCAAATATATTACAAACATTGTTTTGCAACTTATTACACACCTTTTGCAACGTGCTTTAACCTTTTTGTTTTATCCTGTTTTTTACTTTTTTTATTTGGGACAATTTTGGGATAAAACTTACAACCAAACAAATTGTATCCATGCTTTATATTTTGCTTTAACCCTTTAATCTTTTATCTGGTCCTTTGTTTCCCTTAGGGACAACCTTAGGACAAACCTTATAATATGCTTTTTTAGTTTTACAAAACCTTTTTTCTCTGTATTTACCAACATATAAAGAAATATATCCATAGACTTTCTACGTTTATCCTTTTGTTGTTATCTATCAACAACCCCAAAAAGGAGCATATCATTTAATGTTGTTCACATATCAGCAATTAAAAAACCATTTAAAAGACTTAAGTGTTATTTTAAACCTCATGAAGTTAAGAGCATCTTAAAGCATTGCATTTAGCATTTTTTTAACTCAATTGAACTATAGATTACAAGGAAAATTAAGACATTAGATAAATATCAATAGCATCTTAAAACCCTAATTTTGCAAAAGGAGCAATATTAAAAACACTGTATATTTTATTTGACCACACACCTTAAAAACTGTTGTAAATTACCATAGAAATTTATGACATCATAAAAAACATCCCTAGTGTTTTAAAACATTGATTTATTTTTTCAAAGAAAATAACTTTATTTAATCACCTCTCACAGGAGTTTAATTGGACAAATTTTTTGAAGTAACCATTTTAGCTAAGACTAATTGAGATAAAAATATCTTTGAGTAATAACTTTAGTGCAACCAGCAAAAGAAAAAAAAAAATTTGTTATCAGAGGAGCTGAATTTTCTGGTGTGGCTAAGAACGTAGAAAGGAAGGTCATTTTAAACGTTTCTGCAGGCTGAATAAACAGATGGCTCAGGGCTGGCCTGGAAAGACTCCCCACCCTGGCTAAGCTTTTGGTCCTTGGGCTGGGAAAGAAGGACACTGCCTCCGATCTGGCCTCCGAGATTTCACTGTGATCACCTAAGGCTCTTTTAACTCAGGTGGTGGTAATTGGGAGGACTCACTGGGAACATAGGTCTGAGGACCCCGATTCCCTCTGGAACTGGGGGCGCTCAGCCATTTAATGGTTCCCCTTTGCACTGTGAGCCAGGCCTCAGAGGGCCTTTATGGCCTCCTGGTTGAGAGCATTTCCTCCAGAGTTGCGCTTGCTTTTTCACCTTAAATAGACTTGAGCCTAGGCTTTTGCGAGCAGCCAGAATCCTTAAATGGCTTTTGTTCATCTCTCTTTCCCTTTTTAAGTTTTTGTCAGACCAAATTGGCACCTGAAGTATTAGTCTGTCTGAGGATGGCCTTCCCCTCTACTGGGGTAAAGAATTAACTAATGATGTCAGCATCTATTCTTTTGAGGTTGTTATAGCCTTATATTTAATCCTTATTAACGAATTACATGTGAATTTTTTTCTCCAGGCTTGCAGGCAAAACCAATTGGAAACTAATCTGGCAGCACTAAGACCCTGCGGATCCCAGGCTGCTGAAGCTGTACCTGGAATGCCTGACTTTATCATGGCTAGGCTCAAGAACTTTTGCATTTTGCAAGTTGTTTTTTTTTTCTAGCAAGGAGCTGGGGTCTACGAGTGGCACTGCCTGTTTCCCCTATAGGAATATTCCATCTATTATCCAATTTCCCACTTGTGGAGGCCACAAAATATTTATTTTCCAGTGCTCTAGCCTCTTTATATATTTTCTCCCTTTCTATAGAAGTTAGTTTGTTCAAGAAGTAATCTAACATCTCTCTAAGTAAGATCATATAACGAATTGAGTAACTTGAATGCCTTGATGTAATGGTCAGGGTCAGTAGTATAACTTCCCAAGTTCTTTTTTAATTTTTTTCAATTTTACTAGCGAGAAAGGCTGATGGACTCGCTTCGACCCGTTCTTCCCCCCTTTTTCGTTGGACGAGTGAGGAGTGGGATGCTGACAACTTCTCTCTGGGGCTGGAAGAAATCTTCCAGCGGCCACCCCCAGGGCAGTTTGCTCAGCCTCCCTCCAGCTCACCGTCCAAGGTCTGATTAAAAAGCAAATTAAACATACAAAATAAATGCACAGTACTGAAAAATATTTTTCTATGCAATCTAATGCAGAACAGAGACCGGAAGCTTTCTCCGATCCATATCATCAATTTTTTTTAACAGCATATTATAACCATCATACAACTAATAACAAACATCACATTTTATTATCATGGGGTAACTATTTCAATACTATCACTTTAAGCAAAACATTATAAGCATCATAGAAGACAAAACAGTATCATAAAACTTTTACCATACCAAAAAACATGCCATCTCAAACAGAACACAGAACATCATATTTACCTTCCCCCAAGGACAGCCGGGGTTCCTTGCCTCATTGCCAAAATTAAACACAAAAAAGAGAAAACGAGAAAACAAACCAAACAAATCCATACGCACACCAACTTTTTAACATTAAAGCTTTGTAATCTACTAAATTAAAGCTGTTTATACAACAGATATTTAACAAACTATTAATTATTCTTATTAATAATATTATTACTAGGCTGAAAAGAATTATTTACAACCCAGCTGGTACACACATTTTAATAAAAAAAAACACAATGGCCATAACAGTCAAGATTAAACACATAAAAAATATCACTTAAACAAACCAGACAAAGAGACACAATTGGCCCTTAACCAAACTCAGAATAAAGCCTCACCTCTTACCAAAAAAACTCCCAAAACCAGTCAAAGAAACATAATTAGCACACAAAATGGAGCCCCTCCTTTCTCCGAGAGACTCCTAAGACCAGACACAATTGACCACCTCTGGCAAGTGGCCCTTCCAAACCCTAGACGGCACCCAGATGGCTGAGAGTGGGACTCTAACCCACGATCCTCAGACCCAGATGGGACGTTTCCGAGCGTCCTCGGAGGTCCCCAGACTTCCCGGGACGTCTCCCAGGGTGGCAGTCGGTTATCACGGACACGTCTGTCGTAACCCTCCTTGTGTGTGGGACCCGAACCCACGATCGATCGGACAAGGAGTTCTGCGCCAGCGAGCACCGCTGGTGCAGACGACTGCAAATACCAGAAATACCAGAAGGCAGCTGCTCACCACTATATCAGAAACCAAACCAAAAATTACAGAAATTAACACAGCCGGCAACAGGAGACAGACAAGACAAACAGAGACAGACAGGTAAAAATCCTACCTCCAAGGGGTGTCTCGTGGAACTTGGGTGGTCGCGTTTCCCAGCCAACACACCAAATGTAAGACCCCCGCCGAGGGGAGACCCTCAATCAACCTCGGGATAAGCGACGTCAAGAACCACGAGAGACTACGTCCTTGATGCAATGAGCAAAAGATAAAGGTTTATTAAGGAGCCAGTGCACTGGGGCCGACTCGTATAGGAGTTCGGGCCCGAGCCACTGAAACTGAGGGTATTTATAGGGAAAAGACCATTAGTTAGGGGGTTTGGGGCTAAATTGCATGCGTTTACAGAAAATTACAGAATCATTTGAAAAGTACATTCTGTAGTCAAGTGTTAGATAAAATACCAGGTGCAGTCAGTAAGCGCCCGGGTCAAGGCGCTCTGGCCCAGACAGTATAGATAAGATGGGGTGGGCTTATCGCATATCTTACATTCCTAAGCTGTAAGCTGCAGTAAAATATACTTTTTCTTTTTAACTATTAGCTGGCTGTTTTAACTATTAGCTAGCTGCTAGGGGCTTATGATTTTTTCTCTAAATGGAGCCTTTCAACAACAGGCATGGATTTATTCCTGGCCATCAGTATTTAGTGGGGACTTCTTCCCTTAGCCCCTGCCCAGGGGAAGGGAGGAAGAGGCGGAAACTGCACTCAGGTAGGGAGAGGTATAAACACTGAACTCAGTGTTTAGAGGTAACCATCTTCCCGCCTGCCTTGCTTCTGTTTATAAAAAGCAAATGGAAGCCGGGCATAGTGGCGCACACTTGTAATCCCTGCGCTTGGGAGGCTGAGACAGGAGGATCGCACAGGTTCAAAGCCAACCTCAGCTACTTAGGCTCTCAGTAATTTAGTGAAACCCTGTCTCCAAATAAAGTATAAAATATCTCTGGGAGTATAGCCCGGATGCAGAAAGCCCCTTGGGTTCCACTCCCAGTACCACAAAAAAGAAAAAAAAGCAAATGGGGAGCTGGGTGTGGGTGTGGTGGTGCAGGCCTATAATCCCAACACTTGAGAGGCTGAGATACCAGCCTCAACAATTTAGTGAGACACTGTTCCAAAATCAAAAGGGCTGGAGATGTATTTGGAGGCAGAATGCCCCTGTGTTCAATGCCTAGTATCCCTTCCCCTCAACAAAGGAAGCAGATGGGGCAAGTGGGAGGAAGTGGACACATCCGCCCTCCTTCCCACATCATCTGGAGGGCCCCAGCTGGCTCCTTGGAGGAATTTTTCAATCAGACAGGGGAACTGAGCTCAGCAGAGATGAACAGCTGGGACCTTGAGAAGGAAAGAAAGCCCCAGATAATAAGCACCGGGGGGGCTGCCTCGCTGGTGTGGGTGGCAGGCGGGGTGGAAGGAAGGGTTACTCAGAGCTCTGGGGAAGGGGCAGGCTGGGAGGGAGAGCCTGGGCTGAGGGGTGGGGGAGGAGTGACCAGTGTCCTTGGCCATTCATTGTGGGGACCTTGGAGGAACAGGAAGTCAGCCCTAGGGTTGGGGTGATCCCAACCCAAGCCTGTCAAGCAGTGACCCAGGGAAACTGAAGGCAGGACACTGGGTCTCTGGAGCTGCAGGGAACGGGAGGGAGGTTTGGCAGGAGGGCTGGAGGTTTGGTGGGACAGCTGAGTTGAAGGGCTATACCTGGTATAGTGGAGCCAGACCCTGTGCCCAGAGGCAGGAGCCAGGCATGGTGGCACATGTCTCTAATCCCAGGTCTTCGGAGGCTGAGACAAGAAAGAGGACTGTAGGCTCGAGTCTCAGCAATGTAGCAAGACCCGGTTTCAAAATAAAATAGGTCTGGAGGTGTAGCTCAGAGAGAGAATGCCCCTGGGTTCAATCCCCAGTACAAAAAAAAAAAAAAAAAAAAAAAAAAAGCTGGCAAGTCTCTTCCAGGGGAGGAAGGTAAAGAACCTGCCTGGTGTGTGGGGCTGTGGCTCTGTTGGCAGGGTGCTAGGGTTTGTGAGCAGAGGCTTAACTAGGGCCAGGTGACACCCATTAGGAAAAAGGGTTGTACCCGAAAAACATATTTCTCAGGTAATGGACCCCTTCTCTCCCTTTCTTCCTAATATTTTTTTCCAGAAAAAATGCTCTGTTTTTAAAAAAAATAATAAAATAAAAAAGCTTATAGCTGGGCGTGGTGGCGCACGCTTGTAATCCCAGCACTTGGGAGGCTGAGACAGGAGGATCACATGGGTTCAAAGCCAGCCTCAGCAACTTAGTAAGACCCTGTTTCCAAATTTTACATATTTATATATATGTATATTATATATAATATACATAATATATACATATATATACATATATGTATGTATACATACATATGTGTGTGTGTGTGTATATATATATATATATATATATATATATATATATATATATATATATATATGTCTGGGAGCATAGTCCAGAGGTAGAAAAGACCCTGGGTTCCACCCCCAGTACCACACACACACACACACACACACACACACACACACACACAATCTTATGATGAAACTAACACACACACACACACACACAAAATCTTATACAATCTCCAACCATTCCCCTTCTCCACAGCCTGCTGCCCAGGGCCGACTGCTTTCAACTAACTCTCCTGGTTTTTCTGCCATCGTTGGTCACCCACACTCCTGAAGGCCAGGTGTTTCCTGCCGTTTGTTAATTTTAAGATTTCATACTTTTAGCCAGGTGTGGCTGCACATGCCTGTAATCGCAAACCTTGGGAGGCTGAGACAGGAGGATAGCAGGTTCAAGGACAGCCTCAGCAATTTAGCCAGACCCTGTTTTAAAATAAAAATTCAAAAGGGTTGGGGGAGTGTAGTGTAGCTCAGAGCGAGAGAATGCTCCTAGGTTGAATTCCCAGTACAAAAAGAAATTATTTTCACACTTTTTGTTCTTTTTTTTGTGGTACTGGGAATTGAACTCAGGAGTATCCTACCTTAGAGCTACACCCCCAGCTCTATTTTTTTTTTTTTTTTCCTGAAACAGGGTCTTACTAAGTTGCTGAGGGCTTTGGTAAGTTGCTGAGGTTGGCCTTGAACCTGTGATCCTGTTTCAGCGTTTCAGTTTCTGAGTTTATCGACATGTGTCTAGCTTCACGCATCGCGAATTGATCTTCTTTTTATAGTAGAGAAGGATTTCTCTCGTACTCCACCCCTCCAGTTTTAGACAAAAATGAGCTCAGTATTTGTGATTACATTATGATTATTGGTCACTGTGTGTTAAGATCACATTTCCTGTGGTGTAGTTTCTACTTGAGCACATCGCGGATGCCATGGGCTTCCGTAATCTTATGAATTGGGCCCGGATGTTCCAGCTCCCTTCCCACCTGCTCCCTCGGCCAGTGAGGAGCGGTGGGGTCTTCTCCTCCGAGTGTGGAGTGCCAGGGCCGCACACTGTGGCCTGGGACAGCTCTGTGCCACTGTCCTCTGCAGCTCAGGATTTCTTTTTCCTCGATTTAGGCTTGTGCTCAAGTGAGGCATGTGTTCCGTAGCTTCTTGAGAAAGGGTCAGGAGAAGCCGGAGTGGTGGCACACACTTGTAATCCCAGTACTTGGGAGGCTGAGACGGGAGGATCCAGGTTTGGAGGCCTGCCTCAGATACTTAGTGAGAACTTGTTTTAAAATAAAGAATAAAAAACAGGGCTGGGGGCTGGGCGCGGTGGTGCACGCTTGTAATCCCCGCGCTTGGGAGGCGGAGACAGGAGGATTCCACAGGTTCGAAGCCAGCCGCGCTGGCTTAAGAGACCCTGTTTAAAAAAAAAAAAAAAAAAAAAAAAAAAAAAAAAATATATATATATATATATATATATATATATATATATATATCTGGGAATGTAGCTCAGAGGAAGAAGGGCTTCCAGGAACCCCAGTACCACCAAAGAAATATAAAAAATTAAAAAATAAAACAGGGCTGGGGGTATAGCTCAGAGGTAGAATGCCCCTGAGTTCAACTCACAGTTCTGAAAAGAAAGAAAGAAAGAAAGAAAGAAAGAAAGAAAGAAAGAAAGCCAAGAGAAGTAACACGTCTAATCAGAGCAGGCCCAAGAATGACACCATTCTCCCCCCCCTCACTCCAGGTAGGTTTGTTGTGAATAGAACTTGCGATTGCAGTTTATTTTTCCTCTGAAGTTGGAGGTTGCTTCCCTAGTATCTTCCAGTGTGAATGAGTGTCGTGCAATTCTTTTTTTTTTTTTGCGGGTCTGGGGATGAAACCCAGAGGCATTTGACCTCTGAGATATACCCCATGCCCAATTTTTTATTCTTTATTTTGAAACAGGGTCTCACTGAGTTGCAGAGGGCCTTACTAGGTAGCTGAGGCTATCTGCGAACAGTGATCCTCCAGTCTCAGCCTCCCAAATGCTGGGATTACAAGCGTGCCCCACCACACCAGGTTAATTTTGTGATTTTTAAACCATCAAAAAATGCAGTGTCGACTTTCGGGAAGATGGTGACTGAGAAAAGCAGCGTTTATGAGACCTGCTAACACTTGCTCTATTGCCACAAAATCAGCCCTTTTCATAGTCAGAAAACACTATCAGCAGAGAAATTAAAAAATGTAAACACAAGGGACAGAGAAAAAGAAGACTAGAAGAACAACCAGAGACCAGAAAAGAAACCAGTCCGCATTGTGGAGCCGCACTGGCGCCATCATGCCTCACAGCACCAGGCTCCAGAAAGGAAAGGTAAACAAGTTGCTGAAGTGAGCAGCTGTGGATCATTAGGTTGTAATTCAGCAGTTCTTTCAGCGCAAAGAACGTCTAAAACTCCCACTGGCCAAGATCATCACGCTTTCCAGGCACTCAGAACAGAGCTCAAAACCAGAAAAGAAATACGCCAGCCTCATGGCCAAGGGCGTGGCAGCAGCGCCATATTGCCAGAGGCAGCAGTGAGTTCACCATGCCCGCGATGGCTCCAGATCAGTGGGCACAATAACTGTAAGTGAAATTGCGGTCGCTACAGGATAAATTCCAGCACTGCATCCCCAGGGACTTGCACAGCTTTGATAATCTCGCTGGGTCTGAGATTTTGCAGTCCAACCCAGTGAAGGAGTAGTGGTGGCAAAGATACCACACCCTAGTTGTAACTCCCCATGGGAAAACACCTAGCCCGGCACCCCCACGGTCTCACGCAGCCTTGATTAACTCCCTGGGTCTGAGACTTTATGATACAAAGCAGTAAAGGAGTAGTGGCGGCTGAGATTACAACAAACTCAAGATCCAGAACACCCTAAGTGAAGTCATGGTGACCTGGGGAAGAACCCAGAGAAGACACAAACTTCTGAAATCATGGGAAAGAGGAACAACAATAGAGCAATGAATGCCCACAACCCCATAATATCAGAACCTGATAACACAGAAATTCAGAGATCTCCAGAAGATCAAATCAGGAATATAACTGTAGAAATAATACAGGACTTTCAAAAAGAATTTAGAGAGAGTCTAAAAGAAATAAAGGATGCAATCATTGAAGTAAAGGCATCAATTCAAACTATAAACAGTCGATTAGACCACATGGAGAATAGAATCTCGCTTCTAGAAGATGATCACTCCAAAAACGAATGCATAATTTATAACTTATGAAAAAAATCAGACATCAGGAATCTGACATTGAAGCAATGTGGGCCCATTTTAAGAGAGCTAACCTAAGAATAATTGGAATAGAGGAGGGAAAAGAAGGTGAAACCAAAGGGATCAATAATCTCTTCAAGGAAGTAATAGCAGAAAATTTTCCAAACATAGAGCAAGAGGTCGATACACAGGTCCAGGAAACTTATAGACCTCCCTTTATACAGGATCAGAGAAGAGGTTCCCCACGCCACATAATTGTCAAAATGACCAATGTAGAAGCCAAGCAGAGAATCTTAAAGGCAACAAAAACAAAGGGCCAAGTGACATTCAGAGGCAAACCAATTAGAATCACTCCAGACTTCCCAAACCAAGTCATGAAAGCCAGAAGGGCTTAGAGTAATATATTTCAAACTGTGAAAGAAAACAACTTCCAGCCAAAAATGTCCTACCCAGCACAACTATCTATCAAATTAGATGGAGAAATAAGAAGCTTCCATGACAAACAGAAACTGAAGGAATTTATGTCTTCAAAACCAGCACTAGAGAAAATACTCAAAGAGATTAACTACAAAGAAGAAATAGGTAATATACACCAGAACCAGAGAAACAAGATTTTCTATTCAGCAGACAACTAAGCAAAGAAGAATACACAGTATTTCAAACAGAAATAGAATCTTAACATGTTAGGAATTAAAAGTTATCTCTCAATAATCACACTGAATGTAAATAGCCTCAATTCCACAATAAAAAGACATAAAGTGGCAAAATGGATTAAAAAACAGAATCCATCCATCTGCTGCTTACAAGAAACACACTTTACAAGTAAAGATAGTAACAAACTCAAGGTAAAGGGTTGGAGCAAGGCAATGCATGTTAAGTAGCCATCCTAACAAATGTGAAGTAGTATTTCACTATAGTTTTTATTTGTATTTCCTTAATGATTAGTCATATTATGATAATGATGAGTGATATTTATGTGTTTATTGGTCATATAAAAATCTTTGGAGATTCATTATCTATTTTAGTCTTTTACCTATTTCTAAATTGTATTGTTTGCTTTTATTGTTGCTAATCTTTAGGATTTATATTTGGAATATTAATATACCTTCAGATATAACATTTAGAAATATTTTAACCCATTCTATCAGTAACTTTTAATTCTGTTTACATTGTCTTTGGATGTACAATATTTTTCTATTTTTTTATGAAGTTTGTTTATTCTTTTGTTGCCTGTGCCTTTGGAATCATATCCAAGAAATCACTGCCAATTTCAATGGTGTGAAGTTTTATGACCCTGGTTTTCTTCTAAAAGTTTATAGTCTTAAGATTTACATTTAGGTCTTTTTTCTATTTTGAGTTAATATTTGTATATGGTGTTAGGTAAGGGCCCAATTTTATTCTTTTTCATGTAGTTATTATTTTCAACAATATTTAGTGAAAAGATTATTATTTCCTTCACCAAATGTTCTTGGAAACCTCGTCAAAAATAACTTGACCATATAATGAAGAAAAAAAAATCCCAAACATATCAAAGTTAATCAGGAAACCGAGCATGGGAAGGAGGAGGGGGAGGGAAGGGTTAGGGATTGGGTAGGGACTGATTGGGTGATGTGTGTGTGTATATCTCCACAAGTTTTTTTTTTATCCCATTAAGATGTATGACTACAATGCACCAATAAAAATTTATTTAACAACAACAACAAAAATGCAGTGTGCATCCTTTGTCCATGTTCCCCAGACTTCTTTCCACAGGGGCAAGAGACCAGCCCACTGCTATTATAGAAGACTTATCAAAAAGGGGTGGGGCCTGGCAGGAGACCCTTTCACTTGCCCCAACAAAGGATGCCTGCACCCTCCTGGTTTCTCACCCCTAGGGCACTGTCCAGAGACCCTGAGCAGAAGGAGACTTGGGTGCCCGATGAAGCTCTGCCTCCAAGTCTTTGTGCTCCAGCTCGCTGTGTCCACCTGGAAAGTCTGGCGCGGGGTGGAAGGATGCTTCAAGTCCCTGAGGCAAGAAATAGTAGAGCCCTTCAGGGTCTCTAATCTTTCCTGTACTTACTCTCTGATCAGTTGAGCAGGTTCAGAGCTCAAGAAGAGAAAGATGAAACCAAAGATCCCTTTTGTCCCACAGAGACGTGTCCTTTCTCAAGGCTTGGGGCCAAGAAGTGGAAAGCCAGAGCATTACAGGGATAGTTCTGGGGCAAGGAGGCTGGGACAGGCAACTAGCTCCCTTCTAGCTGTCTGCCAGGATCCTGGAAACACTTGGTCGCGGTGAGAGCTGGCAAGGCTTGTGTGTGTTGGAGGGGTGCACACCGCACCCGAGGCCAGGCAGGCACCTGTGTTCAACATGCAGCTGGTTCCCACGTTTGCCCCCCTACACCCCACAGGCCTCACTGACAGCACATTTCCCTGTACTGCGCCTGGAGCAGCATTTCCCAGGCCTAAAGTTAAGGCTGCCAGGACTGGGTGAAGGAGGTCACAGGGAGTTTTGTAAACATGAAGCCGGTTAAAAGCCAATTTCAGATACTTATCAGCATCTTCTACCCACAGGCTTCACCAGAGAAAGGTTATTTCCAGCGAGTAGGAGAGTAACTCACTTATTGGAATAGGTGTTGAGTTTATGACTCCTCTCCGAGAGGTACAAAAACACACCCCAGGCTGTTTAGAGATGAAATGGCCTTCCGAATAGCAACACTGTCGCGTGGTGCTGTCCTGACACGTTATGACATGAGCTCACAGCGGTATGGATAATTAGATAGATCCTGGAGGGCGATTTCAAGGGTAAAGATGGGGGTGGGATAGATTGTCAGGTTCCCATGGCAGCCCATCTCGTTGCCATAGCAACACAGCTCTGCCTCCATCCTGCAGAGTCCTGGTTTCTGTAATGGGTAGAAAGCTGTGGTGCTTCACAGTCTGGGGGGTGGGTCCTACAATTCCTCTGGGAACCAAGCAGGATGGGGGGACCCTGAGGGTGTCAAACTGGGCTAAGTAGTCTTGTAGGCAGGAGATTTTCCTAGTGACAATTACTACTCTTTCCTACTGAAATTTCTTCTCCCCAGCTATCGGGCCTGGAGGAATGTCCCTGTGAGGCCCAGTGCCCTTTCTTGATCCACACCTGGCTGTCTCCAGTGGAAACTCTGCCATCTGAGAGAGGCATGGTGGGACACCGAGGAGCCAGACTCTGGTGTCAGCAGAGCCGTCAGATTTGACATTCACTGGCTGTCTGCCAGCGTGAGTTATTTACATCTGTGGATATCAGGGTTCTACCTGTAAAGATGGGGCCCTGGGTAGTTCTGAGAATGAATTGAGGTGATGGTGTAACACACCAGACACATCCTGGGCCTCCCTGGGGGAGGAAAAATGGCCCAGTGGCTGCTTTCTATGTGTTTTGTTGTTGTTGTTGTTGTTGTTGTTGTTGTTGTTGTTGTTTTGTGGTACTGGGGATTGAACACAGAGGCATTCTACCTCCCCAGCCCTTTTTGTTTTTATTTTGAAACAAGATCTTACTTAGGTTTTTGAGCATCTGCTAAGTTGCTGAGTTTGGTCTTGAAACTGCAATCGTTCTGTCTCAGCCTCCCAAGTACAAGCATGCTACCATGCTGGGCTCCAGTCCACTGTGATGCCCTCACATTTCAGTGTCTGGGGGCCAAGCACCCCACAGGCCCTGCCTGTGGCCTCCTGTGAGGCTTAAGCCTCAGTGAACAGGGCAGTGCTGGACATCACCTTCTGGATCAAGCGGTCCCACTGGTGGATAACGGCCCTGGGAGAAGGGAAGGTATTTACACGGCCTGTCCCCACCCTCACACTTTAGTGTGGGTCGTGGACAGTGTCTCTAGGCAAAATGTGACCCATTGTAGGGAGGAAAAAGCTAGGAATCAAGAGGATGGCTTCAGAACATTTCATAAAAATATGATATGGCTGAAACATCCAAGCATTCAAACATCCGATTTGGGTTTAGTTGCTTTTAAATTGCTTGGATTTTCAGTAATTTGTTTTTATTTTTATTTTTTATTTTTAAGTATTGAGCTGCAACAGACCAGGGAACCAACAATGTGGTTCTTCATCACATTTACTTTGAGGAGGATGGATCTTGAGGACACCAGAGACAGAGTGTGTGTGTGTGTGTGTGTGTGTGTGTGTGTGTGTGTGGTGTGTTTACTGGGATTGAATCCAGGGGCATTCTACCTCTGAGCCACACTCTCAGCCCCATTTTTCATTTTGAAATAGGGTCTTGCTAAGCTACTGAGGGTCTAAATTCCTGAGGCTGGTCTTGAATCTATGATTCTCCTGTCTCAGCCTCCCAAGTACTGGGTTCACAGGCATATGCCACCACACCCAGCCAGAGACATCTTAAAACCAGCCAATTCTGGAGTGGTGGTGCATGTTCGTAATTCCATTCCCTGGAAGGCTGAGACAGGAGGAGGATCCCAGGTTCAAAACCAGCCTCAACAATTTAGTGAGGCTCTCAGCAACCTAAATGAGACTTTGTTTCAAAACAAAAAATGAAAAGGGCTTAGGGGTGTATCTTGGAGGTAGAATGCTTCTGGGTTTGAACCTCCGTAACACACTCATGCACGCACACACATTCATAGTCAGGCATGGTAATGCACACCTGCAATCCCAGTACCTGGAAGGCCGAGACAGGAGGATTGCAGATTTGAAACCAGCTTCAGCAACTTAGGCTTTCAGCAACTTAGCAAGACCCTGTTTCTAAATAAAACAATAAAATCAGGCTGGGTATATATCTCGGAGGTAGCATGCCTCTGGGTTGACTCCCTAGCACCACAAATATCAATCAACCAGCCAATCAATCAATCAAGCCAATGGAGGAAAGACTGCACAATCTTGTCAGCGCTGCTTGCAAAAATCAGCCGGAAATGGTTAATCGCAGCATTGCGTTTATTGCCTCAAGCTGGGTGCTCAAGTCTGGCCCGGCTCTGGCCCCTTCAGTTCACTCCGGCACCTGCACGCTCAGCCCCGCCCAGCGCCTCCCGCGCGGCTCCCAGGCACTGTCTGCCGCTTGCCGTAGCGCAGGCCAAAGGAATTCCAGTTGTAAGAAGACAGGTCCTTCTCCCGCTGCACGAGCACAGCGCCCCGGGGTGCGGGGATCAGGCGGCTGCTCGGGGCGCACTGTCCAGGCCGCTGGCTCCCTGGAGCGCTCTGGGCCGCGGGGCACAGCGAGGCCTCGCGGGGGCTGGGCCCGGCCGGGACGGGCTTCCTCTCGGTGCACCGCAGGCTCTGCCCCCAAGTGTCCCGGGGAGCCAGAGCTCCGAGCCGCTGGCCTAGGACAGAGTACAGGGGGTTGAGGCCCAGGCCCAGGAACGATGGCTCTCTTCACCCGCTGCGGGGCTCTTCCTTGGTCCTCTGACCCCCACGATGCTTAGCGCTAAAGGCGGGCATGGCAGGCTGGACCATCTTAGCTAGCTCTTCTGTTGTTCAACATAGCTTCGATTCCGAACGTTTACCAGAACTATTTTAAATAAATTTCACCCTAATTTACCTACTTTCAGGAAGCTAACAGGATAGGTAGAATTTGGAAATCAAGAAAAGCAAAGTATTGCCTGGGTTGGTGGTGAATGCCTTTAATCCCAGTGCTTGGGAAGCTGAGACAGGAGGATTGCAGGTTGGAGGCCAGCCCCACAAACTTAGCAAGACCCTTTCTCTCTCTCTCTCTCTCTCTCTCTCTCTCTCTCTCTCTCTCTCTCTCTCTCTGCTGTACTGGGGAATGTAACCCAGAAGCATTCTACCTCCGAGTTACACACCCAGCCCGATTTTTTTTTTTTTTTTTTTTTAGTCTTTATTTTGAAACGGGGTCTCACTGAGTTGCAAAGGGCCTCACTAAGTAGTAGTTGAGGCAGTGCTCGAACCCAGCCTTCTAAATGCTAGGATTACAAGCATTAGTCACCATGCCTGGCTAGCAAGACTCTTGACAATCTAGCAGGACCCTGTTTCAAAACAAAAAATAAAAGAGGGATGAGGGAGCTGTTCGTGGTGGCGCACGCTTGTAATCCCTCACTTGGGAGGCTGAGACAGGAGGATCACGCAGGTTCAAAGCCAGCCTCGGCTACTTAGGCTCTCAGCAACTTAGTGAGACCCTGTTTCCAAATAAAATATAAAATAGGTCTGGGAGTATAGCCCAGAGGTAGAAGGCCCCTGGGTACCATCCCCAGTACCACCAAAAAAAAAAAAAATAATAATAATAATAATAAGGATGAGGGAGCCAGGTGTGGTGGCATGTGCTTGTAATCCCAGCACTTGGGAGGCTGAGACAGGAGGATCTGGATTCATGGCCAGCCTCAGCTACTTAATGAGACCCTCGGCAACTTAGTGAGACCCTGTTTCAAAATAAAGAATAAGTAAAAGGGCTGGGGTGTAGCTCAGAAGTAGAATGCCCCTGGGTTCAATCCCCAGTACCACAATAGGTAAATAAATAAGTAAAAAGAAAGAAAGAAGAAAACCAAAGTATTTGGGGGTATAGGCAGCTAAGCCCTCTTCTGGGCTCAGTTGAGTTTATCTGGCTCCCCATTCAACTGAGAAGTCTTTAGGGTGGGTGGGAGCCACGCTCATCTTTCTCTCAGAATGCTTGAAATAGTGTCTCCTATGTAGCATGGCTTCAATCAGTGTTAAATATATTAAAGCTAATGAAAAACTTGTAATAAAACGAAGACAGCATAGCCAAGGCCTGTACCTCCACACACCTTGATCCTACCCGGGTCTCTGATACCAATCACTGTAAACCCCTAAAGGCCGCTGCATCAGGGCCCAAATGACCGGACATGATCTAGGTCACCTTTACTGGCCACCTCCCCACCCCAGTGTCATCTCTCCCCTCCACGCTGAGGGTTAACCAAGCTCATTTGGAAGGCGCTTCACATGCAGGGCTCATTAAGTTCACTGTGCTTTTTGGCAGTAAAATAGGGCAACCAGCTCTGTGTAGACGATACGCCCAGCCAATTGTGGCAGGGGATTAGTGGAAACGAGGCCTGGTGTGTGAGTGGGAGGGTTGGGACCTGGGCTTGGCGTTGAGCCTGGTGCCTCAATGCCCTGGCACACTTTGAAAGAGCGTGGACATGGTCCAGAGTTAATAATAACTGTCTCGGAGGCTCCTCCCTCCTCGTCCAAGGCTGGGCTGAGATTTGAGGGATGATCCCAGTTACAGTGCTAAGCCAGCAGAAAGACCACTGCTCAGGCTACTGTGTGAGCCTCCCCTAAAGCCTTTGCCAGAAGAGCCCAGTGTCCCTGGGCAGCAGTAGGATTATTCTCTGTAGCAGCCTTCTGTGCCCAGGACAAAAGACACCTCTGGCAAAGGCCACCGGGGCGGTGTTCTCTTTGCTTTGGGGGTAGTTTACAGGCTCATAAAGTGCTATCAAATATGCAGAGTATGCCCCGAGTTCCGGAGCTAGGAACTGAAGTCCAGGGAAGCTAAGCGATGGGTTCTAGTTGGCTTAGTAGGCTAACCACTAAGACGCGCGGCGGGCCGTGCCCCTGACTGGGGTCTGGCCCTGCGTAGCTCATGTTCTTGTGCCTACCCTCTTGGCAGCTCTGTGGGGTTCTTGCAGTATTTGGCTGAATATAGGATGTCTCTTTACCTTTTGTGGCCTCAGTTTCCCCAGTTCATCAGTTCCTCAGTGAACCTGTAAGACTGACAGGTATTAAGGATCTGCCTTTGTGTGTAGATTCTTTTTTTTTTTTTTTTCCATATCCCGTATTAGGGACCTGAGGCCACTGGTAGAAGAAAATTGCATATTAAGTTCCTTTCTTTCTTTCTTTCCTTCTTTCTTTCTTTCTTTCTTTCTTTCTTTTTTGTCAGTACTAGGGATTGAATCCTAGGGTGTTCTACCTCCAAGCTAGATCTACAGCCCTATTTTTTATTCTTTATTTTGAAACAGGGTCTCACCAAGTAGCTGAGGCTGGCTGCAAACCTGCGATCCTCCTGTCTCAGCCTAAGTACTGGGATTACAAGTATGCACCTCCATACCTGGCTTCTCCTGACCCTTTCTCAAGAAGCTATGGAACACATGCCTTACTTAATCACAAGCCTAAACTGAGGAAGAAGAAATCCCAAGCTGCAGAGGACAGTGGCACAGAGCTGTCCCAGGCCACAGTGTGCAGCCCCAGCACTCCACACTCGGAGGAGAAGACCCCACTGCTCCCCGCTAGCCGAGGGACCAGGTGGAAGGGATTTGGAACATCCGGGCCCAATTCATAAGATCACAGAAGCCCGTGCCCAGCTAGAGTTAAGTTTCTATTGAACACCTGTGCAGAGGAGTGGTTGGTGTAGAGCAGGGAACACTGTGAGGAAATCGTGAGGAGCCTAACAAGTCTCCTGCTGCCCACAGCAGTGGGACCCATCCCTCCTCTCTATGAAATGCACACGTGCTGGTCTTAGGTGACCATTAAACAGTGTTAAACTCCTAGCAGTAGACTAGCTGCAATCGGGAAAGTATGGCAAATTTCATTTTGCAGCAATACTCTTGCTCCCCTGACCCTTTTCTCTGGCAGCGCATACCTATGGGTCTAGGAGTATCTGCAGGGACCACCTTTGCCCATGGCTCCCCGAGGGAGGTGGCACAGAGGAGAAGCAGAAGCTGCCAAGAGGTCAGCGAATTCATCCTGACGAGAAGAGGCAGGTCCTGGAAGTACCCTGAAGCTGAGAGAGAGAGAGGGAGAGGGAGAGGGAGAGAAAGAGGGAGAGGGAGAGGGAGAGAAAGAGGGAGAGGGAGAGAAAGAGGGAGAGGGAGAAGGAGAGGGAGAAGGAGAGGGAGAGGGAGAGGGAGAGGGAGAGGGAGAGGGAGAGGGAGAGGGAGAGGGAGAGGGAGAACAAGAACCGCATTAGCCACCAACTCTGAGTGAAGTGTGCGTGTCGGGGGAGAGCCCAGTGTGAAGGGAAGAGCCCCTGGGGCCCCACGGAGGGGCGAACCTGAAAAAACACAGCAGAGAAATGGAATTGAGACCAGGTGTGTAGTCTACACTGAATCCATGCCAGGTGAGAGTCCTTGGGAGGGCTTCCTGGAGGAGGCGAGGGCAGTATGGTTAGGAAGGAAGGATTCAATTTGGTGGCTCAGTTGAAGAATGGCCAGGATTCTGAATCTCAGCGTGGAGGGAGAGCTGGGAAAAGGAGGGCTGAGATGCTGTGACAGTGGGGTGGAGAGAAGGAAGTGGGGCGAAGGCATCAGGGCACCGAAGGGACTCAAGCAGGAGCATCCCTCTCTGGAGCTGGGATGCAGGCTCTTCTTCCTCTCATGCTGGGCTCTGAACAAATCGGCCACTTTCTGTGTTCCCGTCTCCCCCCTTAGTATGCGCCTTCCTGAATCTGGCTCTGTTCCCTCCTACTATAATAGAAACCTAATTCTTAATCTTTTCTAGGAAAAAAAAAAAGGAGGAAAGAGGCAATCACCTCGCTCTCTCGCAGAGCCCTTTGTGGCCTTGAAAACTGTCATTAAGTTGTCTCATTGCCTGTAATTCAGGGGCGACAAAACCTTTTCCTGATTTATCAGGTCAATTGTCTCCACAGTCTAGTCTCTGTGGACCCTGAGAAGATAGGAATTGAATCTTTTTGGCTGCGGAGAGGAGAGCTGTGAGCCCCGAGCCTCATCTGCCTGCTTTCCTTTCCCCTCTCCTGCTCTCCCTGCTCCCCACCCCCGGCCCACTGCTCCAGCTTCCAGGTCCAATTGCTTTTTGAAAAAGTCATCAGGCTCTTTGAGATTATCCTACCGACATGATTAAAGACAAACTTTGGTTTGGGGGGCAGGGGGACCGCAGGCTGAGCAAAAAGGGTATCCTAAGGTCTAGAGCCTCTGCCCATGGGGGGAGTATTAGTCGCAACCATTGACTCCCAAAGGTTACTCAGCCCCACCCACCCTCTAATATTGCTCGTTCCCTGGCCCTTCCCCCAGGGCAGGACTCAGGCCTGGTGTGTAGGATAAGAACCCTGATGTGGGGTCACGACTTGAAGCTGACCCCAGCTCTGCCTTTGTTCTATGGGAAACGAGCAAGTCGCCCTCATCTCCAGGATCGGCACTGGATCCCACTGGCCGGCAGCCGCCCACTCAGCTGTCCTCGCAGACTTTGACTTTGTGACACCTTGAAGCCCAGACTGCAGCGTTCTGCACCTGCGTCCTGCCTGGGGTGGGGCACGGAGTAGAGACAGGATGAAGCCGCCAGAGAGACCAATGGCAGAGCCAGGCCGACTGAGGGCTGGGGTGCGCCAGCGTGCTGACGAAGGTTGCCACCCGCCCCAAGACCTCAAGCCTAGCACGAGAAACTGACTCCCAAGGGATCACAAGAACCTGGTCAATGACACGCTGGACTCTTGTGAACACCCAGGGGCTATGGGAGCTGGGGAGGCCCAACCCCCGGGGCCAGGCAGGTTCCGGCGATGGGTGCATCCCAGACCAGGTGGGGATGTGCAGAAGGCAGGCCCCGCAGGGCGCTGCCTGGGTGGAGGGGCACTAGAGAGGCAGGAGGGGACGGGTGAGGTGGGAACTCTGAGCCCTCCCCAGGACAAGAGGGTAGAGCGTCCCGGGGAGAGCCACGCAGGGCTTCGTTCTGGAGGGGTCTGAGCCAGACAGAAATGTGGGTCGGTGCGCACCACAGGTGGGACATTCCGGCTTCTCTGTGCAGCGTGGCGGGTGAGCGGGGGCAGTGAGGCTGTGTGGGAAGGTGGGGTCCTGCTTTATACCCCTCCACTGCAGCGCCTCACCCTTCATGGACAGCGCTGACCGTGCACACCACGGAGGAGCCCTGCACAGCACACACTACACACTCACATGCTATACACCCATACAACAGACCGCACACACCTTACATGCCACACATATATGCAACACACACCACACATGTAGTGCACACTACATATATATATGTGTGTACCACACACGTATACTACACATACTCTAATCTACACATTATGCACACAGTGTCACACCACACATCCACACCATCTCTACCTATACCACACACGTATGACACACCCACCTATAGACACACACCACATACAGTACACATTCCCCAACTCTTGGTTCACTCCAGCTCCACAGGGGCGCTTAAAACACGTGGTGGATTGAATTGTTTGGGAGAGAATCCTCAGCTCCGAGGGGCTGACCTGCTGTGGACAATTTGTATGGTTCCCTCCGCCCGCCCGGGACTCTTGAATCTAGTAAAGAATGGGAGCCCGGCGTGGTGGCGCACGCTTGTAATCCCAGCATTTGGGAGGCTGAGACTGGAGGATCGTGGTTCGCAGACAGCCTCGGCTACTTAGTGAGGTACTCTGTAACTTAGTGAGACCCTGTTTCAAAATAAAGAATAAAAAAAAAATAGGGCAGGGGGTGTAGCTCGGAAGTCAAATGCCGCTGGGTTCCATCCCCAGACCCTCAAAAAAAAAAAAAAAAAAAAAAAAAAGAACATTCAAGCATAGCTGGAAAGCTTCTGAAGTGGGGCGGCTTTCTTCCTGGCCTGCTCCCTGGTTCTTAGCAAGGGGCTACAGAGCGTGTATGTGGTCAGGCTTGTATTTTGGGGAACTCCATTGAGCCCATGAATCCTGAGGGATTCCCAGCTTTCTCCAGAAGCTTCTGTGACCTCAAATCCCAGCCGTAGAGTTTCTTCCCTCCCTTAATTCCATCTGCAGCAAGAGAGCCCCGTGGCATCCCCAGGGTCCGGGCTGGCCATGAGCGGAATGCAGGTTGATGTGTTCACCCGGGAACCCCAGAACAATGGCCAACCAGGCAATCAGGGAAGATACCTGATTGCCTACCTTTTGCCTACCTGGATGCATCTGTCAGTCTTGTAACTCATCCCCTGCTCCCTTCCAGAGCTCCCTGGGTTGTGGAGACCCCTCACCAAGCGAGGCTGGGCAGCGCTCTTACCTTAGCTCTGTCCTGGTCCGGGAGCTCCCAGGGTCTCCGAGGCGGGAAGGCTGCCTGGTCCTGGGCTCGCTCTTCAGCTCCCTGGTCACATCCCCTTTTATAAAGCCTGGTGACGTCTCCAGACACAAGCCCACCTCTGCCCCCTCTCCCTCCTCGTCAGACCCTCCTCAGAGGGCTCAGCACCCGCCAGCTGTGGCCTCTTCCCACTCCAGAGGCTCTCCAAGGCGCAGGGTCCAATTCTTACTAGTTCTGCCCGCCCTGACCCGCTCAGCTCATTGGCCTCAAACAATAAGGAGCGTGCGTGTGTTTGTGTGAATGTCTAGTCCCCTCTTTACAAGAGCCACAGACACACCCTGTCTGAAGTGAACGGTGGCGTGGGGCAGGAGGAAGAGAGGGGAAGGGTGCAGTCTGACCTAGGGGCTCCTCGCTGCCCGCCTACTGCCACCACGCTCAGGGAAAGCCGGGCAGCTCCAGCCTGACCTGAAGGCGGCTCCTGGGCCGCCATCTGCCCCGGGGCAGGAGGCGCCTTTTCTCTTCTGCATCCTTCCTTCTCTTCCTTTAATTACTGAGCAGCTTGTTGAGATGAATACATGATACGGTCAGGTGGGTGAGACGGTTATATAAGCGCTGGTTACAAGAAAGGAGAGTCAAATGGCAGCTCTAGAAGGTGCAGAGAAGGGACCTCAGGTGTCAGCGCACCCAGAGAGACCCCTCCTCCTCCCGTGACACCCACGCGGCACCATTTTGTAATTGCTTGTAAGTGCAGGGACAGCCTTACCTCATACCCTGCCACCTACACCAGAGGGCCCACAGAAGAGAGCCTCTAAATGACTCTTGTCTGTCTGTCTTTCCATCGTCTGTCTCTCTCTCTCTCTCTGGTGTGTGTGTGTGTGTGTGTGTGTGTGTGTGTGTGTGTGTGTGTGACTAGGAATTGAACCTAGGAGTATTCTACCTCTGAGCTACACCCCTAGCCCTTTTTACTTTTTTGTTTTGAAATAATGTCTTGCTAGGTTCCTGAGTTTTGCTATGTTGCTGAGGCTGTCCTCAAACCTAAGTTCCTCTTGTCTCAGCCTCCCAAATACTGGGATTACAGGGATGGGCCACCATGCCCCGCTTTTGTCTCTCTCTGGGCCTGCAAGAATTGTGTTGCAGGCTCCCAGGGCTGGGGCTGTTTGCTCTGGCAGGCAGTACCCCCTGAAGGCAGGGCTGCGTCTGCCCCCAGACAGGAAGTTGGCTGTCCAGCCGTGGCTCTGTCTGGCAGTTGCACAGAGCCATGCCCCACAGCTAAGAAGCACTTCCTAGTATCCATCACTGTCTAATGCTTGCTGCTGGCAGGGACTTACAAACATACTATGTCACTCAGGATGAAGGTTATATCAGGAAAGCGGGCCTGGCCCTCTGAGTGCTGCGCTGCCTTCAGGCTCCCCCAGGCTGGGAAGGTTTCACTGCAGACATGGACTTTGCATCTCAGACACACTCACAGTTTGGGGATTTAATCTTCACACCCCCACCCCCGGATAAATATAGGGTGAGGCTGGAATGCCACCCTGATCTCCATGGGGCCCGGACCTCTGCTTCCAAGAGTCCTGGCGGCCTCTTGAGCGGAGTTGGGGCGTAAGCTCAGTCACTCGGCTCCATCCTTCTGCACTTGTGAAGGCGGCATAGGACAGGAAGTGAGTCAGTGCTGGGTGGGGGGCTGCGGAGGTGGCCCCCATTTCCCTTCCAGCCCCCTCAGCCAATGATCCAAGTTCAAGGAGCTCATCTCTGCAGTTCAGACCATTGAGCTGGTGCCTTGAAGCCGCTGGAACAGCTGTGGGAGACAAGAATCATTACTGCAGACAAAGAGCGAGCAGACTCAGTGCGCAGGCGATTACAGAGCCGGCCTTGGGAGCGTGGAGAGGGGCGTGGGGACGCAGCCAGCTAGCAGGCACGCCAAGGACAGCTATGGGCCTCGCAGGGAGCTCGTGCCCTGTCAGGTGCTTCAGAGGCCAGAGCAAGATCTGCCTCCTACTTCTCCCACTGTCACCGCTGTCACGTCTGCTCTTCACGTCTGGGGCCCAGGCTTAGCCAGCTCCCCAGAACGTCAGGCACTCTCTGGCTGGGTCTCCTGGTGTTTTGAGTCCCTGTTTCTTGGGCTCTCATAAAGGCAGCTGCTAACCGCTGCCTTCCTGCGCACCCACACCTGAGGCACAGCGGCCCCTCTCCTCCTTCACTCTTATCAAACGGAAAGAACACAAGGAGGGGACGAGGACTGAGGGCTGGAGAGTGGGCAGCGGTCTGAGGGGAGATGGGACGGTCCACTGCACTGGGGCAGCGGTTTTACCAACTCTGTGTGCGCCCTCATTCCCTGGCATGGCTGCCAAGTGCATAACCTACTTACTGCGCTCAGGAAGGGAATGTTAAAGGCATTGCCCAGGAAGCCGAAGGCCACGGGGAAAAAGGTCCTAGGAGGAAAGCAGGAAGAGAGGAGTCGGTGATGGCCCGGGAGGGGAGAAGGGAGGTCTGCCCACTTAAAGATGCTCAGGCTCTGCCTCCCAGGTCTGCAGGACTCTGGGCACTGGTGGGGGGCAGGTGATTCTGCACCCCTCTTTTTTTTGAGGGAGCAGGGTAAGCAGTTCAGAATAAAGGGTCTGGGGTCAGATTTATTGCATTCAGATCTTGACCCTGCCAGTTTCTGGTGCTTACTGTATACACTTGGGCAAATTCCTTTACTCCTCAGAATCTGTTTCCAGCTATAAAAATGAGATTACAACTGGGCGTGGTGGCGCATACTTGTGATCCCAGCATTTGGGAAGCTGAGACAGGAGGATCACGGTTTGCGGCCAGCCTCAGCTACTTGGTAAGGCCCTCTGCAATTTAGTGAGACCCTGTTTCAAAAAGAATAAAAAATGGGGCTGGGGGTGTAGCTTGGAGGTAGAATGTTCCTGAGATCTATTCCCAGTACTGCAAAGAATATATTAGTAAACTGGGCGTGGTGGCATACATTTGTAATCCCAGTACTTGGGAGGCTGAGACAGGAGGATCCAGGTTCATGGCCAGCCTCAGAAACACGAGGCCCTCTGCAACCTAATAGGAATTGTTTCAAAATAAGTAATAAAATAGAACTGGGGATGTATCTTGAAGGTAGAAGACACGGGTTCAATCTCCAGTACCAAACACACACACACACACACACACACACACACACACACACACACACACACAATATTGGCAACCATATCATAGGGCTTCATACAAAGCTATACTTGGGAAATTTTTGTTTTTATGATAGTTATTACTATCATTCCTCAGGCCTGATGCCTTTTCCTCCTCCAGGGAGGAGCACCTGCTCCGGGTTCGCTGACCCTGGGCATGGATGGTGTTTGAAGGTCAGGCTCACGTTGGCACTGCTCGTGCCTCGGCCTTCCCCTGCACAGACATCTTCGTGCCTGGTGTCCCGCTCCCATCAAATGCCCGGCAGGGCCTGAGTGGGAAGGAGCTGGAGGCAGCAAGCCTGGCAGGAGAAGGGAGCCTTGTGTATCTTGGACAGCATGAGTGGACGTCTGAGTCCCACAGCCATTCTCCTCTGGCCTTGGTTTCCCGAGGTGTCCGGGGCCCCGTACTCACTTGAAGAGGCTAAAGAAGCCGTAGATCTCCAGGCACATGCCCAGGAGGGGCCAGCGCAGGAGCACGATGGCCACGCCCCCCAGGAAGAAGCTGGTCCCCTTGAGCTTGTGCCACTGGAAGAAGAAGAAGAAGGTCCTCCTCAGGCCGATGACGAGGGAGAGGCCGACCAGGAACAGCAGCTGCGGGAGGGTTCACGGAGGAGCGTGAGGACAGACACAGGGCCGACGGAGCCACCCGGGGAAGGAAGGGCCCGCCAACTCCACAGGACTCTAGGAGGGGCGGTCCAGCAGGGTGGCCCAGCCCGGAGCCTGCAGTAATTCCAGTTGGTCAGGAGCAGAGCCACCCAGAGGCAGGGGATGGACCGGGCGGGTGCTGCTGGTCTCTGCTCTGCCTTCCAATCCCTCGGATTCCAAGCACTTTCTCATGTGACTACATTTGTAACGGTGCCTCCTAGGGAGGAGGCGCTGGGGAACAGGGCCTCTTCGTCTTACAAGTTGAAGACTGAGCCCTGAAATAGGTTAGGGAGCCTTGCCCAGCATCACATGGGATCACAGGCCTCCACTGCCTGCAGAATCGTACACCAAGCCCTCCACTAGACGGCCCCGCCGCCGTCTGAACTGTCCCTCATGAGTGTCCAGGCTCCGTCAAATTCAAGAGTCCTACTTTCTTCTGGAATGTTCTGTGCTTTCCTTCCCCATCTCTACACCGTTTCCTGCTCTTTCAACCACCTCCAAGCCCAGAGACGTTTCATCCAACTCTCCTCCAAGCCCCTGTTTCATAGTAAATCTCTCTCTCTCCTCAATCTCCCTCCCTCTCTCTCTCCCTCTACCTCTCTCTCTGTCTCTCTCTCTCCCTCTCTCCTCTCTCTCTTTCTCTCTCCCTCTCTCTCCCTCTCTCTCCCCCCTCTCTCTCCTCTCTCTCCCTCTCTCTCTCCCTCTCTCTCTCCCTCTCTCTCTCCCTCTCTCTCTCTCTCTCTCTCTTCTCTCTCTCTCTCTCTCTCTCTCTCTCTCTCTCTCTCTCTCTCTCTCGTAGTACTGGGGATTGAGGAGAGTTCTACCTCTGAACCTAAGTTGTCAAGGGTCTCGCTAAGGTGCCTAGGGTCTCATTAAGTTGCTGAGGCTGGCTTCGAACCTGTGATCTTCCTGTCTCAATTTCCCAAGTACTGATGTGTGCCACCACACCCAGCCAAAATGTGCATCTTACTGTGATTTCACCACTTCTATCCTCCCTAGCCATATAGGTGCCTGCGATAAGCCCTATTTCTAGATGCTGGGACTCCGATGGCAGGGACAGGGACCCCCTCATCTTGGAGTCCTGCTGCTCTCACCCAGACCATGGCATAAGAATCCAGGTCCTCATATTTGCCATGCCAGCCAGCCAGCCCTGGTGTCCATCCCCTGGGCCCCTCCCCTGCCTGGCTTGCTGATGTCTGACCCCTGGATGAGCGTGACATGGATGAAATTGGGGCAGAAAAGGGACACGGGGTTGGAGGACTCACGTTTCCAAAAGCCAGTAGTACCGAATCAAAGTACAGGAGGATGCCAAAGAGGACGAAGAAGATGCCAAAGCCGGTGATGCCCACACCAATCTCTGCAACGGGCGAGGGGGTTGTGGCAGGTTGGGCTTCAGGGAGCTGTTGAGACCCTGAGGCTTTCCTCACACCGCAGCACAGGTGCCCAGACCATTCGCCTACTCTGTCCCTGTGTGTGTGCAGCTGAGACCCACTGGAGCAGCGGGCAGGGGTGTGCCCCTGGGAGCTCCAACCAGCAGCCCCAGGGCCTCAGAAGCACCGTTGTCCTGCCTGGTCTCTCCACAGGCTGACCTCTGAATGGCTTCACAGTCCTCTCTACTAAAGGCCTCGTTCTGGCTCTCAGGCGCTGAGCTCTGACACAGCCATCGGTAGGGAACGCGCTCCCTTCCCACCGCCCGCACCCGCTCACCTCCTCCTCCCAGCCTGGGGACCCCCACGCCCTCGCCTCTGCAATCTTCCTGTCTCAGCCTCCCAACTACTGGGATTACAGGCATGTGTCACCATGCCCAGCTGTGCTTTTTTTAAAAAAGAATTTTATAGCAGTAGCTCTTCTGTTTATGTCTCTGATGCATTTTGAGTTGATTTTACATATGGCGTGAAGATCCAGCTCTGTCCTTTAGCATGTGAATACCCAGTTTCCCCATCATCATTTGTTGAGAAGACTGTTCTTTCCCCACTGAAAGGTCTTGACTCATAAAAAAAAATTACCAGACTCGTTAACTAACATCTCAGACTCGATTCCCACAACCTCTAGGAAATTGGTATTGCTCTGCTTTCACAGAGAGTCGTTAAAGTGAGGGTCAAGCCTGGCGAGGTGGTGCACACCTGCAATCCAGTACTTGGGATGCTGAGACAGGAGGATCGCAGGTTCAGGGCCAGCCCCAGAAACTTAGGGAGACTAGTTCAAAATAAAAAATAAGCCAAGTGTGTGGTGGCACATACCAGTAACCCCAGAACTTGGGAGACTGAGACAGGAGAATCTCAGGTTCACAACCAGCCCTGAGAACTTAGTAAGGCTCTCAGCAGCTCAGTGAAACCTGGTTTCAAAATAAAAAATAAAAAACTGGCAGTGTCACTCAGTGGTAGAGCAGCCTTGGGTACAATCACCAGAACCACAGACCAACCCCCCCAAAAATAATACATCAGCCGGGTGTGGTGGCGCACTCTTGTAATCCCCACGCTTGGGAGGCGGAGACAGGAGGATCACGCTGGTTCGAAGCCAGCCTCTCTGGCTTAAGAGACCCTGTTTCCAAATTTTAAAAAATATATATAAAAAGTAGGTCTGGGAGTGTAGTCCGGAGGTGGAAGGGCTTCCAGGAACCCCAGTACCACCAAAAACAAAATACCCAAGTGGACGCAGAGGTGGCAGCAGATTCAGCAAGACAGAATTGCCCTAAGCAGCTGGGCGTGGTATTGCAATTTCATGCTTGTAATCCCAGTTCTTGGTAGGCTGAGACAGGAGGATGGCAGGTTATGGGCAGCAGCAAGTACTTAGTGAGGCACTCTGCAACTTACTGAGACTGTTTCAAAAAAGAAGAAGAAAATTTGGCTGGGGATATAGCTCAGAAGTAAAATGTCCCCTGGGTTCTACCTCCAGTACCACATACACACAAAGAATTACCCTAGGCAGCCATGGGGGGTGATGGTGTATACTGACTTGATCAGAGACACAAAGGAAAAGAATCTTAAAGCACAGGACCAGCTCAGAGTCTACCTTGATTCTGAGAAGCACTCTGGGAAAACTCCTTGTGGTGAAGCTCCAAGACTCAGGAGACTTTAAGGTGCACCCACAAGAGAATCCTGGTGAGCCCCCAGCAGCGGCTCCCTGACTGCGGGCCTGCCGAGAGCATTGAGCAGATGGTCCTCATCACTGTGGTCAGTGCCAAGGCTGAAGTCACCACCGCAGATGATTCACTGATGTCAACAAATGGACAATCAGTTGTTAAAAAGTCTACGCTTGCCGGGCGTGGTGGCGCACGCTTGTAATCCCTGCGCTTGGGAGGCAGAGACAGGAGGATCGCACAGGTTCGAAGCCAGCGCGCTGGCTTAAGAGACCCTGTTTCCAAATTTAAAAAGTATAAAATAGGTCTGGGAGTGTAGCCTGGATGTAGAAGGGTTTCCAGGAACCCCAGTACCACCAAAAAAAAAAAGTCTATGCTTTATGTTTTCTTGCCTATATGATCCTTCCTTCCTTTTTCTTTTTTTTATCTTTTGCAATGTTTGCTAGCTTGCATAGTTATCAACCTTCTTCGAGGGATGCTGCAATTCCAGAACTTTCCCCTGTTGGGAACTGTCTTCTTTATGGATCACACGGCTGCTTCCAGTGTTCACTGGGCACCAAACCTCACAGAATAAGGCTGGAAAGTATATTTCTTTTTTTTTTTTTCTTTTTTCTTTTTCTTTTATTATCGTGGTACTAGGAATTAAACCTAGGGGTAGTCAGCCTCTGAGGGTCTCATTAAGTTGCTGAGGATGGCCTGGATTCTCCTGTCTCAGCCTCCCAAATGCCGGGATTGCAGGTGTGCTCCTCCAAGCCCGGCCAGAAAGTGTGGAGTATTTCTGGAGTAGCTTAGCGATTTCAGTCAAGTTACCCAGCCCTGAGATTGCTCCTGAAGTTCCTCTCAGGGCAGCAACCCTGGCCCAGAGGGAGCTGTGGGTGGGGGCGGGTATGTCATACAGATGCTCCCTTCCAGGAGTGACGGGAGCCGGCCTTCCGGGGTCCCACGATCCGGAGGGGGCAGCGCGCCCCCTGCTGGAGGCGTCCGGGACGGCCACACGCTACGCGGAGCAGACAGCCTGGAGGCTAAGGCCGTGAGAGGTGGAGCTCTTCCCAGATCTGAGTGACCGATTGGCCTTAGTTGCCCTGTTTAGACCCAGGCACCGCAGTTCCCAGGCCTCTGCTAAGAAGAGCCCGCAGCCTTTGCAGCTGGGCCCGGCTGCCCCAACTTCACTTGGCAGTTCGCATTAGTGGAAACCACCGTCAATGTCTTCTCGCTCCAGAAAGCAGCTGTAGCTTTAGGGGAAGCAGTGTCTCCTGGAGCAGGTGCTGAACGGACCCGAGCCTGGGAGAAGTCCTTTCCTGAGCACTTGGGTGTGGTTTCCATTTGTTCTCCTAGGTAGCCACCATACAGCCATGAAACTGGGGGATTACAATGAATCATTCCAGCGCCCCTCGGGCCCCACTCCGGTTCACCAGCTGTGCAGTGGGCCACCACACGCCGCGCTGTGGAGCCCGCCCTCAGTCCCTCGTGTCTGGGATAGTTCCTCCATCTCTCCTGGAAAAGGCCTTGGCCCTTTGGGAGATTCAGCCAGTTCGATCGATCGTGCCTCTCCTTGGGTTGGTCCGATGCGGTCTTGCGACTAGGTTCTGGTTCTGTGTCACGGGCAGAAATAGCCACCAGATGTGACACCGTGTTCCTCCCATTGCCTCCAACCCAACCCACTATTGATGGTGTACCTTTACCATTTTTTAATTTTGGTCCTGGGGATCCAACCCAGGGGCCTTTTACCTCCAAGCTACACCTCCAGCCCTACTTTATTTTTATTTTTGAAACAGGGCCTAGCTAAGTTGCTGAGGGACCTCACTAAGTTGCTGAGGCTGGCTTCAAACCTGCAACCCTGTCTCAGCTTCCCAAGAACTACCTCTGAGAGGATTCTACCTCTGAGCGATGCCCCTAGCCCTATTTTATTTATTTATTTTTAGTTTGAGACAGGGTCTCGCTAAGTTGCCTCAAACCTGCAATCCTTTTTTCTCAGCCTTCCAAGCACTGGGATTGCAGGTGTGCGCCACCACGCCTGGCTTGGGCACCCCCTTTATGTCCCACGGAATGACTTTATGATGGGATTGTTCCAGAAGCCAAAGGAGGGAAATGAAAGGGGAGGAGGCTCCACTCATGCCCCGCAGTTAACAACAGTGACCGGCGGCCGAGCGTGGTGGCGCACGCTTGCAAAATCCCAGCATTCGGGAGGCTGAGATGGGAGGCCTCTCGCAGGCAGCCTCAGCTACTTAGTGAGGCCCTCCGTAACTTAGTGAGACCCTGTTTCAAAATAAAAGAATAAAAAACAGGGCAGGGGGAATAGCTCGGAGGTCGAATGCCCCTGGGTTCCACCCCCAGATCTGAAAAAAAAAAAAAAAAAGTGACGCTCACCTGCCAGGCGCTCTAAACATCAGAGCACCTTAACCAGCCTAGCCTTCATAACTACCTCCGAGGCAGGTACTGCTGTTAGCCTCGGTTCACAAAACCAAAACAGAGAGGTGATGCCCCTTGCCCGGGGATACACAGCCCGCAGCTGGCAGAACCAGGGTCTGAACCCAGTTGTCTGGCTCTGAAAAGTGCCCTTGACCCACCCAGTCTACTCCACGTTTGCAGAAATCGCTCTTGCTTTGGCTACGAATGACTTGCATGTTACCAAATCCAATGGGCTGGTCAGTCATGGTGGTCAGCGGGTGGCCGCTCCCTGTTGAAATATCCTTCACCACCAGGACACTACGTTCTCACCCTCCTTCCTGATGTCTAAGTGTTCTTTTGTCTCTATTTCCAGCTCCCACCTCTCTTTTCCTCTTGGGATTTGACTCCCTTGGGGCCTTTGCTTCTGTGTTTTGGTTTTGTTTTGTTGTTGTTTTTTGTTTTTTTTGCAGTACTGGGGATGGAATCCAGGGGCATTCTAACTCTGAGCTAAACCCCCAGCCCTATTTTTTATTCTTTATTTGAAACAGAGTTTCACTGAGTTGCAAAGGGCCTCACTAAGTAGCTGAGGCTGTCTGCGAACTGCAATCCTCCTTTTTCAGCCTCCCAAATGCCGGGATTAAAAGCGTGCACCACCATGCCTGGCTTGCTCCCGTGTTTTCACAAATCTTGCTGAGCCTTTAAATATCACCTGTGTGCTGACGGCACTGGTGTTCATCCTTCCAGCCCAGGCCACAATTGAGCTTGCATCCCGCGGCCTGCTTGGCGCGAGGGCTTGGTTTCTCTTGGGCAGGTGAACGCCACACATCCCAAGCAGAGCGATCCATTCATCCGCCTTCGGCCCTCACCTTTCCTGTGTAAAAATGCCCCCCCCACCAGCCGCCCACCAGACAGAGCCCAGGGGCCACCCCGAGTCTCCCTCGCCCTTCCCCTGCTCAGGCCTCAGCTCAGGTGCACTGCTGCTTCTTCCGGTAGGTTCCCGAAGAGCTGACCCTTCCTCTCCCTTGGCACCTCACTCCCAGCCACCCCCATCTGGACTCCTGCAGCCCCCAGAGTCTCTTGCTACCATTTTGCCCCTTCTAGTCCTCTTGCCCCGGTGTTCAGGATCTTGATAAACATACCATCAATCACATCCTTAAGATGGTTAGGACCCACTGCTTAGGACCCCGCCAGCCGAGAATGAAACAGACCCTGCTCCACACCCTGGCTTGCCCCTGCGCGGGGCCAGGGCCTCCCTCCTCCCTCTCTCTGCTCACCCAACACACCTGACCGCCTGCTCCTCACTGCTCCCCAGGGGCCTTCCTGCCTCCCCAGGGCTTTGTATGCTGGTTTCCTTGCCGGGAACACCCCTCCTCCTTCAGGCCTCAACTCTTGTCAGTTTCTCAGGGAAACAGGGGAAGGAGGCTATGGAGTTCAAAGAAGGAAGGGTCCCTATTTTATACAGAGTAGTCAGGAAAGGCTTCGCTGAGAGGAGCCCTTCATGCAGAGACCTGCAGGCATCAAAGAAGCGGAGTCATCACTATCTAGAGAAATGTGTTCCAGGAAGAAGGGGCGCTGGTGTAAAAGCCCTGAGGTGTGTGTGAATGTGAAGACCTGGTCCCCTTTGCTCCCTGACCCCAATCTGGTCCCCTCATCCTCCTCTCACAGGACAGCACTTCTTCATGGGACCTGTCACATTTGGTAAGAGCATATTTACTTGCAGGATAATTGGCTAAGTGAAATGTCAGCTCACCCCCTGAGCTCAGGGCTCAGCCCTCTTCTCTGTATGTTTCTTCCTGAGGTCAGTGATTCTCAACTGGGTAAAGTGGGGTCGCAGAAAGAAGCAAATTTGTCCTCCAGCATATATCTGGCAACACCTGGAGGCATTTGAGTGTCACCATGGAACTTGAGCCCTTGCTAATGGCATCCAGGGCGCAGAGGCCGGGGATGCTGCGCAGTGGATGCTGCTCACAACCTTCACACCGCACAGGACAGACCCACAACAATGATCCCCCGCCCCAGAGGTCTGTAGTGGAGGCTGGGAAGCTGAGCTCTGGGTCTTTTCGTGCTTTTAAACACTATCACCTATATGCTGGCAACTCCCAACTTTCCCTCTTCAATCAACTCTATTTAAAAATAGACATAACCTGGTGGGGTGGCACGTGCCTGTAATCTCAGTACTTGGGAGGCTAGACAGGAGGATCGTGGATTCATGGCCAGCAATTTAGCAAGGCCCTCATCGACTTAGCAAGACCCTGTTTCAAAATAAAAAATAAAAAGGGCTGGGGGTATAGCTCCGAGCAGTAGAATTCCCCTGGGCTCAATCCTCAGGACCATGAATGAATGAATGAATGAATGAATAACTCAATAAATCATTTCAGTCCTCTCCACAACCCCCCCACCCCAGTGGTTTCCCATCTCATGCAGATAAAAGCAAGGTCCTGAGCCTGGCCGAAAGCCTCCGCCCCAGCTGGCCCCTCGGTGACCTCCCTGACATACACACTCCCTTTTACTCTCTCTGCTCCAACTGCAACACCCTGCATGCTGATCTGCAAACACACCAGGCATTCTCCTGCCTCAGGGCCTTTGCACTGGCTGTCCCTTCTTCCTGGAACATAGTCTCTCCCAATAGCTGATGCCTCTGCTTTCTTGCTTCCTATGTCTCTATATAAAGGGCTCCTCTCAGCGAAGCCTTTCCTGACCACTCTGTATAAAATAGAGTCCATTTTCCCCTTCAAACTCCCTAGCCTCCTCCTGTGTTGGTTTCATCTGGAGGATTCACGACCATCTGACCTAAGAGCTGTTTCCTTCCTCACTGGCCGACTGCCTGCCCCCTCTCTCTGGGTTTGTTTCCTTAGCTGTTGCTTGACACACAGTGAGACAGATGTGTTCGGTAAATGACTATGAGTAATAATCACCGCTCTCCCCCTCCCCACCCTGCAGACTCCCTAGACCCCCTTGAGGGCCTCTCCCTACCTTCTTCCCCAAATGGGAAGGAGGGATGTTTAGGAGTGAGGATACAGGGGTAACGGTAGGGGAGGGAGAATTTTAGTTTTTGATAACAAGGAACCTGGGTCACGGGGGGTCTTGAGGGTTTGTGGGCAGAAGATGTCTGGATGGACAGAGGTTCCCAAGTGCACCTTTGAGATAGCCCAGTTCTGGGACTCCAGATGGGAATGGGAAGGGTCAGCCTGCCTGGTGAACTTGGCAGCTCCCGGGGCCCTGGCTGTCTGTGCGCCCTGACTGCCCCCACCCCCTGCAAGGCGGGGGCCACACCGCCCTGGCCCCGCTGCCTCGGTGCCAACACAGCAGCTCCCAGATGCTGGCTCCAGAGGTCACATTTGTGGTTCCCCAGTCGGAGTCAGGCTGGGAGGGGCACCTCTCCACTCCTCCTTGGCCTGGACCCCTCAGCCCAGCCCAGCTCCCCAAAACCGGTCCCTCCACTCACTCTGCCAGTCGGTGATGGAGATCATGCTGCGGTCAGCTGGGGGGCCTTCCGGCTAGTGGTGAGAGCCCAGAACACCTAGCCCGTGCATGCTCATGGGAGGCTGACCCTTGGTAATTGTGCATGGGGCCTCTGGTAAAACATTAACTCCCCACCCCTCCCTTTCCACACACACAAACTGCTGCTCAAAGACCTTAAAGATGCAGGCTCAAGCCAGGCGTGGTGGCACACACCTGTAATCCCAGTACTCAGGAGGCTGAGAAAGGAGGACCGCAGGTTCCAGGACAGCTTCAGCAATGTCACGAGCCTCTCAAACTAGGTCTCAGCCTAGTGAGACCTGGTTTTGAAACAGTAAAACAGCCAGGTGTGGCAGTGCATGCCTGTAACCTCAGCGCTTGGGAGTCTGAGACAGGAGGATTGAATGTTTGAAGCCAGCCTCAGCTATTTAGTGAGGCCCTGTTCCAATATAAAGAATAAAATAGGACTGGGGGTGTAGCTCAGAGGTGGAATGCCCCTGGGTTCCACCCCAAATACCACAACAATAACAAGAAAACTAGGCTCCCCCTAGTTCCAGAGAAAGCAACACCCACATCAACCTTTCTGTGTCCCACCCCAGCCCTGAGGCTGAGTTCAGCAGCTCTTGTCTCCTCCACAAAACTGCTTTGTGTAAGAAGAACTGGAGTCTTGGTGGTGGTGGTGGTGAGGTCTTTAGGTTCTTTGTCTGGTTTGGTAGAGAGTATCAAAGTATTGAAATCAGTGGACTCCAGAAATGTACTAAATCATCTCATGTTAGTACACATACTAGACGCTAGGGGGCGATAAGCAACCGAGTAAGACCTGTTGCAGCCCTAATGGGAGAGCCAGACCTGGGTAAATACAGGGTCAAAAAGCAGGTGCGGGTGTGACTGCAGGGGCTTGGGCCTTCTTTTCCCTAGCAGGGTCCAGCTTTGGATTATGGAAGGCAGAGCCCTGCCTTTGGGCTTAGGGTAGGGCTGGACAATGGAGAGGCCTGTTCTAGCCCACCCACCAGCCATGTAGACTGGGGTGCATCCTTTTCTGCTCAGGAGCCCGAGGAAAGAGGGGGCAGACAGCTGCTGACATCCCTTTCCCTGTCACAGAGCTGTGGTTCTCAACACTGATACAGCCAACTCTCCCTTGGAAATGGGCCTTCCATCCCGAGACGAACTTCATAAAGTGCTGCCTCATCTCCTACATCATTTACAAGCTTAAACAAAGCTAACTTCACTAAAAAAGGAACCCAAGAATATTATATAATAATATACGTCTCTCAATATCTAAATGCTTAGGCAAGGCTTACCAGAAGACATAAATGAAATAGCCAGATTGCTTGTATCTACATATAATAAATAAGATTGAATTCATGTATATATTATTTTTGGTACTGGAGATTGGATCCAGGAGCATTCTATATCCAAGCTGCACCATCAACCCTATTTTATATTTTGAAACAGGGTCTTACTAGGTTGATGAGTCTCTCTCTACTTGCTGAGGCTGTCCTCAAACCTGCGATCCTCCTGTCTCAGACTCGCAAGTACTGGGATCACAGGCATGTGCTACCATGCCTGGCTATTTTTAAGGGTGAAACAGGGTCTCACTAAGTTGCTGAAGGTCTTACTAAGTTGGTGAGGCTGGCTTTGAATCTGTGATCCTCCTGTTTCAGCCTTCCAAGTACGGGGATAACAGGCACCTGCCACAAACATTCAGCCTTCCTCTGGCCTTTTTCATTTTTTATTTTGAAACAGGGTCTCACTAAGCTATAGGGTCACAGGGTCAAGGGCAGCCTCAGAAATTTAGTGAGATTTTTCAGCAACCTAGTATAACCCTATCTCAAAAAATAAAATAAAATAAAATAAAATAAAATAAAATAAAATAGGGCTGGGTGTGTAGCTTGGGGGTAGAATGTCTCTGTATTCAATCTCCAATAATGAAAAGAAAAGAACAGACAAGTCCTTCAAACATTTCCACATGTAATTGTTACAACATAGGTGTTCATTCTGTGGCTATAAGAGCTTAAAAAATATAAAAGATGCCAAGAATATGAAACAATTTCTGAAAATGTTTATTCAGGAAATCCAATAAGATCTCTTACATTTTAAGTATGCCTATCTTAATAATTTGGGGTTTCTCAGCAATTCTGTACGTATTTTCAGCCAGTCCCTGCCAGGTCAGCAATGCCCTACTTCACTGGAATCATTTTCAACCAAACACACAGTAGTTGAAGTGTTATACTATGTTGTGTAGCCAATGTATACAGCAGATTACTACTCATTTTGTGTGTGTGTGTGTGGTATTGGGAATGAAACCCAGGAACATTCTGCCTCCGAGCTATACCTCCAACCCTATTTTTTAATCTTTACTTTGAAACAGGGTCTCACTGAGTTGCAAAGGGCCTCACAAAGTAGCTGAGGCTGTCTGTGAACCACCATCCTCCTGTCTCAGCCTCCCAAATGCTGGAATTACAAGTGTGCGCCACCGTGCTTGGCTCGCATCCTACTAATTTTTTTTTTTTTTTTTTTTTTTTTGGGTACTGGGGATGGAACCCATAGGCCTTCTGCCTCTGGGCTACACTTCCAGACCTATTTTATATTTTATTTGAAAACAGGGTCTCTTAAGCCAGCTGAGGCTGGCTTCAAACCTGCGCGATCCTCCCATCTCAGCCTCCCAAGCACGGGGATTACAAGCGTGCGCCACCACGCCCGGCTAACATCCTACTCATTTTAAAACAATTTTTATTCCATTTTAACTTCCTCTCCACAATAATCATCTCTTAACTGAAATATTCCTGAAACGTGTGGGTATGTATGTGTGTGTGCATGTGTGTGTGGTGCTGAAGATTGAACCCAGGGGCGTTCTACTTCTGAGCTACACCCACATCCCCCCCTTTTTTTGTTTGGAAACAAGGTCCTAATAGGTGGCTGAGAGTCTTGCTACATTGGTGAGGCTGGCCTCAAACCTGCAATCCTCTTGCCTCAGCCTTTCAAGTACTAGAATTACAAGTATGCACCACTACACCTGACATGAAACATTTTTTAAAACTTAAAAACTTGTAAGAACCTGTTTAGCAGTATATTGAAGTATGACTGACTTATACGGTTGTCCAGTCATGCATGAGTTCAGTTGGACATTGCAAAGCTGTGCAGGATGTGGGACAATTCTCTTTTGGAAATCTGTCCTGTGTATTGCAGTCACTAAGCGCCAGGAAGAGTTTTGTGCCCTTAATCCTTGAGACAACTAAGACTTTTTGCAAATTGCCAATCTGTCCTTTAGGGGTTGCTCTGATGCCCATTGAGGCCACTGGAAGGTTTTGAGTTTGAGCTCTGAGTCAAAGGGTCCTGGGCTTCCTCTTCCTCTGTGAGACCTCAGGCACTCTATTTATCCTTTCTGTGCTTCAGTTTCTCGGAGAAAAATAATACCTGTCACAGAGAGATACTGTGAAGATTAGTAACTACATCTGAGGTGCACAGAACACGGTATGCACTTAATATGCTATCATTATTGCTATTATAGTATAGTTATGTTAATTAATATTGCTGATATATGAAAGACTTCTACTCTTAGCTCAAATTGTGATTCTTAGAAATATAAAACAGCAGCTCGTAATCCCAGTACTTGAGAGGCTGAGACAGGAGGATCGCAGTTTGCGGCCAGCCTCAGCTACTTTGCAACTCAGCGAGACCCTGTTTCAAAATAAATAATAAAAAATAGGGCTGGGGATGTAGCTCAGTGGTAGAGTACTTGCCTAGCATACACAAACCCTGGGTTCAATCCCCTATACCGCACACAAAACCCAGTGCACTCCCAGGCTTGGGGCCCACCTGTCAGCTCAGGACTGGATCATCCTGGAATGGGGCCCTCTGGCCTGGTTCTCTGAGCCCACAGCCCATCTTCCTGGAGCAGGCCCTTCATGGGGTTGACCCTAGGAAGAAGCGTGTCCATTGTGGAAGGCTGAGGCTGGTCCTCCGTGGCCTGGCTGCAGTAGGAGGGCGAGGGTGGTGCTCTCAATCCCTGGGGCTGGAGGCAGAGGACACACAGGGAAGGACCCCTCCCCTGACTCGCCGGGCCCTGGTGACCTGTCATGGAGCCCCAGAAGGCAGCCCAGGGCCTTCACAGAACTCCCACTACTGCTTCTGCATGATTGGAAATTGAATTCAAGTTTTTAAAGAGTTTGTCACCCATTTTCCCATTTGACTTTCTTGAGAGCTTCTAAAAATGGTGTGTGTGTGTGTGTGTGTGTGTGTGTGTGTGTGTGTGTATGTGGTGCTGGGGTTGAACTCAGGCATTCTACCTCCAAGCTACACCCCCAACCCTATTTTAGTTTTTATTTGGAAACAAGGTCTTGCCTCTCTAAGTTGCTCTGTCTGGCCTCAAACCTGCGATCCTCCTGTCTCAGCCTCTCAAGTACTGGGATTACAGGCATGCGCCACCACACCCAGCAATTTTCTTATTTCTTGAGTCGCCCCGTCCTCGGACATCCTTCAGAAGCCCAGCTGCGGCCTGCCACAGTCTCGAGCTCACTCTCTCTGCTCTCCACCCTGTGGAATTTACTGGACTTCTTGACTCTGATTCCTCGCAGTAGAGTTCAAATGACACCTCTGACGTTGGTATCATGAACTCTGAGATTCCTGCCTGGGAGGGAGGCTGGGGCAGGACACGGAGGGCTTCAGAGGCTTTGAGCCCATTCTGGCCCCTCAAACAGGGTCCCCTGCCAAGCCCCTAGGATGCCGGGGACTCCGAGGGCAGCCAGAAGCTGGCACGGGCGCGGAGGGCGAGACACATACCACACATACAAATCGTTCACTTTATTTCCTGTATTGAGTGTATACAAACTTGCAAGATACAAATGCAAAACTCACTGAGAGTCTTCAGTGCCTAAATCTAATGAGAATGTTGCTGAACTGTGAGAAAGAACTCTCACCCACCTCAGTCAGGATGGGCCTCCTACTGGGAAGGGGGCTTATCGGCTAGACAGATGCTAAGGGGATGCTACAGCTGTTTGGTCCCGACAGAGATGCTCTCTGTTGATCTAACCTTAACTCTTCATCTAAGGTCACTTTTATACTAAATAAAGACACTGAGATCATACATTTCCTGGTATGGTTTATTGTCTAATACTAGCAAATCAAATTGGCCCCAATATGTGCATAAATAGATATGTGTATATATATATATATTTTTCCCTTAGTTTTAAGAGCTGCCAGGTGGAGAATATCTAAAGGGGAAAGAAAGTGGTTCCATCTTGCTAGAGTTAGCCCTGCCCCAAAAACATGCCTCTTGCAAAGCCAGGAGAATGCTGCTCATAGCTTGCAACCTCAGGAAAATCTTTAAAGTGACAGTAGCAGTATTCATTTGCAGCCTCTTGGTTATTGACCAGGGTGGTAATGTACCAATGGGGAAGGCCCGATATGAATGATCAGAGCTTTCCCCAGGAGGGCTGCTTATCACCTGGGCCTCCACTTGGGCCCTGTTCATTCATAGTAAGATGTTCTAGGCTGAATTTGGGGTGCCAGCAAATATCAAAGTTGGAGGCCAGGCTTCAAATGCCAGCCAGGAGCTCTGTGCAAAATTCCCAAACTCTGGATTTCAGATCCGGATGGACTTCCATCCTGCCCAGGTTCTTGCACAGTAAGAGCCTCTTTGCTCATTTCGATGACCCATAAGCCGTTTGGGAGGCTAAGCCAAGAGTTCAGCGCCCCAGCAGCAGCCTACCAAAGCTCGGGGAGGGGAGGTCTCAGGCAAGGCTGAGATCTTACATTGTGCAAGAGACCCTCCCCAGCAAAGAAGATGATCCCACAGTCTGGATGCCAGACCGAGGTACAATCCTCTTAAGAACAGCCTCCAGACAGGTCACAGAGGGAGACAGATGCCAAATATGTCACCCAGACCAGAGCAGGATCAAGCCAAAGTGTGAGTAGCCCAAGGGCCTGATGTCTGCACTGAAGGTGATGCCAGAGGTGGCACAGAGCATCCCAAGCCACGTCTTCTGGGCTTTGCACCGTATCGTGGAGTAAACATCCTGTGCTGTTTAGCACAGGCTGCCACTAAGCCATTTGCCCTTTCAGGCAGCATGGCGAGCGGAGGTGGTCCAGGAGCCCAGCTGAGCATGCGTGCCTGCACGGATGTCCTTCTGTGCCTACGGCTGTAAACATTTCCTTCAATTGGATTCACACGCCTGACAACCCTCGGAGCGCCACCAAGGGCTGACAGGGTCATCCTCAGACCAGGACTTCCGAGGGAACGCCCTGCTCTTGCAAGGTGCACTCCAGGGAGTTCTGGGGACCAGCCCTTTGCCAAGTGGGGAAGGGGAAGGCAGGAAGCCATTTGGAAAGAGGGTTGGGATCTGGAGCAACCACCCTGGCCTCCTCACAGCACTGGCGATCCCACTCAGACATTGCACGTTTTGAAAATAGATTTGCTTTTTAAACAAAAGCGTAAAATAGATCTGTCTTAAAACAAGTCTTTCCTCTCCCCTTCTTTGGATCAAAAAGGCAAGGGGTATGGCCTTAAAGTCCTAGGGATGGCGTGGAGAGAAAACAGGCCTGGGCAGGAGCTGAGGAAAGGGTCGACGTCCAAGCAAACACGTATTACACAGATACCTATGACATGTATCATCTCCATCAAACATATATTAAGGCATGTAAAGCAACATAAAGAGCCAGCTTTATGAAACGGGGTGGGGAGAGAGAGGGGCGGAGGCGCAGACATTATTTCTTGGTATTTTACATGTATTTCTAAAAAAAAAAAAAACACTTAAAAAAAGGAGAAACAAAAGAGAAGGCATGAAAGGCCCTGAAAAATCTGGTTGTTTTTGTTGTTGTTTGTTTGTAGAAGGGTATAGGGAGAGAGGGTGACCTGGGAGCTAATTCCATCTGCCAGTCTGTAGAGGAGGAAGGACAGATCCAGGCTGCTTGAACTGCAAAGATGGAAGATGTAGCCAAGGGTCCTATTCCAAAAGCTTGCTAGAAGATGGGCGGGTTCTCCTGGTCTGTAGTTTCTCTGAAGCATGAGTTTATCCTAAGCACCTAGAACAGTGCCTGGTACGTAGAAGGTGCTCGATCAATATTTGTTGAGTTAACTGTCATCTTTACTTGCATATGAACCAGTAAGTGTCCCAGCCATGAAAACAGAGAAGAATTGGTGGAAGATGAAGCAGTTGTTCCTGGGGTGGCCACAGGTCAGGCTGAAGTCCCCAGCAGGAGTTCTGGCAGAGAAGGCGCAGGTGTTTCCAGCTCTTCCCTCCTCCTTCTTTCTGGCTACATTCATCTTAAGGTGGGCAGAGTGGAGGAAAGTTGCTTTTGGCCTCTGCCTCTCTCCCACTGGCCACACTGGACAGGTGGTTGTGGGTGAGCTCAGCCACTGCCACTCCTCCCTCGAAGGTGGCTGGGATGAGGGGTGGGGTTCTGGGTTCTAGCCTCATTTCCTATCCTGGGGCAAACTCTCAGCACTTTTTAGGAGGGGAATGGGGCAAAAAAAACTGGCTAAGTAAGGCCCCATGGCTGACCACATCCTACACAGGACATGTCCCTCTCTCTGCCTCTGATCCCAGGAGGGAGAGGCAGAAAGAACCATCCCTCAGGCCGTTACTCCCTGACTCCCCTGCGCCCCACACCTTGGCCCCCCTGCAAGCACCTCAGCTGGGGCCACCATGTGCTCTGCTGGTGGGGCCTCCTGGGGGTGAGGTGGAAGGTGCAGAGGTGACCATCTGGCCCTGCCAGGCACTAAGCTAAGACTCCACCATGGGGAAGCCAATCTTGGCCTTCCTTCTTGTTTCCCTCCTTCCTCGTCACCTGTGAACACACTTGCCTCCCTTCCCTTCTCTCTGAGGGTCTCTCCCTCCTCTCTGCAACCCCCTCCTGATCTGTCCTCAGACACTGCACAGACCTGCTGTCCTCTCTCCACGGCCAGCACTGTCCCCTCCAGGAGCCCAGGATCCTTCTCCCCGTCTCTCACTCTCGTCTTTGGCTCTAGCAGGGTGACTAGTTTCCACCAAACCCCGAGAAGCCCCATCAGCAGAGCCGTGCCACAGCTGGGGCCCTGCTGGCGCGGCTGGGGAGGGGCAGTGGCAGATGCCGTCCTCGGCGTCCAGCGGGGCTACAAGGGTGCGTCTCCTCTTCACCTCCAGTGCTCACCTAAGCCAGATGGGGTGAGCGCTCCGCCGGGGCACATCTCCACCAGGGAATGTTCTAGTAGGGCCACCACAATGCCGGCCAGAGCCAGGCTGGGGCTCCCTGCCACCGGGCACCCCGAGAGAATGGTACCCTCCTCCCACCACCCCAGGCTCTGCCTTGGTGGGAACAGCAGGCTTTGGGCGAGGCGCGGTGGCGTGGGCCCTGAGGCACCCAGGCGGCGGCTCTCGGCAGCAGCCCTGGCCCCCTGTGGCATCCCAGGGAGCATGGGGCAGGGGGCCAGGGTGGAGGCCGGGGCTGCAGGTGGAGGGCACTTCAGAACGCGGCTCTGTGGAGCTTCCCAGCATTGGCCTCGGCCAGGGCTTGCACTGGAGAAAAGAGAATGCGGTGAGAGAGAGCACCTCTGCCTGATTCCGGCCCTCCTGCCAGAGTCGCCCCACGGCCCGGCCAGGCCAGGCCGAGGAGGGAAGCCAGGGCCAGAAGCCAGCGGGTTCTCCGCTTGTCTGGCACTGGGCGGCTCCGGGCCAGGGGCAGGGTGGGTGCTGCCTCAGCCCGTGGTTATCCAGTAGCAGTTCCAGTTATGGTAAGATCTGGGAGGGGGCACACGGCTGCTGGAGCTTCTGAGGGTGCTGTGGCAGGACTGTTGTGGATCTCAAGAGAAGGAAAGCTGGCTGGCAGGGGAATGGGGTGGGAGGGATATGGGCAGGGGGCGTGGGGGTGGGAGGCCCAGGGGCTGAGGGTACAGGGGCGGGAGATGTAGGTGAGAAGGAGAGGGGTGGCAGGTATGAGGTAGAGGGCACGGAGTGGGGTGTATAGGGGTGGGGGTGGAGGGCCAGGAAGAATGGGGGCCGAATGTTAGAAGTGGAAGGATGGGGCAGGAGGCACAGGAGCTAGAGGTATCGGGATGGGTGGCATATATAAGGGTGGGCATATAGGAATGGGAGCTATATGGTTGGGGAGTAGGGATGAAAGGCACAGGGCAGGATGCATGGAGTGGGAGGTGTAGGGATGGGGATAGAGGGAGGCATATGCCTGGAGGGATAGGTGGGAGGAATAGGGGGAGGAGGTCTAGGGGAGGAACATGGGTGGGAAGGACAGGAGGGATGTTAGGGGTCTAGGAGGTATATGAAGTGACGTTACAAGTCATATCTTCAGTCCTACGATTGAGAGCTATAGGGCTTGAAGATGAGGTGTGGGATAGTGTGGGGAGGTATAAGGTGGACGTGACCAGGGCAGGCAGGCAGAGGAGGAAGGTATGAAGATATGGGGGAGAAGGCTAAGGGCAGGAGGTTTAGGGCGGAGGACATAGAGGAGGGAGTTATGGGGTTATAGATATAGGGTAGGAGGGATGGGGCGGGATGGTAGGAATAATGGTATAGTGGCTGGAGGTTTAGGGGTGGGAGGAATAACTTTGGGGATATTAGGGCCAAGGGCTTCAGGGGTGGGATGTAGGGGTGGTCGTTCTAGGGGCCTGAGGATTACGGGTTGAAGGTACAGAGGCAGGAGGTATGGGGTAGTGGAAGTATGGGATGGAAGATAAAGGGTGGGAGGTGTGGGGCTGGGCGTCAGGCTGAGGTTATAGGGCCGGGAGGTTTAGGGCTAACGGGATAGGAGTGGCGATCAGGGCAGCGCCTTGCCCTGTCGGATGTTAGCGCCATTCTGTCTGCTTCTGGAGGAGCAAAGCCCACTGGCCTCACTCCATCCTGGAAGCAGCACTCCAGGCAGCTGCAGCCAGCGCTGCACGGGGATGCTGGTAGCAAATGGGGGAGCACACACAGGGGGTTGGGTGGGAGGAGCAATGCTGTATGAGGGCAGAGATGGCTGGGTGGTGGTGTGGGAAGGGGGACCCGTTCCCTGGTGTGGACGAAATACAGTAGAAAGGTGCTTACGTCCGAGCTCAGACCCGCATGGCGTGGTTGCTGTCGGCGCCCCGCGGGCATTCAGACGACAGAGGGTTGGCTGGTGGAGTCGGGGAGGCAGGGGAGGTGGGAGGGCTTGGGGTGGCACATTGCACTGGAAACAGAAATGAACAGGGAACTGAATAGGGGTGGAGGGGCCACGTGGGGGAGGCTGAGCACCCAGAGCAAGCGAGGCCCCTCCTCGGGTGGGGAGCAAGGCAGAGCAGCAAGCAGACAGAAGAGCTGGGCTCGCTCAAGCTGAGGCGGAGCTGTCCTTGTCTCGGGGCGCCATGGAGCAAGTGAGGCCCCAGAGGAGACCTGGCTGAATCCAGGCTCTGCTGAGACCCAGTGTGATTGTGGGTGGGGCAGGGCCCCTCTGGCCAAAGGCTCCCTTCCCAGCCAGCCACACAGTGGAGATTCATCCAGCTCTCCACAACTGTTCAGCTAGAATGAGCGTGCAGGACTTTATTGATAATGATCAATAGTACAGTAAAGCCACATTAACCCAAGTCATCATGCCCCCATTTGTGTACAAGCAGAAGTGAAGGGGCCACCTCCAGTTCCACGCATCTGGAGTTTTCGGAATAGCCTTCACGCTTACTTAGAAGATGTGGCTGAGGGCTCAGGTACAAGTTCCCCGTGATCAGTGGAGACCCTCGTTCCGTCAGCTCAGCTCAGTAAAGGCCAACTTCAGTTCACTTTTGTACAAGTCATTACAAACTCCAAATGATGATATTTGGATTAATGAGATTTTACTCTATCATCATTATTATTCCATGTTGAGAATAGCAACGTGGGAAGACAATGAGAAGGAGTCACGTCACTGGGGACGCGCTCTGTGCAGTCACCAGACCCTCAGGGATCCTCAGTGTAGCCGTGAGGAAGGAGGGTGGCAGAGAGAAAGTCCTTGCTTAGGCTCAGAGAAGAACCAGACCTCAGCCAGGGTCACACTGAATTTCTGCAGAGAAGGATGCAAGGCTGAACTTCCCAGTCCCTGCTCCCCACCCTAGCCCGGACCTTCCTTGCTCTCCGTGCAAAAGAAAGGGCCACTATGGCTTGTCAGTGCATGTCTACACACGGCTGTGAGTGGACATAATCCTCGTTGCTCTGGTGTAGACCTGAAGTTGTGTCTGCCTACCCACACTGCATAGCTTAAGCCTGCAACCAGCAACACCACATCTCAGATATGTGAGCGTCCGTGCATTCGCAAGCCCGTGTCTTTCCACGTGACCCCACACACTTGTAACGTCACGTACAAATACATTCACAAATGCCTTCAAACACACATTTGTGTGCATTCCCACATCACTGACCCCGTGGTTAGTTATCTGGCATCCTTGACTAAAGAGTCAAAAAGCCAACAACTAAGCAAGGGCTATCTCAAGGAAGGCAAGTAGGGGTTACAACAGACATGTAGTATGGCTCTTATAACGTACTCAGAGAGCCTGTGGAGTCCAGTTAGTCTTATATACAATTCTAATAGGTGTTGAATTACTGGGGTCCTGGCCCCACAGGAAATTAGAAACAGGAAAATTGGGAGAGAAAGAGAGAGAGAGAGAGAGAGAGAGAGAGAGAGAGAGAGAGAGAGAGAAAGGCCCACTGAATCTACAAGAAAGTACAAAGAGACAGTTTTGTAGAAAGTAGACAGAATAACTTAAAAAATGTAACAGCTGGGAACATTGAACATAGGTACAGTAGATCTATATCTATAGCAACCCCAATGGGGTCCCTTTAATACAAGTCAGGAAAATAAAATATTTTCAATGATACTAAAGAAGAAAGGTTAATTATGTTACTATAACCTCCTTAAGCAGGCAGAGAAATTACTAAGTATTTATTAGATGTATATCCATTGAAATAGTTATAATTTCTATGTGTGGCAGATGCATATTGGACAGATGTGATATTATAAGGTGTGGAGTCCCAAGTACCACCACATCCGCATGCATAAATGGTCAATCACACATATACTCGTGAGACTGTATGCTTTCTCATCTTGCACACACAGGCATACGTTCGCAAACCTTGCACTATGCATTGCACAAACATGCTTTACCGTTCCACGTACTGCACAAAAAACCAATCACGCACAAACATGTTCATTCATAAACACTACCTCCCCGAATCTCACATACTCTTGTGCGTGGACACCAACAGCTTACCAACCACTCATCAAAACCGGGCCCCACACCACACCCATAGACATTTTGCACATTTGTACACACACATACATCATCCTATATATTCACACTCAAATATTCCCTCCACGCATCTGAGTACAAGCAAATATATGTGTTTAAACAATGCCAGGTACAGACACTACGTATAACACTCATGCCACACGTATGAACTCAGAAATGCCACAGCTTCTCACAACATCCTCGAGTCTGCTCAGACTGGGTGGGTGTGCAAACATTACAACACTCAGCACTGATTACACCATCTGCACCACACCCCACTCGGGTGCTCAATGTTCATTCTGTGCCTGCTGCACACTGTTCTTGTGACCTGTGCCCAGCACTCCCCTGATCCTGGGGGGAAAGTGTCTCACACTGCGTGTGTCCGGACCAACCTTGGCTCTGGGGGATCTGGGACGTGGGCCAGGGGTGGTGGAGACAGTGGGCTAGGTCTGAGGTCTGGCCCTTCCACAGCCATTTTTTACATAGTTGGGGTTTTGGCAAAAGCAAGTTGACCGTTTGCTTTCAGCACACAGACCCTGAAATGTAAGCCCGTGTGTATGGAGGGGGAAATCGGATAGGCTGGGTGGGTTTGTTTTCATGGAACCTTGGGCTGGGGAGCGGCAGCAGAGGGAGCCAGGGCTGGCATGAAGTTTTTAAACAGCATTATACACGCTGCCCTCCTGAAATAGGAAGTTGCCTTTTGCCCAGAGTGTGTGGAATTTGATCTTTGGAAGGTTCAAGTTCATTTTGCAACTAAACTACAGGGAGATTCAACAGAGGCCTTCCTGCTTGCAGCCAAACTGGTTCTGCTGCCTTCTGGCTGCAGGAAGGGGCTCTCTGAGGCCATCCTTCGCTTCCCCTCACTCCAGCCCATTGGACGGCCTGTCTCCCAAGTACCTTGGGCCCCCCCACCCCCCGGTCACCATTTCTAAAGCTCACTGCTCCCTAACACAGATGACAGGTTCCTCCTTGAGCCTCACTACATACCCTTTGTTGAGGCCTAAGCCCCTCTGGCCTCTGAAACTATCCATATTTAAAATAATTAGAAAACTGACAAATGGTTTCCATTTCAACTTCGGCAGTGGCTGCTTGAGCACCCCTGCCAGCCTCACTGACACGGCCGCAGATCCCATGGCTGGCTGGCATTTATTGAGCACTCAGTTTGGGGCACTGTGCTAGGAGCTTGGCACACGTGCTTCTGACCCTCACGCTGCTTGAGCTGAAGGCAGGCATTTTTGATTGGAATATTGCAGATGAGGAAATAGAGCCTCGGGGCACAAGAACTTGAACCCTCTGAATTGCCTTCACGAAAGGCCATCCCTTCCACTGTGTCCCTTGCCCGGCCTCTTACCTGCTCACTGCCTGCCTGCCTTCCGCACAGGCTACTGAAGCTGTGGCCTGCACACCTGGTCCCTCTCTCCTAGACTGAAGTTACCTGGAGCCGCAGCTCCCCCCTGTGACCCTCAAAGCCCTACTTTGTCTGGATGAGGACAACGGTCTCCAGCCCCCATGACTTAATGACTCTGTCTTCTCCTTTACCCTCCCATTCACATGTAATTCTTCCTTCTTCAAAGCCTCCTCATGTTCTCATCTATTTTGGGATGCTGTCTTTGGCCAAGCAGAAGTCAATCCTGGTGGCTTTGACCTTATTGCCTACCTGGGACCTGGTGGCTCTGGCCCTACTGTCTACCTGGGACCTGGTGGCTCTGGCCCCACTGTCTACCTGGGACCTGGTGGCTCTGGCCCCACTGTCTACCTGGGACCTGGTGGCTCTGGCCCCACTGTCTACCTGGGACCTGGTGGCTCTGGCCCCACTGTCTACCTGGGACCTGGTGGCTCTGGCCCCACTGTCTACCTGGGACCTGGTGGCTCTGGCCCCACTGTCTACCTGGGACCTGGTGGCTCTGGCCCCACTGTCTACCTGGGACCTGGTGGCTCTGGCCCCACTGTCTACCTGGGACCTGGTGGCTCTGGCCCCACTGTCTACCTGGGACCTGCGTAGTGGTGGGAAGTCACTTCCGCATCCTCACCTTTCCTTGAGGGTTTGGTCAGCAGCCAACGTGGGGACTGTATGACTTTCCATTCCTTGGCTGCCTTCTCTTTTTATTCTTCTTTTACTCTTCCTATTTGCGTATAGCAAGAAGAGGAAGCAAAGGCGCACCCTGGAATACCTGGTCCTCTTTCCACAATAGGCAAAGGTTCTTGGCTTCCCCAGGCAAGCTTGGTTATCACTCTGCCGTGCCATTACCTGACCTCCCAGCAGGGAGACCCTCGTGTTCCCTCTAGTCCCTGATCATTCCTCCATAAAGCGGCTGTGAGGGTCATCGTGGCTCTGCGCTCCTGGGGGTCAGCAATTCTGGCCCCCGGTGCTCTCCTGAGCAGCACAGTGCCTGCTGCCCAATAAATGCTCACCCTGACCTGGAAGGACATCCCTTAGCCTCGCACCTCTCCGTCCCTGCCCCCTTGCAGCTCTGCTTCCTCCCCTACACCTGGCCAGCTGGGCTCCCTGGTGGAGCGAGGCCCAGCCCCTCTCACCAGACAGCATGCGGCCCCGGCGGGAGGCCTCGGTCGCCAGGGCGCAGGAGATTTCAATCCGCTTCTCCTGCTCCTGCAGCTGGCTCTCTGAGTCCTGGGGCACGTCCACAGAGTCCCCCTCGCCGATGGGCACCACGTTCTGCATACTGAAGAGGCACAGACACACAGACATGGAGGGGGGACAGCATGGTCCAACTGGCTTGGGGTGACCTGCACACTGAGGCTAGCCGGGGTCCAGGGGCCTGTGAGCCTGCAGCCTCTGCTGCCCAGCAAGGCTGTCCCTAGGAATGAGCGGGACCCTGGCAAGACAGGTGGGACCCCTACCCTCAATGTTATCAGCTGAATTCAAAGGCTCAGGTGAACGTTTAGGGCAGCTTTGAAAGGGGAAAGAAATGTGCAGAGGGCCACGCTGTGCTCACGGTTTGACGTGCACCAGCCTGAGCAGGTCCTTGCCCTGCCAGGGTCCCTGGCCCAGCCTGCTGCCTCAAGCTGCTACCTCCATAGCTCTACTGTTGGGGGAATCTCAGTGCCCCACAACATCTAGTGCCCAGGTGTCCTAGATGCCAGGGAGGGCAGAGGAAGTAGTGGTTCGCTCGGGCCTGTTACCTGGATTTAGCAATGAGCGTCTTGATCCTTTCCACCTTCTTCTGCTTCTCCTTCAACTCCTCGGGGCTCAGGGGAGTGTCGGGTTCCAGGTCAATGTACCGCTCAGGGATGAGGACTTTGTCTGGGGTGGAGAGCTGCGGAGGGGCTGAGGTCACTACGTACATCCCTCGCAGGGTCTCTGCCCCGCAGCACCCTGGGCTCTGCTCACCTCCTTGTTGATGTCTACGTCATAGTGCTGGGGCTCCAGCTCCATCTTGCGAAGCCGGGCAATTTCCTCTCGCGGTGTCTCATAGGCCTGGCCACCAGGTTCCTCTGCCCGCAGGGCTGCTTCCAGGTTGGAGATGTCCACCTCGTGGATGCTGCGGTGACGGCGCACCTAGGGGACAGCACTCCTGTGTTACCTGCGTCTCCAGGTAGCTCCAGCCATGCCCATATCCTCATTGGCCCTGACCAGCATGCTTGATCCAGATGCTCCCACGGCCCTCCATCACAGGCGCCCCTGCTTCCCCCAAACCTGCCCACCCGCGAGGCCCCAGAGGCAAGAGCTCATCATCAGCAACACCGTCTTCCCCGTCCTGCTATTTCCCCGTCTTCACATTCTGCACCATCTATTTTGGGTCATTGAGTCAGCATGTCTTGTATCAATTTTTTTTTCTTTTGTGGTATAGGAGATCGGATTCAGGGGCATTCTACCTCCAAGCTATACCAATTTTATTTATTTGGAAAGAGAGTCTCAAATAAGAACTAGGTTGCTAAGGCTGTCCTTGAACCTATGATCCTCCTGTCTCAGCCTCCCAAGTACTAGTATTATAAGCCTGCACCATCACACCCAGCTGAGCTACATTCCCAGCCTTTTTTTTTTTTTTTTTTTGAAACAGGGTCCTTACAGAGGCTGGTCTTGAACCTGCAATCCTCCGGTCTCCCAAGTACTGGGATTACAGGCGTGTGCCACCATGCCTGGCTTCTTGTATCAATTCAGATAGTTTCACATTATAGAAGTTCCCATATATCAGCTAGAATCTAAACTGTTTGAGGGAAGGGCTTATGAAGTACAACTTTTCTGTATTTCTAAAATTTAGTGGAAGGAAAAGTTCAATAGATGCTGTGGGCTAGTCCTAGCTCTGTATTTAATAGCTGTGTGGCCCAGAAATCCCTTAATTTCTCTTGAATTTGTTTCCCTATCTGTAAAACAGGGAAAAAATTTCTAATGCAATGTTGTTGAAAGGGTTAAACAAAATAACATGAACAGGGTTTGTGAAATGCGTGGTACTGAGCTATCATAGCTGTCTTCAGGATGCCCAACTGGATGCTGACTGAGCACAGAGAAAGTGCTACAGAAACACATAGAAGCAATGGCTATTTCTGCATGGTAGATTTTGTACTATTCCCCGTTACCTCGATTTTGTAAAATTCATGTTGGCAAGAAAAAAAAGCCATTTTCTTTCTGTGCATTATTTTTCTTTACACGTAAAGAAGAAACCTTCATGGAAGGAAGTCTCCTGCCCTGTTATCTCAGGAGCCCAGCTCGGGTTCTCTGCATTCTCCTCCCTGGCACGGGCTGGCCATGGCTGGGGAGCGGCTGGTGTGGGTGGCCGTGAGGCTTGGGCGTGAGGGCAGCTCGGGGACATTACCACTTTGTAGGCAGGCCGGGGGCTGGGCTCGGGGGCTGGGCTGGCCGGGAGCTGGAGGCTCCTCCGCTTCTCCTTCACCGAGCCGCTCTGGTGCCTCCGCATGCGGTCGATTTGCTCCTCCACACTCATCTTGACCTTGCCCTCGCCGGGGAACACGGCACTCTTGGGGCGTTCCTGCTGTGGTGGGAAGATGAGGAGCTCTGACAGGTGCTTCGTCCCCTGCCCAGGCTCATCATTCACCGCAAGACCTGGCAGCGACCCTGCTGTGGGAAGCTTGATGCAGAAGGGGGGATAGTAGTCCTTGAAAGACACGTCCAAGTCCTAAACCCTGGTACCCGTGAATGGAGCTTTATTTGGAAATACGAGATCATCCTGAATTAGAGCGGGTTCTATATCTATTCCATATAGAGTAGAGACTGAGCTGAAAATGGAGGCAGGGCTCTGAGTGATCCTGTACAAGAAAACAAATGCGCAGTATCGCCAGCCATAGCCATACGCTAGAAGAGAGGTGCAGAACAGATTCTCCCTCGGAGCCTCCGGAAGGAACCGACCCAGCCGACATCTTGATTCTGGACTTCTGGCTTCCACATATATGAGAGAATATATTTTTGTTGTTTTGAGCCAGGTAGCATGTGGTGAGCTGTTATAGAAGTCCTGGGAAAGTAACCTAGATTTTTATTTTATTTATTTATTTTTTGGTGGTATTGGGGGTGGAGCCCAGAGGCTTTCTACCTCCGGGCTATACTCCCAGACCCATTTTATATTTTATTTGGAAACAGGGTCTCACTAAGTTGCTGAGAGCCTCACTAAGTAGCTGAGGCTGGCTTCGAACCTGCGCGATCCTCCTGTCTCAGCCTCCCAAGCGCTGGGATTACAAGCTTGCGCCACCACGCCCGGCTAAGTAACCTAGATTTTGGTCTTGGGAAATGGGTGCTGTGTAAAAATACCTAAAAATGTGGAAGAGACTTTGGAATTGGATAATGGATAGAGGCTAGATGAGTTTTGAGGTAAACAATAGAAAAAGCCTAGATTTCCGTCAAAAGATGACTGGAATAAAAAATGAATAAGTATTTACTTACTTATTTGTGTGGTACTAGGGATTGAACCCAGGGGTGTTCTACTTCCGAGCTACACCCCTAGCCTTATTTTATTTTTTATTTGGAAACAGGGGCCCACTAAGCTGATGAAAGTCTTGATAAATTGAAGATAGTCTCAAACCTGTGATCCTTCTGTCTCAGCCACCCAAGTACTGGGATTATAGGGACGCATCATCACAACCAGAAAGAAATAGAGGTTTTCTTTTTGTGTGTGTGTGGGTCTGGAAATGGAACCTCCAAGCTTCAACCCTCCAAGCATTCAACCTCCAAGCTACAAACCCTGTCCTATTTTTTATTCTTTTATTTTTGAAACAGGGTCTCACTATATTGCAGAGGGCCTAAGTAGCTGAGGCTGTCCATGAACCATGATCCTCCAGTCTCAGCCTCCCAAATGCTGGGATTACAATCATGCGCCACCATGTCCAGCTAAGAAATAGAGATTTTAAAGATTATTTTGGAGAGGGGTCAGCAAAGAGAAGAGAAAGTTTTATTGTTTGATATAATATGCACATGATCACAAACAGAATGTTGGTAAAAAGATGAAGGTTAATGGTGCTTCTGGTGAAGTCTCAGAAAGAAATCCCAGCATTTGGGAGGCTGAGATGGGAGGATCACGGTTCGAGAACAGCCTCAGCTACTACTTAGTGAGGTCCTTTGCAACTCAGTAAGACCCTGTTTCAAAATAAAAGAATACCCCGGAGGTCCGGGCCACATGGCCCCAACCCCGGGCGGGGCACCCTCAGGCGACCCGCCCACTTGGAAGGCCCCTGGTGCGGGCAGGGCACCCTTAGGAGACCCCCTTCCCACTCAGAAAGAAAAAAAATTTTTCATCGCTACCGAGTGCCTGATTGCACATCCTCCCCAAACCACACATACTCTCTTCTCTTATTAAAAAAAAAAAAAGGGAAACGAAAAAAGGAAAATATTTGAGAGGGGTTAAGATGGCCCCGGCGGCAGCTAGAATATTGGAGATATGGACAAAACATATCCATCTGAACTAGAACTTTTGGAAAAATTCCTCGCAAAGGAGGACTGCTGCTTCTCTACATCGTTAAGAATCCTGGGCATCACATGTAAGGAGAGAGTCTAGCAGAGACCTAGGAGGAAGGTGGTGGCAGCAGCAGTGGCCGAGATGGTGGTAGAAACTTGAATTTGGGAGAGGCAGACATCTGATCCAACCCACCCTGATCCTCTGAAGAAATTACCACAAAGGTCGAATGCTACTGTCGTGCATGCTTAGGAACACTGGACATTATGCGGTATGGAAAAAGAGCTTGGGAAAGATTTGAAATGGTGGAGGAAGTCGCATTGGCAGTGGCAAGTACTCAGGGGAGGCAGAGATCTGACGTAATACACCTGGAACTTTTGAAGAAATAACCTCAGAGGCAGAATACTACCACCACGTACCCTTAGGAACGTGGGACAACCTGCTGGGTGAAGAGGGTGCTCAGATTGGAGCCTGCCAAGGGGTGAAGCTGGTGCCGGGGCCAGCGAGGCCGGGATCAGAGCCTGCTGTGAGGCAAGGCCACTACTGAGGCCTCCGAAGCCGGGACTGGAGCCTGCCAAGGGGTTAGGCCAGTGCCGGGGCCAGAGAGGCCGGGATCGGAGCCTGCCATGAGACAAGGCTGAGGTTGGGGCCTCTGAGGCTGGAATCAGAGCCTGACGAGGGGTTAGGCCGGTGCTGGGGTCAGCGAGACTGGGATCGGAGCCAGCCGTGAGGCAGGGCTGGTGTTGGGGCCTCTGAGGTCAGGATTGGAGTCAGCTGATGCATTAGGCCAGTGCTGGAACCAGCAAGGCCAGGATTGGAGCCTGCCATGAGGCAAGGCTGGTGCTGAGGCCTCCAAGGCCGGGATTGGAGCCTGCCAAGGGGTTAGGCCAGTGCCGGGGCCAGGAGTTAGGCTGGTGCCAGGGCCAGCAAGGCTGGGATCGGAGCCTGCTTTGAGGTATGGCCGGTGCTGGGACCTCCGGGACCGGGATCGGAGCCTGCCAAGGGGTGAGATCAGTGCCAGGGCCAACGAGGCCGGGATCAGAGCCTGCCGTGAGGCAAGGCCACTACTGAGGCCTCTGAGGCAGGGATTGGCACCAGCCAAGGGGTTAGGCTGGTGCCAGGGCCAGCAATGTCGGGATCGGAGCCTGCTGTGAGGCAAGACTGGTGCTGGGACCTACGAGGCTGGGATCAGACTCTGCCGAGGGGTAAGGCCGGTGCTGGGGCCAGCGAGGCCGGGATTGGAAACTGCTGTGAGGCAAGGATGGAGCTAGGACTTGCGAGACCAGGATAGGAGCCTGCCGAGGGGTTAGGCTGGTGCCAGGGTCAGCAAGGCTGGGATTGGAGCCTGTCATGAGGCTAGGCTGGTGCTGGGGCCTCTGAGGCCGGGAGAGGAGCCAGCCAAGGAGTTAGTTCAGTGCGGGGGCCAGCGAGGCCAGGATCAGGGCCTCCCATGAGCCAAGGCCGGTGCTGGAGCCAGCGAGGTGGGGATCAGAGTCCTCCGGGTGGCCAGGCCACTACTGGGACCATCAAGAGTGGGATCAGAACTTGCAATGCGGCATGCACAGAGAAATAACACAGAAAATAAAATCCAGATGCTTCCCCTAATTAGCAAGAACTAGGAGGAAAGGGGTAACAGGAGGAGGTTGAGTAGTAGAAAGGGCCCTATTGAGAAGCAATTAAGGTGACCAATCAGAGGGGAGGGGATGGGGGAGGATGAAATCTCTTTAAAACTCATGAGGTGTATAAACAAATATATCAAAGATAATCACTAATTAAGCATGGGATCGAGGGAGGGGGAGGGAATGGGATGGGGATTGGATGAGGGCTCATTGGATGATATGTGCTTGTATATCCTCTCAAGTCTTGTATTCCAAAGTGATGTATGATTATAAAAAATAATAAAAAAATAATAAAAAATAAAAAAAATAAAAGAAGAAAAAAACAGGGATGGGGGTGTAGCTCAGAATGCCCCTGGGTTCCATCCCCAGTACCACACACACACACACACACGCACACGCACACGCACACGCACACGCACACACACACACAAAAGGTGGCAGAAACTTGGCTGAGTTGTGTTCTATTGTTGAAGTTGTGGAAAGTAGAACTTGTGTCTGAGCTTTCCCAGCAAAACAGTGAAGGTATGACCTGTTTCTCTTTATACTTGTGGTAAAACAAGAGAAAATAAAAAAGAGATAAACTTTGAAGATGGTGATGTTAAACCAAAGGAAACCTGCACTTTATCACTTACGAGTTTGTTATGTAAATCCAGAAATTCACTGTTGGAAAAGTTTATCCCCAAAAGAACCAAGGATGTGCCTGGACAACATTTTGCTAAGAGATTAGGTGTGTGACTTGGGGACCAATCAACCATCTCAGAAGGAGCCAGAAATAGAGATGAAGTTATTCCTAAAGTATCTGCAGAGAATCTGCTAATGACAAGGATTCCCTTGAAATACATAAGCAACCTACATGTGTGCGTGGTTTTATTCTTTATTTTGAAACAGGGTCTCACTAAATTGCCGAGGGCCTCACTAAGTAGCTGAGGCTGTCCACGAACCGTGGTCCTACGGTCTCAGCTTCCCGAATACTGGGATTACAAGCATGTGTCACCACACCGGCGCCCTACATGTGTTTTTGAGAATGTTGTATCAGCAAAAGCACTTCCAATTTGTAAAAAAAGAGAAAGAGAGAAGATGTCGAGGTGGGCTGTCAGATTTCTGGTACTCTACAGGCCATAAATGGGCTGTCAGAGCTACTTGGCTACAAACATGTGCTACCCTTCACTTTATAAAAGGATGAATGACTCTGGAATCCAAGCCATGGAGGCAGAGGTTAGACAGGGGGCCTGACGGCAAGGGTGGAGCCCAAATGAACCCACAGAGCAGGTCAGTGACCCAGAAGATTATTTTCAGGCCCTTAAACATATAATGGGGCTGGGGGTATATGTCAGTGGTAGAGCCCTGGGTTTGATTCCCAGCAATGGGGGAAAAAAAAAACCTACCAATGAAACTTTTCCTGTTGAATTTCAAATTTGCTTGGAACTGATGACCCCTTTATTCCTTCCAACTTTTCCTTTTGGGGACAAGAACATCCTACTATTGTATTTTGGAAGCAGATTCACTCATTTTCTAGTTTCATAGGTAGAGAGGAATTTTTTTGCAAGATGGGTCATACATAGAGTCCCACACATACCTGATGGAAATGATTAAGATGAGATTTCGACTTCTGAGTTGATACTCAGATGAGATTTTAGACTTAGGGTTGATGTCAGGAGTTGAGACTTTTGGGGATAATGAGATGGGATGAACATATTTTGCAAGTAGAATGGGCATGAAATTTAGGACTGCATTTGTTGACTAGCAGCTCCCAAAAGTCCAAGGTTTAACCCCCAATACCTCTGACTAAAACCTTAGCTGGAAATAGGCCTCTGCAGAAGTAATTAAGAATCTCAAGATGAAGCTGGGCATGGTGGTGCAGGCTTGTAATCCCAGCATTTGGGAAGCTGAGACTGGAGGCTCTGGGTTCGCGGCCAGACTCAGCTACTTAGTGAGGCTCTTTGCAAATCAGTGAGACCCTGTTTCAAAATAAAGAATAAAAAAAAGAGCTGGGGGTTAGCTTGGAGGTAAAATGCCCGAGTTCCATCCCCCATACGTGGGGGGGAGATCAAGATGAGATCATCATGAATTAGGGTGGGTCTTAAATCAAAGGGGGCTGTCCTTATAAGATATAGAAAAGGAGGCAACACTCAGGAAAGGTGATAATGAAGGAAGAGATAGAGATTAGATTGATGTGATTAGATTGATGTATCTATAAGACAAAGAATGGTAAGGATTGCCAGGAACCACCATGAACGAGGGGAGAGGCATGGAACGGACTCTCCCTCAGAGCCCCAAAGGAGCCAACCTGTTGACACGATGACTATGGGCTTCTGGCCTCCAAATTGAAAGAATAAATGTTGGTCTTAAGATACCCACAGTGGGATAACTGTTTAATTCCCAGCAGCCCTAGACACTAATACCCTGCCTTAGGTCAGCATGTTTGACTCTGACCACTGATTTTTGCTGTTTTCCTTCACTATATTTCACCAGTGTTATAATAACTGTTAAGTACTCTTCTACCTTTACTAGGCTCCTCTTCCTTGCGCCTTGACAAGTCTCTGTAAAGGGGAACTCTTGATCCCGCCTGCCCTTTCTCCTCTAGCCTTGGTCATTGGAACAGTAATGGCAGATGGGTGGCCATGCTCTAGGACCTGGGCTCAGAGCCCAGCTCAGGCCTGTGAGATCTCAGAGCCTGCAGGCATGGACTCACCCTGGAGGAGAGTCCATTGGAGAGTCCGTTGGTGGTCCTTCTCACCACCGCTGACGGGTTTGCCTCTTCATCGGCAGGTGACTTTGTCCGAGGGGGCACGATGCCAACTGCAGGGAGAAGATCAGCTGGGGCCTCATGGGAAGCAGGAAGGCAGGGGCCTGCTTCCCAGGGAGAGGCTCAGTCCCACTCACCACCAAGGTTAGAGGCCCAGGGAGATAAGTACACTCTTCAGGGTGAGTGAGCACTCAGGGCCCCCCTCTGACCCTGTGCCTTCTTTCTAGGGGAAGATGGACCAGAAAGTACCTTTGTTGAGAGCTGCTTGCTTCTCTGCCTCCATCTCTTGTCTGGTGGGCACCAGACTGATGTCTTTGGGGGTGTCCAGGGCTGACATCTGGTGGGAGTCTTTCTTGCTTTGCTCATAGCTTGCCTTGGGCTGGGGAGAAAGGATGAGAGGGTGGTTGATGTTAGCGTGGCTGCTGGAAATTTTGCCCAAAGCGATGCTTCTTTATTTTACACTGGTTGGAGCTCCAACCCTTGGAGACACAAGGAGCAGGGAATTAATTCTATGTGTACCAGCTGAGAAGTGGAGAGAGGCACATCGGAGCTTCCCACTCATACACCGTCAGGCTGGTCAGTGCTGGGCCATCTTGGGGTACGAGAGCTCAGAGTTTCCAAGAGGGCTTGTCAAAGCCCAGTAGAGACACCCATCAAACTTGACAAGCTCTGAGAAGCAGAGGCTTGCTGTGAACCAGAGTCGGGAATGGCTAGAAGAGGGGGCGGCAGGGCCTAGGGTCTCTGAGGATTCTGTGGGGATCTCACTCAAGACTTAAGCAAACAGAACCAAGTGGCCCTTGGTACCGGGACTCTTGGAGAATAAGCGTATAGGCTCACTGAACAGTGCGGCTCCGTGGGACCTCAGACACCATCTGAGCCCTCCTCCCTCGGTACAGCTGGAATCTGTCTCAGTGAGCATACAAAAGACAACCAGAATCCAAAGACAACCAGGCTAGAAGTCAGGAACCTCAGCTCGCGCCGGGCGTGGTGGCGCAAGCTTGTAATCCCCACGCTTGGGAGGCAGAGACAGGTTCGAAGCTAGCCTTGCTGGCTTAAGAGACCCTGTTTCCAAATAAAAATATAAAATAGGTCTGGGAGTGTAGCCCGGAGGTAGAAGTATTTCCAGAGACCCCAGTACCACCAAAAAGAAGAGAAAAGAAAAGAAAAGAAACCTCAGCTCTAGCCCACCTGCAGGGCATGAGTAAGTCCCATCCCCTCTTGCCATCTGTCTAATACTGATAATGTTACCCGCTCTGCCCAGCTTGCTGGCAAATCCTCAAAGTTACACACATGACACATAACTGCACCTAGATGAGCATGTGAACTTCCCATGTGAGGCACGGACCATTTCTACTCACCACACCACCTCTTCCAAGCCTAAGTGCCCAGCTCCTGGATGGCGGCTAGGGACCCAGGCCAGAGGAGGAGCCCGAACAGGGGAGAGGAGGGCCTGTGTCCTCACTATACCAGGGGCTCATGAGCCCCAAAGATGACCACATGGCAGATGAGAGACACTCGGAGAGAACACAAGAGGGCAGGGGTCTGAGGGAGACACAGGTCGGAATGGCACTGGGGCTGGGCGTCACTCAATTGCCTCGGGCTGGACATGCTGGTAGGCGGGAGTAGGATGTAACACCAGTATCCACGGCCATCCGCGGCCCACGAGCCTGGGGTTGGGGTGGGGCAGCGACTCATTTCCCCGTCGTCCACAGAGGACCCGAAGAGGAGCCTCTGAGGCTGCCTCAACATCCTTCCTTCACCTGTAGGGTCCAGCTGGGCACGGCCCGGGAGAAAATGACCTCAGGGAAAACGCATGGGCAAAATGGCTCCAGGGCCCTGCCCTGCCTCCTTGCCTGGCCTGTGCCCTGTTCTCCCCATCCCCACCCTCCAGACCCCAAGAGTGCTGGGTACCTGCCCCCGGGCTGTCTCGCCACTGTGATGCCAGGCAGGGGAGCTGGGGTATGGCCAGAAGTGACTCTCGCTAGGGAGTGGAGGGACGGTGGGAGGAGACTCCAGGGGGACGTAGGCTTTGGGGAGGGGAGGCCGAGGCGGGCCGGATTCCTGAGGCAGAGAGAAGCCAGAGCATTAGAAGAACAAGAGCAGCCACTGTGAGAGCAGGAGAAAAGAGTGTTAGCAGGAGCCAGACAACATCTTCACAGACAGTGTGGACCAGGCCCCGACACCCGACTCCCACTCTTGCCTGGAGGAGGCCCCAACTACACAGCTGCTGCGCCTGCCCTTCCAGGCCCTCCTCGCCTGCCCACCGCCCACTGCCTCTGCTTCTTCTGCAGTGCTCTCTCCTCACTGCCTCTCCATCCTGCTGGCACTATCCCACCCTGTCTTTGTTTCTGCCATTTCTCCTGTCCCTAACATTCCTTTCCTCATTTCTCAACCCTCCCAAATGCTCGCCGGTCCAGTTTAATTCCATCTTCCTTCAGATCTCTCCCCTTCTTTGGGCATCAGAACATTTGCAGTCTGAACCCTGTGGTTCAGTACTGAGACCACCATCACGCCCTGTAGGCCGGCGGTTTACTCTGCATCGATGTTGGCTCCCTGACTGAAGGGAAGGGCCTTGGACCACTGGATGCTCCAGGTTCCCGGCTGGACCTAATCCCATCCTTGCTCACACGGAGCCTCATGAACACTTGCTGACTAGGAACCTGCTCCCTGAAGGGGAGCTACAGATGACAGGTGGAGGTGAGAACAGGTGCAGGCAAGTCCAGAGAGCAGGCCACACAACCGGTGTGAGGAGGACTCCCTTGGACCCAGAGCTGAAGCGCGAGGACCAGAGCTCTGGGCTCAGACTTGGCGCAGCTTTAGGTGAATGAGGACTTGCTCCTCCCTCCCCTGCCTCCCTCATATGTCAGGTCCCAGCTTACCTCGTTGGACCCTGGCTTGGTGGGGGACCCCTGAGAGCCAGACACCAGTGAAAAAGGGCTCAGGGGACTGGTGAGGCTGGCGGAACTGAGAGGGCTGGCTGGGCTGTTGGAGCTGTAGGTGGTTGAGGGGCCGAGTCCTCCTGGGGAGAAAGAGAAGGGGAGAGAGGTAAGAGACAGAGGACAGTAGCTTGGGGCTACCTGGGTGCCACTATGAGCGGAAGATTTGCGTGCCGCAGGGCCAGGACCTACTGAGGGTGCTGGGGTCACAGGCTGGCTGCTGAGCAGGGGACGAGGGGGCTGAAGATGATACTGTGGCCTCTGAGGTGTTAAAGAAAGCCAGCCTAAGGATCCAGGGTTCAAGAAATATACTAAGGGTCACAGGTTATCAGCAGGGCTAAGTGCTTGGAGGCCTGGAAAGCTCAGGTGCCCTTTGACCTTTTCTGGAGAGGAATCTAGAATATTCAGGTTAACAGTGTTTCTGAGTGGTCTAACTGGTCTATTTTTTTTTTTTTTTTCACTACTGGGGATAGAACCCAGTGGCATCTACCTCTGAGCTATACCCCCAACCCTCTATTTTTTTTTCGGTACTGGGGTTGGAATCCAAGGGCATTCTACCTCTGAGCTACACCCCCAGCCCTATTTTTCATTCTTTATTTTGAAACAGTGTCCCACTAAGTTGTGGAGGCCTCACAAGTTGCGGAGGGTAGCCACAAACCTGAGTTTCTTCTGTCTCAGCCTCCCAAGTACTGGTATTACAAGCGTGCACCACTACACCCAGCTTCCAGCTCTTTTTTTTTTTTTTTCTTTATTTTGAAAAAGGTCTCAATGAGTTACAAAGGGCCTCGCTAAGTAGTAGCAGAGACTGTTCGAGGACCGTGATTCTCCTGTCTCAGCCTCCCAAATGCTGGGGTTACAAGCCTGCACCACCATGCCAAGCTAACTGGTCTATTCTGGTGGGTCAAGGGAGTCCTTCTACCTGCCTAGTATTCAGGGGACAATTCTGGATCCCAGTGAAGGCCCTGACTGTTTCTGAGCACAGTGTGAGTTGGTAGGTTCAGGATGGAGGCCAGAATCTTGGTGCACTTCCAGAGGCACACGGCTGGGGACTCCCACCTCTGTGCTTGGCGGTGTCTGTGCCCCGGGACGGGTTGTTCTTCCTCAGCCCCTCCATCACATCCTGGATCCTCCAGATCTCCTTCTGGATTTGCCGGTTAAGCACCTCATTCTGAAAAATCCACAGAGCAGGTCAGAGGAAATGGCTCTGTATGTTCCAGCCCAGAGCCCTGGACCAGACCCCTTTGGACCAGGAGGAGATAGAAGCCCTGCACACACACGCATGCATACACAGCCCTTTCCACACAGCCATCTTCCTCGTGGGCAGCCTCTGCCTCTTCAGCTTATATAAAGTTATATTCCTGGAATTTTGTGAAAGCCTCAGCACCAAGAGTGAGACCCACCTCTCTGGTCTCCCCCAGGAGGGATCGGGGTACCTGGGAATAAATGGCCTATAAGTGGCAGCCTGTTTTTCATAGGGCAAGAGCTTCCAGTTTGGTGTTTTTCTTCGCATCCAAACAACCTTTTTGTAATACCCACACCTAGCATATGTCTATGTCATGAATTATATTCAGTTACAGGTTATGCTCTTTGAAAGACAAGAGACACAACTTAATCAGCATCTCTCAGTACCAGGGATCCCGCTAAGCACTTTGCATATACTAATTTATTCTGGCTTTGGGGCAACTCTAGGCCTGAAGGGCAGCTCTGTTCCCATTCCAGAGATGAGGAGACTCGTGGGTGGCGCGATCACCATTTGAACATGGGTCTATTCAACTCAGATGCTGGCGTTCTTGACCACGACCCTCCCCTACCTCCTAAAATACACGTGTTTAAAGTGCGACCAGCCCACAGGACACAGCAGGATTGGGTCCTCTGGACCAAGGTCTTCCCTTCACCCTGCCGACCAGCTGGAAAACAACCAAGGTGAGTTTTGTTCCCAGGAAGGAAAAAGGAGGAAAATGGGGGGAAACCAGGGTGTTAACTGCATCCGAGGAACAGAGTTTGCAAAACTAGCTAGAATAGAGGCAGGACCTGGGTGGGGAGAATGCAGGGAAGAAAAGATCAGGAACTCCCCAGGCCGGCTAGCCATCCTCCTTGCCTCCGGGGCGGCTGTTTTCAACCTAGCCCAGTAAGGAAAGCCTCATTACTAAGTAAAACTCCTGAGGAGATCTCTCCTGTTCTGCCTATTCTTCTGAGAATATGACAAATATTTATATTTACATGTGCATTTTAAATTCTTCTAGCCACAGGATACGCTAAGTATGACCTAAGTCTCCCATGTTTCAACTCTATCTTCTTCCCCATGGATTCGTGGGGATAAAGAATTCTACTTTGTCATCTTCCTGAAACTTAAGAGTCTGTTATAGACAGCCTGACCCTTCCTTCCCTTTTGTTTCAAAACCAACTCCTCACCCTAAGTCCCTTAAAGAGATCCTTAAAGAGAGAAAGGAGGCCGCTTTGGTCTTATTTGCCCAAAAGGACCAGGGAAGGCACAGAGCAGCACCCTCCCCCACCTGCTGGGGGGGCTCCTTCACCTGGATGTCCAAGTTGAGCTGCTCCCAGAGGTCCTCGTGCAGGGCGGAGACCTCGGACTCCAGGTTCTCATACTCCATGGTGCTATTAGTCAGCGCCTGCAGGGCAGAGGGTTACTGCAAAAGCTGCCATCACCAAAGGCTCCCTTTGTCCTGTGATGGGGCTTGGGGACAGGGTACCTGAGGCCTGAGGCCTGAGGCCAGAGGAGGATGACACAGAGGGACAGGAGAGGGGCACAAGGCTGAGACATTCTGATGAGAGCCAACAGGAGCCTTACAAGAGGGGCAGGGATACGTCCCACTGCACCCTGAATAGAGAGATAGTGGAGTTCTTCTAGGCGTGTGGACAGGCTGAAAGGGGATGAGTATCACTTCTATAGTGTCTCATTCTGCCCAGGTTGGGGGGGTCAAGAAGGGGAGGGCAGAGAAAAGGGCCTCGCAGAGGGTGTTTATTATCTGGAGCTTCCTCTTCTCTGGGCCACATTTTCCTAGGGTCTTTGCTGTTTGTCAGAGCCGTTACTATTCAGACAGCCTGTATTGGAGGATCAACCTTGTAACCCTTGGGAAATGGCCAAGACCATGGCATTCTGCCAGAACCCTACTTCTCCAGGGCAGTGGGCAACAGAGGTACTGGAGAGGCCAAGAAAATCAATAACCCCCAGCTGATGCTGTCCTGAACAAATCCTGGCACGGCCCTGGCTTGTGGGAATAAGCTCATTTTCTGGGTGGAGGCTCTGCAGAACAGCAGGCTGGCATCCTTTCCATCTATTTGCAAGGCAGTGTTAGGGCCTTGGCTTATGCCCCTCCCAGGCAGCAGCTCCCCGCTTTTGTCCTCCCAGGCGAATGGGGATTTGGGCAGCACAACTTGGAGGTGGTGGATGCTCAGGCGTCGCTCCCTGGTTACCGTGGTTGCCTGAGACAGCTCCACCCGGATGTTGATGAGCTGGTTCTGCAGTGATTCCTTCTTGTGCAGCAGCTTCTCCGGGTAGGCAGGCTGGCTTCCAAACATCTCCAGTTCCTGGTGGGTCCCCATCAAGGCACTTTCCAAGCTCTCCTGAAGAAAGGCAGGGGGGGATGGCATGGGTCACCCTGATCATTCCTCTCTGAGGTTTGTAAGGACAGAGGCCTGAGCCCCAAATGGTCCAACCAGGCTGCTAAAGGCAGGCTGTCTGCACCTGGCTGGCTACAGTTCTGGGGAGACCATCAGCAGTTCTAGGTAAAGGTGAGACAGACATCTAAGGAAGGATGGAGACAGACACCCGCAGCTTCTCCAAGCTGCCCCCGCGAGGCCGCCGTGCAGGAGGCCGCCGTGCACTCTCACCTTTTCCGCTCGAAGCTGCTGCACCAGCCGGTCCTGCTCCCTCACCACCTTGTTCTGCTCACACAACTTGCCCAGCAGCTTCTGGGGGCCCGGAGCAGGGGAGGGGAGGGAGAGAGAAGGGGATGAAGGACATAGTTTGATGGGGAGCTGGGCATTGGATTGGCGGGGCCTGGCCTCTGGATACCGCCTCCTTTCCCCTGCTGAGGAACCCTGAGCCTGCACCTGGACCCTGAAGGCCCCCAGGAAGAGGAAGATGGGTCTCCACCTTGGGAGGCAGATGTATTTATTCACTGAGGAGGTGGGTCAAAATTTTAGGGTAGAGGGCTGAGAGCCAAGTGTTAGGCCCCACACCCCATCCTCCCATACAATTCACAGCCTGGGTTCACCTCCTTGGAAGATGGGAGGCCAGGCCCAGTGTTGGAATAAGCAGTCTCAGAAAAAGCAATACGCAATGTAAACTGTCTCTCGCTCCCATAGGAACCCCCACTTCTCTCTCCTGAGACCCTGCTCTCCCCTCCTCTCTCCGAGGCCTCAGGAAGGCTAGCCCCGCATCCCCTCTTAGTTCTGGTCCCTGGCTGGCTGGAGCCTCCCCGAGGTTGTGCGGATCCAGCGCCAAGCAGAGCCAGTGCTGATGGGGAGGCAGCTTGGGCCAACCTTCTCTTCAGGAAAGACGTGTGCTTTCTACATTCACACCGGTGTTCATCCATTCCTTCGGTCTATATACCACCTGTTTTGCCCCAACCCATCATTCTCCAAGGTCTCACCTTCCTGTATCCTGTTGGGTCCCATTCTGTAAATAAATCCTAGGTTGCCACCTACTGCTGGTGGGCTCTCCCACCACCTGAAGCTCCCTGAGGTCAGAAGTAGGCCATGTTCCTCATAGGTACCTACAGGTACTCGTGCCATGCTGGATGCAGAGCTGACTGACTGTTTTAACTCCCAACAAGGCCTGTGTGCTGCTCTAAGCAGGCCCAGTGCTGTGGACCAGTGGGCCTGGAGCTCGGTGAAGAAACTCAGAGGCCGCCTAGGAGGTGTGGGCGAGTGAGCGGGAAGCTAGAGGACAGAGGGGCATGAGGAGGAGGCAGTAGAATGTCGTGTTTGTGGTGAGAGAGGACATGAGTCAAATGTATGAAGAGCCACCAGAAGAAAGAGAGATGGACGGAGAAAGAGCCCCCACAGAGGAAGGAGGATGAGGACGACAGCAGGAGGTGGCTGCGGTGGACAGAGGGAGCCGGGAGAGCTGCCCTTACATCCGTATCTTGCTCGTTTAACTTGTAGGTGTGGAGGCCGTCCCGGAACACTTCTGGGTACGGAGGGACCTGCAGGAACACGAGGTCGGTTACTGCGGCAGGGCTGGCGAGGGCCTGTGGGCTGACATCACGACCCTGCTCTGTCCCTGTGGTCCATCACCTCCGCTGCCTTCTGTCCTGGGGACCTGAGCTAATTCTCCGTCCCCCAGCTGGGAAGCCAGTGATGGCTCAGACCAGACTCCGTCACCATTGTCCTTGGCTGAGCTTGGAGAAATCAGGCCTCTGCTGAACTCACGCTCTGGATCTCTTCTCCCCCAGACTCTATGATCTGCTGAAGAGGGTGCAGGGGGTTGAACTGCTGATGGATGACTGATAACAACCCAGGAGAAACGCTGTCAACCCCTTGGCTGTTTATGGGGACAGGTCACAGGGGCAAGGCAGGACCGAGCACTGCAGACATCGGAGAACTGCTGCCCTAGTAGACTGAACACTAATCACAGGCCTCGAGCCTAAATGAAGACTTGCAGGAATCCAGAAGCATCTTGGACTCCGGCTACTACTGCCTAGCCCCGATGACACGGCAGGTGACCACAGCACACTGGATGGTTCTACGTTACACCCCTGATACCCTTATCCCCAACAGTGTCTGTCAAGAAGACGGCAAATATGAATCGGGAGTCATGGACACCGAAAAGCAGGTTTGCAGTCCCCAGCGTGCCATGGGATGTCAGCGCTGGCTCTTTTGATGGTTTGGGAAATGGTCCTTGAACATGAAGAATGGGAGGCGACACGGTGTGCTAGGGGAGGGAGAGCAGGCTGAGCCAGGCCTGGCAGATGAGCAGGTGGGACACAGTGAGCCTCATCCCAGTGGGGTGACCCGACCATGCACAAGCAGCTGAGATGGCGTGGACAGGGACCATGCTGCCAGGCAGAGGTCTTACTTGCATGAAGAGTTGGGCCCTGGGGGAGGAGTTCTCCACCATGCGGTTCACCATACTGATGAAAGTCTCACTCTCACTCATCTGCAGCAGAGGAAGGAACGGACGATTCACACTCAGACCCGCGTCTGGGTTGCTCCCTGCGCCCCCTTCTGCTCGTCTCCAGAAACAGGACAGCGCAGCTCCTCTCAGGGCCTCCAGCGCCCCATGCTCGGCCTCACCATTGCTCACCCCAAGTGCACTTTGTTTCAGGGCCAGCGCTGACACTGCCCTGAAGGAAAGGCCACTGGGGGAACTGGGAGACCACCGGATCCTCGCTGCAGCCCAGAAGAGGCCCAGCCCGGTGACTCCTCCCCAGCAGCCTGCCGGCCGTGGCTCATCCCCACTGGCCAGGGCTAGCATCTCCTTCCCACTCCCCATGCCACTTTGGGGAAAGACCACACAGTTGCAAAAGCTGACTCCCCAAATCGACACTCAACGAAACAAAGGAAGAAGTCCATCTGGAGCCCGTCCCCTGCGTGGCCTGTGCTAATGACCAGCACAGCCCGGTCGCCCCTGCCCTCCCCAGCACTAGTGTAGAAGGACTGCTCAGCACGGTTTCCAGAGCTGGGCTGGCAGCATCCCAGAGGGTCTGGGATGGCACTGAGGAGCAAATAAGGAGGCGGAGGCAAGAGAGCTGCGTTAAAGGGACACCAGATATCGGAAGGCTGCTCTCCACCACACTGTCTTTACATTTCAAGGATCCTAGGGAATATGGAAGGGAAAGTAATTCGCCAAACAAAAAGGAGAGAGATGGGAGGGGCTGGGGAGTAAGACAAAGGAAGGGAGGACAGAGGGAGGGAGGGAGGGAGGGAGGGAGGGCAAACCACCCGAATCAACCAGAAATGCAGTCCTTTCCCCATGAGAGAGGATCAAGAGAGGCCTAGCACAGATGTCCTCGGCTGTGTCCCTTTAACTCTGTTCTACAGCGGAGGTGGGAGAGGACAGAGGGAGGTGAGCAGGAAAAGCTTTTGGGAAGGAAATGTGAACGAGGGGAGGAAGACAGAGCTACATGAGGGAAGATCTTCTGGGGTCTCAGCTTTCTCTGTGGTCTCCCCAATCTTGGTTGGACTCGCTGCCCCCTAAGGCAGCCTTGCTGTGTCCAGGGCCAGCACCGCCACCCCCAACATAGGGCCTGCAGCATTTCAAAAGCCTTTTTCTAGGACCTGTTTTTTCTTCCTCTTTAGCCCAGTTGGGAGTTTTCTCTGTAGAAAAAAGTGTGCTTTAAGAGGATTTCAGAAGAGCACTTGTAATATGGGGCTGAGTTTCTGCAAGAATTAAAAAAATCAACAGGATGCCACCAACCACATCCTTTCTGAAGGTCTAAACTCAAGTCTATCCACATCTTCCTAGACTCTGTGTGTGTGTGTGTGCACGCGTGCACACATGTGTGAGTGTACTGGGAACAAGGCAGATCTACCAACACATCAGGCTTCACAAGGACCAGGGAGGAGACCGAGGCTCTTCCTGAGCCCGCACTGACCTCATCCTTTCCCCACAAGCGGGTCTAACACGAGAGGCGGGACGCGGGCTTCCCTTGCCCGGGCCTGCTCCCACTGTGCTGTGGCTTTGGGGATCTTTGAGCTCATGAGGGCCTCTCCTCTGAGAGGACCCCCGTACACAAGCTGTCTCTGCCGTGTTAGACATTGTGTGAGAAAGGACCTAACCCTGTGCCTGACATGTAGCAAATGGTGTTCAATGAATAGTTTGTCAGTCTTGAGAGGAACAGTGGAGCAGCAGCAGCAGTAGCAGCGATCACTGCTCCACCAGCGTGGGCTTGACGGCTCTCGAACACTTCCCATGTGATGCTCAGTATTACTGAGAGGCACGAAGGGCAATGTCCAGTGTCCATCCTGCCGCTGAGAGAAGAAAACCCAGAGAGACCAAGTGCCCTGCCTAAGGTTTAAAAACATCCTTGTAATGATGGGGCAGGGACTAGGGTGGCAATGTCTGGCTACGTGTGCATTCTCCTGAACACACAAGATTGCCTCTTGAGGGGATTGCCCTTCATCCAGGAGGGGCCTCTGCAAGGTTATTTCTGAAGCCCCTAGGCCAACAGGCCAGTCACTCTGCAAGGGTTGCAGCCTCCAGGAAGAGGCCTGCACTGATTGCATGGACAGAGAGCACGTGGACAGAACAGAGAGCCAGCCACAGGTCACCTGAGGAAGCCTGCTCAGGAGCCTGGAGGCGGGGCACACCGAGCCCTGCTCCTTCCCCTCCAGGGTGCAGCGCTGTGGGTATCAGCAGGTCTCAGTGCCCAAGGTCTTCTACCAGGAGGACCTCAGCGGGACACAGAGGCCCTGGGAGATGAGGGGTCACAGGGCTTGAGACTAAAAGAACACTCAGTGGCAGCTGTGTCCTCCCATTTCAAGTTTGCGGTTCTCTCTGCAATGTTAAGAGCATGAAATCATCCTGATGACGTCTGACTGCAGCTCTGTCCTGTATTAGATGTTTCCTCAGCTACAAACTAGGTCAAAACCTCAGCATTCTGTTCACGCTGTGCTGCTCATGGGCTGTGTGTCCTAGACACCTTATTTAACTTCTCTGTGGCTTTACTTCCCTGGCTGTAAAGGGAGAACAGCAGTAACATCCAGTAGGATTATTATACAGGTTAAATGAGTTAGGATCTGTGTTTTGCTTAGAACGGTGTGAGTCTTGGGAAGAAGCATTCAAATATGATGGCGGCTGCCACTGTTTTTGCTCCTCTTAACATGTCTACCACCCCGGGTTGCCTCCAGAAGACAACGAGGTCTACTTCCAGGTCTTCTGTGGTTTATCACACAGAGATGAACAAAAGAGTACGTGCTCATAGAAATGTCAGCATGATGACCTCAAGCCTGCCTGAATCAAATGAGCATCCCAGCCCCCTCAGCCTCTAAAGGCAAGACAGCAGTTGGGCATGGTGGTGCATGCCTGTACTACTCGTATTTGGCAGGCTGAGACAGGAGAATAGGTTTGAGGTCAGCCTAAGCTGACCTCAAAATAAAAAAGAGGGGAAAAAAAGGCTGGGGGTATAGCTTGGAGGTAGAAGGCTCCTGAGTTCAATCCCCAGTACCAAAAAAGATAGCCAAGGGTCAGAGGCCTGGAGCCAGGGGGCCCAGGCAACCATCTGCTTCGTTCTCATGCAAACCCGCTGCCTGTTCTGCTTGTTCACCTGTCAACCTGGGTGGGTTCCTCTGCCTCTGACTACTACACTGAATTCTCAGAACCATGAGCTGTGTATGCAAAAGAGCTTTGTGGAGGAACTAACAAATAGACTGAGTAGATATGGTTTTCCGAGTCATTCTAAAGCAGCTGTATAGGCCTCAGTTTAAACAGTATGGTATTTAACCTCAACCTGTGGGATATGATATGGTTTTCCAGATTCGTGCTAAACTAAACCCTTAACATCTTAGACCCATACCCAGAGCTTCAGCCTCTCTCTCTCTGTTGCTCTCTCCCAGTCTCCAGCAAAGATGCAAATCCCCACCTGTCCCCTGGGGGCAGTTCCATCTGGGCTGGCTGGAGAACTACAAGGTGGCATTAATTATTCATGTGCCCATTTATTATGCTTCTTTCTGCTGCAAACCCCCAGCTGCCCTAAAGGACTCTGAAGAGGCGGGGTGTGGGGCAGCAAACCAAAACGGAAGCCACTTTGTTGTGTCCTGTTGTACCAACAAAGGCTGCGAAGGAAGGACTGAGGATGAGGAGGCGGGGGAGTGGGGACGGACAGGAGGACGGTGGGATGGTGGGGGGCACCAGCTCTGCCTACCTGCTGGTCCAAATACTCTAGGTTTCTTTGCAACTGAAGATCTAAAAGTTCATCCTACCCGGAGCCCGAGGCCAAGGGGCCAACCAGCAACACAAACAAACAGGAACACACAAAAGAAAACAATGAAAAAAAAAAAGAAGCAAAGCAGTTAAGAGTTAGCTGGGCAAAGACCAGAAGAAGCCTTTCTCTCGGCTCCTGAGGAGTTCTGGGGAGGGGAGGGGACAAGGCTGCAGGTCTTGAAGGCCTTGGGCAGAGGACAGAACCACTCTAGACCCCAGCTTCGCCACCTCTCCTAGGTCTGCTTACCCTCTCTGGGAGTGCTGTGTGCCACCAAAGCAATCTAACCAGCACTTCTCAGCAGCTGTTTCTGAGTTTTCTGGAAAATCAGTTGTTTCTGGTGGGTAGGCTGGCTGTGGGTCAAAGCTATTGAGTTTGGACACCAGTGTGGGTACAGGGGAAGTGGCAGCCCTCCACGCCTGTCCAGGCCCTTGCCAGCTGGCCTCCTGATGCCAAGACATTCCACCCTGAGGTCCCTGAGTTTCTACCCAACCCACCCAAGTAGAACATCTGCGTCTAGTCCTCCAGGCGGAGGCAAATGTTCTCAGGGGACCATACTCCAGGGAGAGATACAAGGAGAAAAAGGAGAGAAAAAGGAGCAGTCATGATGTGGGAGATTTCTTCCTCAATTGTACCATTTGTGCCTCTCCCCAGAAGTGCATTCCAGGCTAAGGACAAATCAACAGCATATGCACTTGTTGGGGGCAGGGGTCTAGAAGCTCTTGTCTTTTGCTAGGAGTCCTAGCCTGACTTCTGGCCCCAGTTCATAGCCCTAGCCCCTTCTCCTGCATGCTGGAGAGAAGAAAGGCGCTAAGGTGGAGATGGCCAGGCTATCACATGCCCTCTCAGGCCTACAGTGGTGACCAGCACCAAACTCTAAACTGGAGCTAGAGTCCTGGCCGGGATGGAGGAGGCATCCAGAGGCTGCTAAGGTCATGTGGGCAAGCATTGGGCACAGAGCATCCCTGGCACCTGCCCCAGCTCAGCTCCACCTTGGGTGGAGGAAAGTGGAGAGGTCCTAGGGTGCAGTGGAGGGGAGGAGAGGACGTACCATCTTATCGTGGACCGTGGGGGATGGTGGGTAGTTGTAGGGGAACAGTCCTGCAGGGACTGGCCGCCTGTCTCCCAGGTAATCATACTGGAAGAGAAAGGGTATTGCAGAGGTGAGAGGGTCTAGCTGGGACATGGGTTTCCCCACCAACTGAAGTTCAAGGTTAGGGACGTCTGTATCAAACTAAAACAAACAGCAGCCCCCTCACAATAATCTGTCCAAGTCCTCAAGAGTGGAAAATACAGATCTTTCTGCCCTCTTATAGACAAAGCAATCGCTGGCACGACCTGGGGACAGGCGCAGAGAACAACGTTCCTATTCAGGGTCCAACCAAGCGATTCCTCAAGGCAGCTCTCCTAGGGACAGAACTGTGAGCCAGTGACTTCCCTGAGCAGATCACTGGTCCTGTGACACAGCCCAGTGGCCCAGATGTCCCAGCTATCCACCTCCTCTCAGCAGCTGGCCTTGGGGGATGAGGGGGGCAGGCTGGAGGCTCACCTTGGGGGAGCTGATGGATCGCCTCATCATGTAGGCGGCAGGGTCGGCATAGATGTCCTCATTGCGGGGCGGCAGGCGCTCAAAGCGGGCGCTGGGTGAGCGGACGGGGGAGTAAATGCGGGCGCGGCTGTAGGAGCCCTGGCTGGGTGAGCGGGGCACCGAGTGGGAGCGGGGCTGCAGAGACAGGCGGCGCAGGGAGCTGGAGGTGGCGTCCAGCTCGTCATAGTAAATCGGCTGCCGGGAAGGGCTGGGGATCCAGACGGTGCTGTCCTGCTGCCCATAGCCAGTGGGCTCCTTCCACTCACGCAGCTGGTATGCAGGGCCACCCCCATTGCGGAAAGAGTGGCGCTTGTCCTCTAGGGCCCAGGGGGGGCTGATCCGATCATAGGCAGGCATGGAGCAGATGCTATCCGGCCGCACCCCTGGTGGGTAGTACTGGTAATCGTCGGGGTACTGGGAGGAGTAGGGCCCATAATAGTCAGGGGCCCTGCGGGACACAGGGTAGAACCTAGAGGGACTGAGGAGAGAGGACATTGCAAGAGGAGATAAACCAGGAATATCTCTACCCATCCACTGTGCCCTAGCCCCACCTTCATGACCTTGAGCCTAGGGCAGGTGCTTGAACAGGTGAGCCTGTTCAGGCTGGCCTTGTGGATACACACAAGAGGCAACGTTCCAGGCAGGAGCCAAGGTTTATTGCAGAGGTATGGGACTGCCCTATCCCCACTTAGCTCCCTGGGCGGGAGACTGCACCACCGGAGCAGTTTTTTTCTCTTTAAAATGAAATGCCCTAGCTGGGCATGGTGGTAAATGCCTATAATCCCAGTACTTTGGAGGTGGAGACAGAAGAATTGTAGGTTCATGGCCAGCACATCAACTTAAGGAGACCCTTGGCAAATTAGCAAGACCCTGTTTCAAAATAAATAAAATGGGGCTGGGGGTGTAGCTCAGAGTTAGAATGTCCCTGGATTCAATCAGGAAGGAAGGAAGGAAGGAAGAGAGAAGGGAGGGAGGGAGGGAAATTAAATGAAACACTCCTATCGGTCATCTCCATCGAATGTGGACCAGTTTATCAGATCCTCAAGGAGAGGCAAGAGGAGAAAAATCTGAGTTTACCGGGCACCTGAAGGAGGAAACAGAGGAGGGAGAAAAATGCAACTTCCTGACTGTATGATCTTGTCAAGACAGAACCAGTAGACTCTAGGAAGTCATCTCTGTAGACTGGATTCTACAGATGCTGGACCAGCTACAGAGAACTACAGCTTGGCCACTAGAGGGCGGATTTCTCCCAGGCCCAAATGCTGTCCATACCCCAGAAAAGGAACTGGCCAACTCACCTGCTACTAGGACCAATCAACTGCTTTGTTTTCTTTTTCTTTTTACTCTCCCCCCCCCCTTTTTTTCCTTTTTGGTACTAGGAATTGAACATAGGGGCAGTCTATCTCTGAGATATAGCCCCACACTTTTTTATTTTTTATTTTGAAACAAGGTTTTGCTAAGGCTGGTCTCAAGCCTGTGATCCTCCTATCTCAGCCTTCCAAGTACTGGGATTACAGGCATGCACTACCATGCCTATGTCCACCTCTGCTCTCGCCAATAATAATGACTTTCAAACAACAGAGCTGCAGACTGAGTTGCTTTGGTGGCTACAGTTGGCTGAAGCAGAGGAGTAGAGGATGTTAAAGCATCTGCAGCATGGATGGATATCCATGGACCAGGACCACTTCGAGGCCCCTCCCTAGGCCTGTCTGACCCCTGGGCTACCCAGCACCTCTGGAGAGACATTGAGGTGTTCTGTGCCTCCTTCTGACAGAAGCAGACAGAGAAAGCAAGAATCAGGGGCAAACCTGGCTTCTAGAAGGTTCTCAGTAGAGGACGTGTCATGGGTTCCAGCCTACATCCTAACCATAACACCACCCCTGCCCGTGTCCTGGCCCCCGCCAGGCCTCACCTCCGAAGGTCTTCAGGTGGGGGCATGCCCCGGCGCAGGTTCACCCACTGCTGGAGCTGGTTCATGGAGCTCTTGCGCTGGGCGATTTTGTCGGGGTTGGTGCGTGGGGGGAAGCTCCGCCGGTGCCCCCCACTCTCGCTGTCCTGAGGGGGGAAAGCTGTGCTCCCCGGCCGGCTTGGAGAGCTGTATGGCCAGCCATTGGGCTGGGAAGGGGGCTCCCCACCCCCGGGGACCCTTGGGCCCTCGGGGTAGGGGCTGCCGGGCTCTGAGGCTGGCTCCGGTCCTGCGGGAATGCCGTTGACTTTCACCAGAGGCTCTTTCTTGACTTCCGGCCTCTCCATCCTCCGCTCCACCTTCTCACAGCCTCGGCCATCACCCTCCCCTCGAGTCTTGGCCTCTGGCTCAGGCTTGGGGAGGCTGTTGTGGGGTGGCTGGTGGTGGTGTTTGCTGGGCAGGATGTTCTCTGAGTCTGACTTCTCAAGGCTGCAGGATGTCAAGGGAGAGGTTGTAAGTGACTTGAACTGATCATGGCATTGGGTGGGGGGTAGCAGACTGAGAAGGAAAAAAGGAGAGAGAGGAATAATCAGGAAGGTAGCAATGGAATCAGGAGGCAGAGACTTCCAATTCTGCTTCCTATATCCCAGACTTTTCCTGCTTGCTCCAGCCTGGGCAATTATTATGCAATGTCCAAAGATCACCCCAGGTCTCTGGCCACTCCCCGCCACTGCCTGCATCAAGCCCAGCCTCCAGCTATCCAAGACCAGCCTCACCTAATCTTGGTCTCCTCTGTCATCTGCCCCTGATATGGCCTCCCCAACTTGGTTGGCATTGCACTGAAGTTTCACAGCAGTCCTAATCCTTAGCAACAGACACTTGTTACAGGTCTGTTCTCTCTCCTACAGAAGGCTACTGAACTTCCATGAATCTTGCTGGCAGAATGGGTATAGCACCACATCCTCTCATGACTGCGTGAGAAGGTACATGGCAGCAGAAGGAGACGCTGCTGCCTGCAAATCCATGGGCACGCAAGTGTGCCAGTTCCCCTCTCCAAAACCTGTTCCTTCCAGGGCTGACCATCCCTTAGAATGTGGGCTCCACCAGGGCAGGAGCATGGCAGACCTTCCTCCCTCGGACTCCTAGCACCTGCTATAGGACCTAACACTTTTATATTCATAGTCCATACTTGTGAGATGAATGAATGAATGAATGAACTGGAAATATACAAAGATGAGATCTCCTGACAGTTTCCTGCTCACAGCTTCCCAAGGCTGACATATTCAAGCATCCTTGTCAAAGCATTGCTGGGTAAACATTCCTAAGACATGTGACTTACTCTACACTGTAAACCCCCTTCTTCTGGATCTCCATTAACACCAGCTCAAGCCCCCCCTCCCCCCGTTAAAGAGGAGGCGGGCGCTGAGACCTCAGGTGACGAGGTTGCCAAGAGCAGCCACGTGCTGAGCGTTTACCATGTGTCCAGCACTTCATATGCACCCCACCTGCCCACACCGGCCCTGTGGGCAGGCTTACAGCTACTGGTTTTCAGGAGAGAAAACAGCACTTTCTCAGTACTTGGGAGGCTGAGACAGGAGGATCGCAGGTTCAAGATCAGTCTCAGCAATTTACTAAGACCCTCAGGAACCTAGTGAGAAACCTGTTTCAAATCAAACAAGCAAAATGGGCTGGAGGTATAGCTTGGAGGTAGAATGCCCCTGGGTTCAATCTCATGTCTGTCTGTCTGTCTGTCTGTCTCTCTCTCTCTCTCTCTCTCACACACACACACACACACACACACACACACACACACACACACACACGAAACTAGGATTCGATTCAGTGAGGTCAGGTCACTTACAATGAAGTCATGCTGTGGCCAAGAGGCCACGCCGTGATTCAAACCCGCATCGTCTTCCTCCAAAAGCTGTGCATTACACACACAAAGCCAAGAAAAACAAGCAAAAGACCTTCACCGTTGGTTCCTGGCCAGGCCCTCCATGGCCTCCCCCAGCTCAGGGAGAAGAGGGGCCAGATGGGGAAAGAACTCCAGACTCTGCAGCCACTTAGCCAGACCCGGGCCGGGTGCAAGGAGATGGGGTTCACACGCTCTCCAGAGGTCCAGCCTGGCACGCCGGGATTGGCACTGGCACAGAGCTGGGCACCTCTTCTGCAGCCTCCTTCCCTCTCCTCACTCCCAAGCCAGGCACCTGGCACTCACCTGTGACGCACAGGCTGGGGCACTGACTTCTGGGCTGGAGGGATCTGCACACGGGCAGCCTCCCCCATGGCCTGGATCCAGGCCTCCTGTTCTTCTGGGCTCTCGGCGCTGAAGAAGTAGGTGCGGACGCCAGCATGCTCAGCCTGTGGAGAGAGGCAGTGCGTGGGACTGGCCCCGGCCTCATCCACCCAGCACACAGTCACCTGTAGGGAGAGGAGACCAACAGGAGGGGCAGTTAGTAGGGCCACACCGGGGCCTGCTGCTCATCCCCTCCCCCCGTAAAGTCAGTAGCCAATGAGGAGGGCAGCCCTTGGCTACCTGGTGCTCCAGCTGGCATCCAGGTACGTGCCTGGGATAGGTGGCCCAGCAGCCAGGGAAGCCTACCTGCCACCCCCCAGGTGATTATCAGCAGGTGGGGCAATTACCGCACCCACGCTCCCCTCCAATTCCACATTTAAGTTGAAAGGCAATTATTTGAGGTCTGGGGGAGATGGCCCCCTGAGCACATGCCAATCTCAGCCCCAGCTTCCTGTGGAGAAGCTGGCCCTGCCACTTCCTCGCGGGGAAGCGGCCAGGTCCCTATCCATGGGCATGCAAGGGCAGGCGCGCACTGGCACAGACGAGCACACTACCTAGTTGGCGGCCGTGAGCAGGCACAGTGGGCAGGAACCCAGAAGAGAGCTCCTGTCAGAGGAGGGGTCCTCACGCGCAGAAGGAGGAGAAGCAGAGAACAGGTCAACCAACACCAGAAGGAGAGACAAACGGTGGACGATGGACGGCGCGGAAGGCAGCACAGGAGCAGGGCGGGGTGGTGGGGACTATTCCCTGTACTCGGCGTCACCACTGGGAAGGACAGCACCCAGCAGCACCTCGCTCAGCCCACCCAGGGGTAGGGCGTGGGAGTGTGCACTACGGGAGTCCCCACGGGGCAGGCAGTGGGGCGGGAGTCCCAGGGCTAATCCCAGCTCTGGGCCGGCCAGCCCTACCACGCAGACCAGACACTTTTCTGCTCTGGCCTTAACTTGCTTCAACTTGATGGGGAGGGTCTTCCTGGTAAAAGTCCAGGCTCTGAGGCCACAAGGAGAAGAGGACACAGGTCTAGATCCTTTCTGGGACCTCAGCATACTCCATGGGTGATATGCTCAATCTCCCCCCAAAAGCAGGTAGCCTGGCTTATCTCACTTATCTAGAGGGATCCAGATATGAGAAACAGTCTCCCGTTCTGGCCTTTGGTGCTAATCCTCGGTGGCTGGGGTTTGGGGTAGGAGAGGGGCAAGGGCTCCTCGTCTAAGTAAGGTCTCTGTTAAGCAGCAACATTAAACCCACATCATTTAAATGCTTTGCCAAACCAAACAGCCATGAGCAAGCTCGCTTGCGCACGCGCTCTCTCTCTCTCCCTCCCTCCCTCCCTCCCTCCCTCCCTCCCTCTCTCTCTCTCTCTCTCTCTCTCTCTGTATATATGTGTGTGGTACTAGGGATTGAACCCAGGGATGTTTTACCTCCAAGCTACACCCTTGTCCCTTTTCTAAAATAATTTGAGACAGGGTCTTTCTCACTACATTGCTGAGGCTGGTCTCAAACCTGCAATCCCCCTGTCTCAGCCTCCCAAGAGCTGGGATGGAGGATGTGCACCCACTCCAGTTTCATGAGGTCCCCTGACTATAAGAAGCCCAGCCTCCCCTCTGCCTTTCTCCAGCCTTGGCATTCTTGCAGACAGAAGCCATTACCCAATGAGGGGCCGGCCGGGCCTCCCTCCTCTGGATCCGGATGGCCGGTCCCCACGCTCTGTCAGAGGGCCCAGCACGAGGGCAGAGCTAAGGCAGGGTGTGGGAGAGGGCAGGAGAGGGGCTGGCAGACAGGGCAGCTGTCTGCGACTTGAGACTGCACCGGAGCAGAGGGGCCAGGTGAGCGCAGAGTAGAGGACTAGCACAGGCAGGTGGGCAGCGTGGGTACTGACCACTTCAGTGAGTGTCCAGGGAGCAGCCTGTGTGTGTGGCTGGCTCTGGGCTCTGGCCACAAGGAAGGCAAAGTCTTGAGCTCACAGTTACACTGAGGACAAAACGTGCCCCCGGAACAAGGAGCGGACACAGGCCCAGGGACAAGTACTTGTGGCGAAGGCAGAGGGCCATTGATGAGGGGCAGGGAGGCGCACTGGCCGAAACCATGAAAGGGGCCGGGGAGCTGGGGGGTGTTGCAGCAGGGGAGGCCCTCCAAGGGTCTGGCAAGGAAGAGGTTAAAGTGTTCGGCTGGGGCTCAGGGCAGGAGTGGCTCCTGACTACTCATTATTTACCATTCAAGAGTTTTGCTTGGTGGCCACAGCAGGACAAGCCTCCTGTCTGTCTCAGCTCCCCTCCCTTCCCTGGGGAAGGGCCACAATTGGAGCCCTTTGTGGGCTACTGAGCACAGCCCTAGAGCCAGGCCTCAAAGGGGCATGCGCGTCCTGGGGGAGGGTACGGATGGGTGCGGGAGCCATCCCGGGGCTCTCTGGCGGGGGTGTGTGCTAGTAATTCCATGACACTATCTGACGCCTGCGGCTGGCACAGTTCCGAGCTGGAGTGTGTCTCTGAGAGGTCTGGGGGGGAGGACAAGACAGGCTGTTTGATTGTGTGTGGGTGTGTGTGTGTATCTGTGTACAGTAGGACTGTTTGTTGTTGGCTAAACAGCCTGTTCCTATTTCCCCAGCTAGGACCTGGCTCCCTGCAGTTAGAGTTTTATTAATTGTTCTTTCCGTTCACACCTCTGGCACACGAGACCCTGGGAGGCTGGAAACCAATTATGTGCCAATTAAGTCCCTCCTTGTCCCTGGCCTGTGTAAGCCGCCCACCTTTTTCCTGTAGCCAGGTTACCAGAATCTGCGGGACAGAAAGGGCCCTGGGAGCTGGAGCACTGGCCTGGTGTGACCCACAGTTCCTACCGCCTGCCACCAGAACTTTGGGTTTTAAGGGTCTTAGATAGCAATTCTCAACTGGGGGAGAGAGGGCTTTGTACTAAGAAAATACACGGGGTGTGCTATACCTTTATATTTGGAAAATGAAAAGGAACCTATGGCTTTTGCATCACAAAGCACAAAAAGGGCATGGGATTTTTATAGTTTTTAATGGGTCATGAATTTTTAAATGTGGAAAAACACTGGCCTAGGTCGAGCCAGCTGCAAGCGCGGTCTTTGTCGGCTGGATCCCCCGGGGTTCTGAGGGAGGGACACGGAGCAGTTCCATTTTCTTGTGTACTTGTTCTCTCCAATTGCTATCTACATAAGGTTTGCAGCTCTGGATCGGAATAAAACTCAACTCCTCCCTTTCACTAAGGACTGAAATTTGAATAAGTCTGACGGGGGGAATGGAGTGTCCAGTTCCCTGAGCCCAAGGCGGGGAGGAAGTCTTTCCAGAAAAGACCCCAGAACCCCACCAGCCTCAGCTCTGCCTCTGCCAAGAGAGATTTCCCAAGGGGCAGGTCTGAGGGCTTAGCAAAAACTGTGGTACCACTGAGGCACACCCCTACTGGCCCACCTAAGTAAGGGGACATGATCCCCAAGAGGAGAGGGTCCCAGCACAGCCTCATCCACATCTCAGTCACCCACCCTGAGCTCAGGAGCCAGTGCCTACTCCCTCCTCCTCCACCACCGCCCAGGACTTCGTGGAGAGATGCTCCTGACCCTGCTCTACTCCGGATGTTTTAGAACAGACCTCTTTCCCCACCTGACCTGGGAGAGGAAGGATGACCAACCTTAAACGTGTGCTTCCGGCTGATGTTGTCAGAGGGCTGCACGGCCGCCACCCGGAAGCTCAGCAGGGGGATGCTGCCCAGGATACTCTCCTCCTTCTCATCTGTCAGGGAGACAGAGGCACAGAGGTGTGTGCGTTCATGAGTGCCCGCCTGCGCCTGTGCAGAGGGAGAGCCAGGGGCAGGTCGGCTCTACAGAAGCAAATATCGGGGAGCACTTGTCGCCACCTACTGCTTGCTGGGCAATCTAGGCTACTACACACACTCTGAGAGGCACTCCCTGGAGTTGGGGGGCGGGGGACCTTACAGACGCTGTTCAGACCTTGAATCAAAGAAGTAAATGAGAGGTCAACTTCTGGGAAGATGGCGACCGAGAAAAGCGGGGCTTAAGAGCCCCACTAACAACCAATCTCCATTACCACAAAATCAACGCCTTTCATAGCCAGAAAACACCATCACCAGAGGGGGAAAAAAAATCACCAGGCTCCAGAGAGAAAGCGGACTGAGAACAGAGCTCAGAGCCACAGAGGAGATAACCGGCATCACGCCCAAGGACGCGGCAGCAGCGCCATACTGCTGGCGGCAGCGGCAAATTCACCGGACGGCTACAGCAAGCCGAGGTGAGCCGCTGCGGAACAGCCAGGCGGGATTTCTCGCCGCAGGTAAAATCTAAAGCTCCCAGTGGCTGAGCTCAGCACACGCCGCAGGGATTCAGAGTGGAAATCAAAACCAAGAGGAGATACGCCAGCCTCACGGCCGAGGGCGTGGCAGCGGCGCCATATTGCCACCGGCGGCAGCAGCAGAGAATTCACCGAATCCAGTACAGCTACATCTGCATACTCAAGAACAGTGAGTCAAAGTGCTGGCCACAGAGGAGAAATCCCAGTACTGTACTCCCTGGGACTTGACCCAGTGGGGGAGGGGCGGTGGCAGAGATATCACACCATAGGAGAACGTGCAACCTGGCACCCCCCACAGTCTAAAGCAGCCTCTATCGACTCTCTGGGTCGGAGACTCTGTGATACAACCCAGTAAAGGAGTAGATACTACAGACTTGAGATCCAGAGCACCTTAAGTGAAGTCATAGTGACCCAAGGGAAGAACCCAGAGAAGGCACAAACTTCCAAAATCATGGGAAAGAGAAATAACACTGGAACAATGAATACCCACAACCCCACAACATCAGAACCCGATAAAACAGAAAATCAGAGATTTCTAGAAGATCAAATCAGGAAAATAACTGTAGAAATAACAGAGGTGCTTCGAAAAAAACTCAGAGAGAGCCAAAAAGAGATAAAGGATGCAATTAATGAAGTAAAGGCCTCAATTCAAAGCACAACCAATTAGACCACATGGAGAACAGAATCTCGCTCTTAGAAGATGAGCAATCCAAAAATGAACACATAGTTTCTAATCTAGAAAAAAATATCCAACAGCAGGAATCTGACACTGAAGAAATATGGGCCCATTTTAAGAGAGCTAACCTAAGAATAATTGGAATAGAGGAGGGAAAAGAAAGTGAAACCAAAGGGATCAACAATCTCTTCAAGGAAGTAATAGCAGAAAATTTTCCAAACATAGAGCAAGAGGTCGATACACAGGTCCAGGAAACTTATAGAACTCCCTTTAGACAGGATCGGAGAAGAGGATCCCCACGCCACATAATTGTCAAAATGACCAATGTGGAAGCCAAGCAGAGAATCTTAAAGGCAACAAAAACAAAGGGCCAAGTGACATTCAGAGGCAAACCAATTAGAATCACTCCAGACTTCCCAAACCAAGTCATGAGAGCCAGAAGGGCTTGGAGTAACATATTCCAAACTCTGAAAGAAAACAACTTCCAGCCAAAAATTTCCTATCCAGCAAAACTTTCTATCAAATTAGATGGAGAAATAAGAAGCTTCCACGACAAACAGAAACTGAAGGAATTTATGTCTTCAAAACCAGCACTAGAGAAAATACTCAAAGAGATTAACTACAAAGAAGAAATAGGTAACACACACCAGAACCAGAGAAACAAGAGTTTCCATCCAACAGACAACTAAGATTGGTTATCTGTGGAGATTCATTATTTATGTTAGTCTTTTACCTATCTCTAAGTTGTATTGTTTGCCTTTATTGTTGTTAATTTTTAGGATTTCTAGTTGTAATATTAATATACCTTCAGATATAGCATTTGGAAATATTTTATCCAATTCTATTAGTAACTGTCAACTCTGTTTACATTGTCTTTGGATATACAATATTTTTTTTATTTTTTAGGGAGTTTGTATACTCTTCTGTTGCCTGTGCCATTGAAATCATATCCAAGAAATCACTGCCAGTTTCAGTGTTGTGAGGTTTTATGACCCAGATTTTCTCCTAAAAGTTTATAGTCTTAAGATTTATATTTAGGTCTTTTATCTATTTTGAGTTAATATTTGTATATGGGATTAGGTAAGGGTCCAACTTTATTCTTTTCCATGTAATTATTATGTTTCAACAATATTTAGTTAAAATATTATTATTTCTACCACCAAATGTTCGTGGAAACCTTGTCAAAAATAACTTGACAATATAGGGAAGAATTTAGCTCTAGGCTTTTATTTAACTCCAATGGTTTATATATCTGCCTTTAGAATAGTACTACACTGTTTCAATTATTGTAGCTTTATATGGTTTGAAATCAGAAAATATATATCTTCTAGCTTTGTTCTTTTTCAAGATCGTTTTGGGTATCTAGAGTCCATATTCCATATTAGGATAGAGTTTTTTTCTGAAAAATAAATATATAAATATATGATAGTTTCACCTAAAAAAATATAAAAAAAATATTCTCTGGTAAGAAAGAAAGTAAAAAGAAATATTGAAATGTTATCTTTAAGTCATCAAAAGCTTGGTATCAGACAAATGAAACTGTTATGTGAGATTATCATTTTTAATTTTGGATAAATTGCTATAATACTAGATGTCAACCACTAAGCCAAGCATGGGAGGGAGGGATGGGGAGAGAATGGGGTGGGGATCGGGTGGGGGCTGACTGGGCGATGTGTGCATGTATGTCTACAAAAGTTTGTATCCCACTATGATGTATGAATACAGTGCACCAATAAAAATAAATAAATTAATTAATTAATTAAAAAAAAAGAAGTAAATGAGAAAGAAGTAACGTCCACCCTCTGGGTGTTTATATGGTAGTGCACAAATAAACAAGCCTGTCACCTTGGTGCTTGGGAGGCTGAGAGAGGGGGATCATGGGTTTGAGGCTAGCCTCAATAACTTTAGCGAGGTTCTCGGAAACTTAGTGAGATCCAGTTTCAAAGGAAAAGTTAAATAAGACTAGGGGTGTGGCTTAGGTGTAGCATACCTCTAGGTTCAACCTATAGCACCATATATTAAAAAAAGTAAATGACACCTGACATTTTGGAGTGCTTACCTTCATTCCCACAAGTAGTATACGTTAGATGCTTTGCTGGACCTGACCCTCTCAAGGACCCCAGGAAGAGGCACTGTTATCACCCCACTGGCAGGTAAGGAAGTTGAGACACAGGGGGGCTACAGAGTTTGCCCAAGTTTGGAATTGGTCTTTAAACTCAAGAAGCCAGGCTCTAAAGCCAGCCTTGACCCCCACCCTATCCATCCTGCCTCACTATTAGACAGGATAATTCTAATAGTACACAGAGCAGGGGGATAAGATAGGTGTGGCGGGTGGACCAGCTCTCCTCTCTGGCTCCTCTGAGTCTTTCTAGGGTCTCCCCAGGCCCCAGCAGAATGCTTTGCTCTTTCCTGCTGCAGACCCTGCTAGGGCCCCATTCCCCACAGGAAAGCCTGCTCCTACACAAGGAGCCCCGGCCCTCTCCTCCCAGGAGCAGGCTCACAATTGTGAACAATTGAGCTGTTACATAATTCATCCTGGATCTGCACAGAGCCTGATGGATTAGCCAGTCGGTCAGGGCCCAGCTGTCAGCAGGAGGCCAGAAAGGGCGCAGTGCCCTGTGGGACAGGCTGGGGAAGAGGGGAGGCTGCAGCAGGACCCTCCCCTCCTCCCCAGGATTGCTACCCATTCCAGGGGCTGGGACCCTGAAAAACCTTCAGCAAAGGTTCAGGAGGAATCCAAGCAGGCTTATACACTTTCACACCTCTGCTTCTCCCCTTCATTCCCACAAGCTACTGGTCTGCGATTCAGCTTCTCAGATGAGCCCTCAGCATGGCGCCAGAGGAAGGGGCAAGCAAAGGAAGAGGGGGGCTTGGGTCTGGGAAACTGAGGCTGCCATCCTCTGGAGCAAAAGGGCCCCTGCCTGGCGGAGCGCAGGCCGCGGTCAGGGGTACTGTGGTCTGGATGCAGTCTGTCCTTGCCAAAGCTCATGTTAAAATGTGATTCCACTGTAGAGTGCTGAGAGGTGGGATTTGGAAGGGAAGGAAGGCCGTCTCCACAGTGGGCCTCTGCCATTAGAAAGCGAGGCTGCCCTCGTGTTTTGCTTTTTCTACACATGCCTGCTTGTCCTTCTGCTTTCCACCTTGAGCTGAAACAGCAGAATCCCTTCCCAGACACCAAGCAGATGCCAGCTCCCTGCTCTGAAACCTCCTGGCCTCCAGAGCCACAAGCCGAAATGAAGCTCTCTCCCTTAAAAATGACCCAGCAGCAGAAAACAGACCAAGCTGGGGAGGTGTCCTGAGACCACCACTCAGTGGGATGACCCCTTTCCAGCTCACCTGCCCCTCCTCTGCCCCTCCATCTGCCCCTACTCTGGAGCCAGGGCAGCCCGCTTCCCGGGGCTCAGCACTGGGGGCTCAGGCCTGGGTAGCTCCTTCTCCCCTAATCCTGGGCTCATCTCTGCAGCCTCTTCCTGATTTCTCTCCTTGGGGTTTGTATAAATATATATATTATTATTATTATTATTATTATTATTATTATTATTATTATTATTATTGTGGTACTGGGGTTCCTGGAAACCCTCCTACCTCTGGGCTACACTCCCAGACCCATTTTATATTTTTATTTGGAAACAAGGTCTCTTAAGCCAGCGCAGCTGGCTTCAAACCGGCGCGATCCTCCTGTCTTCACCTCCCAAGTGTGGGGATTACAAGGGTGCGCCACCACGCCTGGCTCTCCTTGGGGTTCAGCTGGCTGTGACTCAGAGCCCAGGGAAGCAGCAGTCTGGGTGAGGGAGTCAGTGGATACAACCTTTGTTTGCCACAGTTAATGATTCACCAGGCTGCTCCCAAGAGGCCGTAGGACACCAGGCTCCACCACCCTGAGGCGAGGAAGCCCGGCAAGCACCCTGTTTCTGTGTCATTTTACCCCCTCTCCTGGATCCGGAACCTGCTTCCTCTGCTGCTGCAGCCTGACACGATGTCACCACTAACCCACCAGCCCTCACTCATGCCCTCAGCGGCTGCCTTTGTACATACTGCTGTTTACATTTAAAACAACTTCCTAGCCGGGCACCGTGGCACACACCTGAAATTCCAGGACTTGAGAGGTTGAGACAGGAGGATGGCAGTTCAAGGTCAGCAATGTAGTGTTTCTAATAAAAGATAAAATAGATCTAGGATGTGTCAGAGGTAGAATGGCCCTGGGTTCAGTCCTCAGTATCACAAAATAATAACAACCACAACTTTCTAGAGGAAACTACACACTAAAGTTATCAGATCTCTGCCCTCCTCTTTTCTGGGAGGACAGGGATGACTGTGGGGGTGTCAGAGCACAGAAGCCAAGGGGCTATTTGTATATTCGGTATTGACTGAACATTTACTATGCCCAACACACAGTGTGGGTGCTGTGGACTCAGCAGTGAACTGGCAGACATTCCTAGCAGACTGTATGTTCTAGCAGGCCAAGAGGAAGACTAGCACACGAGCCTCAATGGGACCTCCTTGTAATAAATAGTCACCGCTTCTCTCCCCTCTCCCCACGTCACCATCCCTGCAACTGCCTTGCTCCTATGCTATTGCCGACCAGGACACAGAGCTTCAGCAACCTCGTAGCCATTCCACAAAGGCTGCTGAATAGGAACGGAATCCAATGCACGAGTAGATGTGTATCACACCCCACTGGTGCCACGAGCTGTAGTGGGGAGACCTGCCTTCTGATTCCCACCCAAAAAGAGCCCAGGATGAGGCAGGATGGGAGTGGCCCCACCTTGGCCACTCCCGCCAGCCCCCGGGTGAGCTCACCTTTGTAGTAGAAGAGGCAGCGGTCCACCAGGACGAACCAGCGCTTGTTCCATTGCTTCACCCCGGAGCTGGCCTGCGGAACGCGAGGGGAGACGGGCATGAGGGGTGGTGAAGGGGCGTGCCAGGAGGTAGAGGGTGCAGGGAAAAGATGCTGGCTCTGGTGGCGGCTCCTCCTCCCCAGACCTCAGATGCAAGGAGCTGACATTAGAAGATTGCTGGTGGCTTTCCAGTTCTGCCACTCTGAGGTTCGGTGCTTCCCCCGGGGAAGATGAAAAGGGCAAGAGAGATGAGCCAGAAAGAAAAGAGGGGAAGGGCAGGCAAGGACATGGAAAGGATCAGCTAGAGAGCGTTGGTGGAGCCCGGACTTGAAAGAGACACCCCATCCCCATCACTGTGAGACAGACCTGCAGAGAAAGTGCTAGACAGGGAGTTGCTCCAAGGGGGTTGGTGACCCAGCGCATTTCAAACTCACTGCATCTGCTCTGGGATTCCCAAATTTGACACTAATTATTCTATGTGAGTTTAGGGAGATGCTCAACTTCTCTCAGCCTTTATGCAATCAGGAGATTCAATTAACAGAAACAACAGAAGAACCTCCCCCCCCAAATGCATAGACTGCCATGGCACAGAGGAGTCACAAGACTGTGAAGAGTGGCGGTTATGGTGGGCGGAAGGCAGGGCAGCCTCACCTGTTTGAAGAGCCAGCCTGCCTTGGCAACAGGTGCACTAGGGTTCCGCTTCATGGAGTGTGAGCGCTTACCAAAGGCGATGGCTTTGCGGGATGTTCGCGTCGCCTAGGGAGACAGAGAGGGGAGCTGGGCTGATTTCTTCCTTCCTTCTGTTCTGTCTGCAAGGGAGCGCCTCCTGTGAGGAGCTGCGTCCCTCTAGCTGGTCCCTCCGCATGTGAGAGACCCAGGGGTGAGTCTCTGATCTCCTCCTGCACCCTCGAGGGCACGATCTTTCAATTCTTTGGCTGTTTTCCTCGGCTCTAAAATGGATCTCAAAATAACAGTACTACCTGTCTCCTGACTTTTGTTTTGTTTTTATTGGTGCACTGTAATTGTACATCATGTTCAGAGTGATTTGACATACACGCACACCGCGCTTGGTGTGTTTTCCTCTGGATCTCGCCACGCTTCCTTCCCTGCCCTGTACATGTTAGTGAAATTGGTGGTGATACCTTTGTATATAGACATAGCGCTATTTTTAACTATTTCCTTCATCAAAACATCTCATTTCATTCCGGGGGGCTGTTGTTCCCGACTCTCCATACTCCCTTTCCCAGTGCCTTGTGGAATCCATCCAACCATAAGTTCCATCCCAACATCACATCTCCTCCAAATCCTGCTTGTCTAGTGTACAACAGACCGCAGAGAGGGGAGGAGAGATGGGTGTTCTCCTAGTGCCAGGCGGACCGGACACTTTTTTTTTTTTTTGGTACTGGGGACGGAACCCATGGGCATTCTATCTCTGAGCTTATTTTTTATTCTTTTTTTTGAAACAGGGCCTTACTGAGTTGCAAATTGCCTAAGTAAGCTAACGCTGTCCACGAACCATGATCCTTCTGTCTCACCCTCCCAAATGCTGGGATTCCAAGCGTGCGCCACCACGCCCGGCTTTACTGTCATTCTTCCACATCCTGGCAATGGTCTGTTTTCCTAGAAGCACCACTGTCTGACCTCCCACTGCCTTGACCCTTCTCATCACAATCAGCTTCTAGATCATTCCTTTTGAGTCTGGGATTTTTTTTTTTTTTTCTGTACTGGGTATTGAACCCAGGGTGCTCTATGACTGATCTGCATCTCTGGCCCTTTTTATTGAGACAGGGTCTTATTAAGTTGCCTGAGATAGCCTTGAATTTGAGATCCTCCTGCCTTGGTCTCTTGAGTAGCTAGGATTACATGTGTGTGCCTGGCTGAAGTCTAAGGATTTTGGTACCAGATACCCTCCCACCTATCCAGTACCTTAATTTTATACTACTTTGATGTCCTCGACTCTAAAACCCTCTGCGCTCATCCAGCTACTCTTTCCCAGGGCTTCCCTCGGCCTCCATCAGCTCCACATGCCTCCTTCCCACGGTCATCTTCCATCCTAGATCCCCCACCTCAGGTCACTACATCCCATCCTTTTCAGCTTCCTCCCCCCCCCCCATTACTTAACACAAGTTTTTCTTTTTACTTCACAAAGATCCTTAGCTCCTTGACTCTTCCCTTTTTTTCTGGACTCAGCATCATCCCCTGGTTTTCCTTATTTCTTTCCAAACCAAGACTCAAAACTTCATGCATCTTTTCTCTACTTCATCTTCTCTGAAACTCAGTATTCCAAATTAATCAAATTACCCTCTCTCCCTCCCTGTATTCGCACTCAGAATATGGTATTGCTGGAGGAAAAAAAAATCCCACTGCAGTACAGACAAGGTCACTGCAAACCCCACAGTCCCTGGCCCCAGCTGGGCTGAAATGGGACAGCCACTCTGCCTCCCCATCCTCCCAAGGCCTCCAGCCTCCAGCCTCGCCCTCCCTACACATGGTCCCTGCCACAGAGGATACAGAACTGATTGGACATGCACATCCTCAATTTCACACCCTTTTACCTAGAAAATTACTGCTCTCACCACTATCTTTGCCTCTTTCCCTCCAATGTCAAAAGAAGAGAGGCTGCCCCCTCTCCAAAGTTAACCCTTCTGACACGCCATCTCTGAGACTTGGCCTCGGTGCCCGCCTCCCCGGTGTCCCCTGCTGCTGGCCTCCTCGGTTTCTCCACCTGATAGCATCTCTCAAACCCCCACATGCCCCTGCAGCCCCACTCCATCCTGTTAGGCAGCACGCACCCTCCCATTTTCTTGAGGGCGAGGCTGCTGAGGAGCGTCCACTATCCTCTCCTCCTCTGACTCCAGAGCTGCCTCTACCTCCTGGCTCTCGTAATGACATTGGATAATGGCCACTCGGCCCCCGACCCCTCTAAAGAAGTGATGGTACTTTCTATCCTTCCCGGCACCCTTCTTTTGGCCCTGCCACATGCCTGTTCTCTCAATACCTCTGCCCCTGGCCACTCCTTCTCAGTCTCCTTCATTCTAAGTGTTGATAGACCTCAATCAAAACTTTATTGTTGCCGGGCATGGTGGCGCACGCTTATAATCCCTGCGCTTGGGAGGCTGAGACAGGAGGATGGCACAGGTTCAAAGCCAGCCTCAGCTACTTAGTGAGGCTCTCAGCAACTTAGTGAGACCCTGTTTCCAAATAAAATATAAAAATAGGTCTGGGAGTATAGCCCAGAAGTAGAAAGCCTCTGGGTCCCACCTCCAGTACCACCAAAAAAAACCAAAAAAAAAAAAAAAAAACTTTATCGTCTTAGGAGTTTTTCGTATGTGTTGCCTTGTGCGTGCTGGGCAGATGCTCTCCACTGAGCTACACCACAGCCCTCGAGTTTTCTTATCACACGTCACACCTGGGTAAGTTCATCTATATCCACTGCTTCAACTACCAGCAACATGATGATTGCTACATGATCAAGACTGAGGGCCTCTCTTGTACCTCTAGTCCATTTATGACTGGTTGTCCAACCAGGGTTAAATAAGTGCCACGTCAAACGCATTCTCCTTCTACCCAAACCTGTTGCTCTGCGTTCCTCACCTTGGTGAGTGGTGCTTTGATCCACCCAGCCACCCACATCGGAACTGAGATGCCTCACACTCTTCCCGCCTTCGTCTGCTCCTTTCCACAGTCATGATAGATGGCTGAAGAATCTGTCTTCTTTATTGTTACTGTTTTTGTAGTCCTGGGCATGGAACCCAAGGCCTGGTACATGCTAGACAAGATTTCCCCCAACTTTATTCTATCTTTTCTTTTTCTCCCCTCTGGTACTGGGTATTGAACCTGGGGCACTCGACCACTGAACTACAGTCCCAGCCATTTTCATTTTTTATTTTGAGACAGGGTCTTGCTAAGTGGCACAGGCTAGATTCAAACCTGCGATCCTCTTGCCTCAGCCACCCCGAGTCATCTGTCTTATAGGTGTGCACTACCAGGCCCAGCCTATCTTGGGGGCCTCAACTCTCTTGCTTCTTCTCCACTCTTGTCCTTTAAGTCCTCATCTCTTCTTGCAGTCCGTCCTGGGTGATAAACTTAGGTGATTTTGGGGGGGTGTTTTTGTTCTTGTAGTACCGGGTGTTGAACCCAGGGGCATTCTACCTCTGAGCTACACCCTTAGCCTTATTTTATTTATTATTTTAAAATAGGGTCTCACTAAGCCAGGCGTAGTGGTGCATGCTTATAATCCCAGTGCTTGGGAGGCTGAGACAGGAGAATCGCACAGGTTCAAAGCCAGCCTCACCTACTTAGTGAGGCTCTCAGTAACAGTGAGACCGTTTCCAAATAAAGTATAAAATAGGTCTGGGAGTATAGCCTGGAGGTAGAAAAGCCCCTGGCTTCCACCCCCAGTACCACCAAAACAACAACAACAACAACAACAACAACAACAACAACACACACACACACACACACACACACACACACAAAACAAAAGCAGGGTCTCACTAAGTTGTGCAGGGCCTCACTAGCTTACTAAAGCTGATCTTGAGCTTGCAACCATCCTGTCTCAGCCTCCCAAATACCTGGATCACAAGCATGCAGACACCAGGTTCTAGGTGACTTTTCTAAAATGCATATAATCTTATCACTCTCTTACTTAAAATGCCTTACTAGCTCTTGTTACTTAGGAAAGGGTTCAGATTTCTCGGCAGAGCACAAGTGAGAGCCTATGAGATCTGGCCAGATCAGGACCCATCCTCCACCCGTCAGCACCTGGCTCGCCTCTGGCCCTCCCTGTGTTGTTCACCACTCTCCCTTGCTCCCCCATGGAGGAAGGCCCCTCCCTTCTCCACCAGCAACTCCCAGCCCATCCTCTAAAGTCCAGCATAGGATCTCCCTCCTCTACAAAACCTCCCTAACTCACCTGAGCAGTTATCGACTCCCATCCCTCTGGTCGTGTGTATAGTCTAAACCTGTCGCACTGCAATGTAACTGCTGGCTTTCTGTCTCCTCCACTACACAGGTGAGCTTTTCGCAGGAGAAAATTTCTGCTTTGTTCATCTGTGCATCCCCAGAGCCGGCAAGGTGCCCAGCCATGATAGGCACTGAGCGTATATACTTATAGACAGAAGGAAAGAAGAACTTGGGCTTTGTTATGAAGTACCCCCACAACGAGGAAATAAGGTGCTTTTCTGGACACTACTAGGATACATTCACGGATCGTGGCTGAGATTCACCATCTAAAGTCATCTACCTCCTGAGGATGTGGGAATCCAGAAATCCTTCCCTCCTCTCTCAGTGTCTCATCTCCATGTTCTCACCTCCTCTCAGCGGCCCAGCAGCTGCTCCCATAGCTTGCCCCGCAGCCATGCTCCCCGCAGCCCTCTATTAGGCAGCCTCCTCGTCCCCTTGCCACAGTTTCCGGGCAGCCATCGGTCAGTCCACCCCTGCCTGTCTTGCCCTCGCTGCCAGACTGAGCACTGCCGGCTTACCACATATGCATCGGGCACACAGATCCAGTCTACAACCTCAGGTGGCCCTTTGAAGTCACAGGGCCCCTTGCTCACCACTACTCTTGCTCCCCACGCCTGCACTATAAATTCTCGCCCCGCTCATCCAACGCACCCCCAGCCGCCCCTCCTCTCAGCAGAACACCCCACCTCCTACTTTCTTGCAAAAGTCAAAAACATCAGGTGGGGAGGTCTTTAATTTCCTAAATACCCATTCCCAGCTTCAAATATCATTTTTTTAATGCATCTTAGGAAGAGGCGCCCGTTCCCCCATCCAGATCAGCAGCATCCGACTCTTCTCCCGCCGCTGAATCCCGACTCAGCAGCCGTTCTCTTTCTCCTGAACCTGTCCATTTCCCTCACGCCTCCTCCTCCTAACACACAACCAGTCCTGCTTCCACCTTATATGTCTTCTATTTTGTATTTTCTCTCACAGTCTGACTCTAGTTCACAATAAATAGCCTGTTAACTATTTTATAAAGATCTAGAAGAGAAGAGCTCGAGGACTCCAAACATACAGAAATAGAAAGGTACAGGGTGGAGCAGACTCAGGAGGCTGAGGCAGGAGGATTGGAAGTTGGAAACCAGTCTGGAGGCCAGGCTGGGCAAATTAGTGAGATAATGTCTCAAAATAAGAAATAAAAAGGGAACTGGGTGTGGTGGCGCAGGCTTGTAATCCCAGCATTTGGGAGGCCAAGACAGGAGGATTGCAGTTCACAGACAGCCTCAGCTACTTAGTGAGGCCTTTTGCAACTCAGTGAGACACTGTTTCAAAATAAAGAATAAAAATAGGCCAGGTGTGGTGGTGCACACTTGTAATGCCCATGCTTGGGAGGCTGAGACAGGAGGATCGCACAGATTGGAAGCCAGCCTCAGCTACTTAATGAGGCTCTCAGCAACTTAGTGAGACCTTGTTTCCAAATAAAGTATAAAAAAGGTCTGGGGGTATAGCTTGGAAGTAGAAAAGCCCCTGGGTTCAACCCCAGTACCACACACATACACAAAGAAAAAATGAATAAAAAATAGGGCTGGGGTATAGCTCAGAGGTAGAATGCCTCTGGATTCCATCCCCAGTACTGGAAAAAAAAAAGGGGGGGTTAGGGGGATGGAGGTATAGTGGCAGAATGTTCTTGAATTCAATCCCCAGTATTGAAAGAAAAGAAAAAAAGAAGAAAAGGCAGAAGGAATGAGGGACTGCTAATTATCTTGAGATCTGATCAGTGCATGTTGTACACATGTGTTGAAAAATCACGCCAAACCCCATTAATATGCACAATTAATACATGCTAATCAAAAAGCAAAAACAAAAACAGGCATGATGGTGCATGCCTGTTAATCCCAGTACTTGGGAGGCTGAAGGAGGGTCACAGGTTCAAGACCAGCCTCAGCAACTTAGACTCTCAGCGACCTAGAGAGACCATTTCAAAACAAAAATAGACATACAAAAAGTTCCTTAAAAATACCTTTTAAAAATACTTCAAACATTTCAGAAAAGTATGGAGTAATATGACAATCACCCTTTACACTCTTTCTTCCCTGAAAAAACCAGGCAAGCAGAACTAACACTCCCGTGACGGCTTCTCCATCTCCATCACCTTTTTCTTCCCTAGAGGCAACCACTGACCCAAAATTAGTCTTCCTGGCCACGCTTATGCACTTGGACTGCAAATATTTCTATAAATTTGCAGTACTGCTTTTCATGTTTGCTATTTTATACAAGTGATATATTTTTCATATCCCGCAACTTTCAGAGTCATGTGTTTGAGATGTATCCTTGGTACATACAGAAGCAGTTCATTGTCATTTTGGAGAGCATCCCATTATAGGGAGAGATCGCCCTCATCAGTCTCTCCAACTGCCCTGGTCAGAGTCTCCAGTTACCCACATTGTTGATAAACCCAAAGGCCATGTCCGGCAGCTCTGATTCTGCATGGCCTGTTTGCAACATTCTTCTCTGGATTACTTCCTCCTCCTGAGTTTGCTCTCTCTCTCTCTCACTCAATCACCATGTCCTTCATGAGGAGATTTTTTTTTTATTTTATTTTGCTGCCCCCTTATCAGTGAGATCAGATCCGTGGAGTGATTTTGTTCCTAGGGAACCTTTGACAGTCTCTGGGGACATTGCTAGTTGTCACGATTAGAGGGGAAGGGATTCTACATCCTACAATGCACAGAAGTTCCACACCACCAGGAATCACCCAGCCCGAAACACTGACAGGGCTGAGGCTGAGAAGCCCAGGTCTAGATGCTGGTCCCCATGAGGTTGTGCCTGAGCCTTCTTCCTTCCCACTCTGCACCGTCTCCTTGGGCCACCTCACCCGGCCACTGGAGCCTGCAGAATGAGCTGGGCAGACAAGGATCTCCTAGGAGTCCCTGAGACCCTGGTAAACGTACACTGGAAGCATTTCCTGCCCTAAAGTTTGTTTTGCGAGATAGACTTACCCGGATGTTGGGCCTCTCTGGAGGGACCTCAGACACCATGTTGTGGTTAGAAATGTCGCTGTTAGTGGTAGCAGGGCGTTTCCCACTTGTTTTATTGGACATGTCCAAGGCCGATCTGATTTCAAAATAACCAGAAGAAAGAGACTAGTCAGGACCAAGAAGCAATGGGAAAGTGCCATTCCTCTTCCCCACACTGCTACCCACTGTCCCAGCATCAGCACAGACATTCCAACCCATCAGGAAGACATCTCAGCAGCTCCTTCAGCCTTTACATATGCCAGTGATCCTGGGTATACAGGATTACTGTCTTTCCCGTTCATTTTTTTAATTTGTTTTTATGGTTAAAGCAGAAGCATTCCACCTCAGAGCTATACTCCCAGCCCTGTTTTATTTTTTTTATTTGTTAACAGGTTCTCCCTAAGTGGCTGAGAGCCTTGCTAAGTTACTAAAGCTGGCTTTTAACCTGCAATCCTCCTGTTTCAGCCTCCCAAATACAAGGATAACAGGCATGTGCCACCAGGCCCAGCCCTGTTCGTTTATTTTAAACATTAGACCCGGGGGCTCCAGAATTCCTTTGCCTTCTAATTTTAAAGGCACAATGACTCAGTGGCCTATGACAGTCAATAAGTATCTCTTGTTCTTTTTCTCTCCTTTTTTTCAGTGACCAGGAGCATTCTACCTCCAAGCTACATTCCCAGTTCTCCAGACTAAGAGGAATTAGCAGTCAGCCCTCATGGATCTATCACATTCCCCTGTGCTTCTTCTCCCAAGGGCCCTTGGGTGCTCTACCAACCTCAGAACAGGCTCCTACTCCTTCCATTCAACCTATGGGGCACGACAAACTGACTTCTGCTAGATCTGGGGAAAGCGGATGAGGGTGTCCAGAGATGGGTCCCCAGAAACTTCCATCCTCTGATCTAAGGCCAATGACCCCCAGTCCCTTCTCCTCCTTCCCTCCCCACTGTCCTCCCTGTCCTGGCTGCGCGGTGGCAGTCGGGAAGGTAGTGGCGCACTAGAAGACCAGACGGTAAGTAGAAGGCAAACGCACGTTTTCAAGTCGAACTTTTTGTTTTCCTCTGGGACTTGGCCAGTCACTGGGTGTCGAAATGTGTTCCGTCTTTCATTGTGGCTGCAGAGGAAAAAGAGGGTGACGCTGTGGTAAAGATGGAGAAGGCAGAGGCAGAAGCCAAAGGGGACAGGCCCTGGGTGGGGACAGGGCAGGTGGCCACGTTAGGAGCAGTGCCTCCATCCCCAGTAGGAGGCGCTGCAGGCGGGGCGGGGGAAGAAGAGCCCTGGTCGTCTCGCACTAGTCAGTGGTGAGCACTCCTAGCGATGCCCAGCTGCCAGCAGCCACAGGGAACTGTCAGTGGTCACCCTAGGCGTGGGGGAGGCGGGCACTCCCATCACAGATCAACGCAGGCGGGATTTTGTGCATGGCAGGCTCTCTCCCAGGGAAGGCGCCTGCCAGTGTTCCACAGAAAAGCACTCCCTCATTATTTGCTGAAAGAACTCTCTTGTGACCTTGGACTCCTTCTCTCCTGCTTTATGCTTCATCTTGTTCTTTAAATGAAATGGAGACCCAGAAACTCCATCCTGGGGCTCGGGCTGGGGCTCACTGGCGTCTGAGCCCAGGGTCTCCTGTCTCAGGGCTGCTGGATGCAGGGACCTCGGGAGCTGACAGGCATCAAGGTCAGTGCTGGCTGAACAGTCAGATCTAATTAAGGGGGGCTGTGGCTGGGAGTGGGGTGGGTGTTATGAGGACAGCCTGCCAGGAAGCAGGAGGAAAGCAAGAAGCAGAGGCGGGGTAAACACCAGGCAGATGGGGAGCGGTATGTGGGGGCTCCTTTGGATAGGCCTGCTGGGGCTCCTCTGACCAATGCATGTCAGGCCAGTTCCCCGGGAGCCTGCAGGGACACCGGAGAAAGGCAGCAGACAGAGCTCCAGGGGCGGGGTGGGTCTGAGCCACAAACCACAGCCCTCTGATCCTTTATTTCTAAGCAGAGACCAACTTGCAAGAACAGAGTAGGGGACATTCAAGCCTCCAAGCCTGGGTGGGGGTAGGTGAGTGTCAAGGTCCTCTTCTCCCACCCCTCTTGAGAAATACAGTGAGAGCCCAGAACAGGTTCCAGTGGCCCCTAAGATTAGCAAGGACAGAGACAGAGACCGCCGGGGCGGGGCCACTTAAGCACAACACAGCAAAGAGCCAGCACTCTGCTGACATGCGGGTCATTGGAGGAAGGAAAGCTCAGTCCCTTCAGCTGCATGACAGAAGGGAAATGACCTTCTGGACACCCTCTTTCAATATCCCGGGACACAGCCAGCCCCTCAGCTGTCTGCCGAAGCTAAAGATAATATCAAAGCATATTTTTTCGGCTTCAACTAGTCATGTTCAGATCTAATCTAAGGACATGCAGGAGACAGGTGCCCAGCAGGGAGTGGCTACAGTGTGTTGTGAGAATCTGGGTTTGCAGCATGGGCTTGCTAGCCAGGACCCCAAATCGAACCGGTTTCCCCCAGGTCTGGATTCGGACCTGACATTATTGAGAATCCACTCCCCACGTCCCAAACTACGGTCCCACCTCCTTCCCAGATCCAATAATTCCTTTCCTCCCACTTCATCACAGGAAATCTTTGTAAGGAAGGGTGCCTTGTCCTGGCTCTGGCACCTAGAAGTATGGAGAGCAGGCAGTCTGTGACAACAAGGGTCCTTGAGATGCCAACTTCTCTGCCTTTGCCCAGTGGCAATGGGCACCTGTCCCCTCCTGCCCCACCCTGCTCCTCTGGGTCCCTTTTGCTCTGCACATTCTGGTGGTAACTGCTGGGAGCTTCCTAGCGGCACCGGCTCAGATAGACACACACCAAAGCACACACACAGTTGCTGTGAGCCAGCCTAAGTCTTCCAGGGTACGGCACAGTTCTCCCTGCCCCGGAGCCTCCTACCCAGCAGCCCCTACAAATGACGTCCTCTCTTCAGCCCCACGCTACCAATTTCAAAATAGCTTCCCCTCCAAAGACACTGCAATGCAGCAGCCATTGACCTAACTACACTCTCCTCCCAGGTCATCTCTGGCAGACCCCTCGCCGCCAAGCCCCGAGATCTGAACAGCAAGAGGGCCAGCGTGGCCCATGCTGACTCCACCAGGCTCACACAGTTGGTGGAAGAAATCCCTACCTGACCCTCCGATCGGCTCGGAACTTCAACATCTTTTTGGCGGCTTGGTCCCCAGCTCGGCAGCCTCAGAGGACCCACCAGCCACCCTGCTGCTACCATCCCTCTGAGAAGTAAGTCCTCCGGTCCAACCCGTATTGCTGTGGCAGAGATGCAGGGTGAGTGGTGGCAGAGACTGCCGGTGGCCCCTCTTCCTGGCTCTGGCACTGGAGAACAGGGAGGGGCCTCTCCCTGGGTGGTGGCAGGGGTGACCCAGGTGCCCTGATGGGCCTGTGGCTTCCTAGCATTCAGCTGGGACACGACTGGTCAGAGGCCCGGAGACGGGATAGGCGAGGAGGGGCAGCATCCTCCCGGTGCAGGTTCCCAAGGAGAAAATGCAGAAATGGTGAGACAGGCGTGCACGGAGCAGGTGTGTCATTTCCAGGTAGTGCGACCTCACTGAGCTAAGGACACAGAGTAGCCGGGCGGGCGGAGGAGCGCGGGGCTGCATTCCCATCTGCACGGCAGAAACTCATGCCAGCCCGACCTGCAGGGAGACGGCGCTCTTGCCTCCCAACGCCCAGCCCAGACACAGGCTCCAGAGCTCAAGACAGACTCGCTTCTCAGAGACCCTTCAGAGCCGAGGGTACAAGAGTTAAAGGAAGCTCCAGGTTCCTTTGCTGTTATTGCTGCCACTGCTGAGAAGCTGAAGTTAGCTGAGGAAGTCTCCTTTCTCTTCTCTGCTTGCCCAGCATTCTGTACAGACAGGAGCAAAATGCAGCCTTCTCAGCAGCCCCCTGCCACGTAGCCCTCAGACTCCGAGCAGCTCGCCTGCCCGCAGTGTGGTGACCCTGCTGAGGGGAACCCTGCAGCCAGAGTGTAGATAGCCAGAGAGGTTGTGGAGCCGCAGCTGGTGGCAAGGACAGGGCTTCTTTGCTTGGGCAAAGTGGAAGGAAAGCTTCCTCCCAAGGAAGGGGGCAGTACACAGGGCTCCAGAGAGGGGTCACTGTGTGTTTATTGCTGCAAATCTTCCCAGATGCAAGATGATAAATTCCAGCTGGTGCCTGTCAGATCTGCTCACGGGCAAGGTTTGCATTCGTGTTAATTCCCCTGAACTCTCCAGAGGCTAAAGCTGGTCAAATTGTCCCTTTTCAAGTGTCCTCCAAGTCTTAGGATTCTTGGTCTGCACAGCCTTCTGAAGGTCACCTCCTCCAGCCCCAGCCTCCAGGCAAGCCCGCTCTCTAAGCACTCCACATCGTAATGAAGTTGCCTGGATGGAGTGTATAGGGTTCTAGCAGAAGAGGCCCCAGGCCCACTCTTATCCTACTCCACCAAGATGTTCCTTTTGATATCAAATTTCAGTTCCTCTGACCGTCTATATTATTCCATTTTGTCTTCAGGTGGTATGTTCCTTTCTGACCAACGTGGTTCTTTGTAGCAGCACCAGGCATTCTGTTGACATCATAGTCTGTTGCTATGGCAACTCTGTGATATCACAACAGACACTGAAAAGGAGGGCCTAATCTAATTTTTTGGATTGAAGACACAACTTGGTCAGGGAACAATGCAATTAGTGAACGGAAAAGCAAATGGACATCATTATTATTTAACCCATGAAGAGACAGGCTGGTTGGATATAAGTGGGGTCAACAGCTGTCGATGTTTAAACAGCTAATCCTAAATCCAAAAGGTCAATATATTCAGCCATTTAATGGGCCTTTTGCAAATGATTCATCCTGGTGACAGGAGGCCTTGGGCTTTCAGAGCGAACCATCTTCCTGTCCCTAATCCAGTTACTTAGGCCCTAACTGAGGCTATGGAGTGCCCAGGCCTTCTCTTGACAGCTGTTCGAGGTCCCTGCCTGTTCATAGTGGTTGATCAATAAATATTAGTTGAGTAAGTGAATAGATAAATAAAAGACACTCTCCAGGCTCTGATCTAGCTTTTAGCCATCTAAATTTGGAATTTGACATTTTATTAGCAAGGGCTTCCCTATCTGAGCTCTCTCTTAAAATTAATTACTTCCTCTCTGTGAGAGAAGCTTCACTTCTGCCCCCTCACAAACCCCCCCCCTTAGCTTCCCTTTATGGCTCCCCCCTGAATATATAGTTTGGCTTTGATCCATCTTCATTAGGAAGGGAAGAAAATTAAGCTCATCTGCACAGAAGGAGGGGGTGGGGTACGTTGGAAAAATGACTTCTCTTCCTCTTGGAGACAAAAATATCCCCTTTCTCCTGAAGCTGAGCTCAGGGCCCTCCCACAGCCTTTGCTTAAGTTGCAAGTTAAATTACTTTTCTCATGCCCAGTGAAGACAATACCAGGGAGTAGGAATGAAGGAAGGCCCCAGGGCTTCCCCTGATCATGGGAAGCTCCGAAATCCTCAGGGTAAAGTCAGCACACAGTACACCTAGCCAACTGTACCAGCATGACAGATTTTCATTGTAGGTTAGACATCAAAAACTGACCAGAACCGGGTGTGGTGGTACACAGTTGTAATCCCAGCATTCATGAGGCTGAGACTGGAGGATCACGGTTCGCGGACAGCCTCAGCTACTTAGTGAGGCCCTTTGCAACTTAGTGAGACCCGGTTTCAAAATAAAGCCTCAGCTACTGAGTGAGGCTCTCAGCAACTTAGTGAGACCCTGTTTCAAAATAAAATATAAAATAGGTCTGGGAGTAGAAATGGGGTAGAAAGCCCCTGGGTTTCACCCCCAGTACCACAAAAAAAAACCCACAAAACAGGGCAGGGGATGTAGCTTGAAGGTCAAAGGCCCCTGGGTTCCATCCCTAAACCCGCAAAAAAAGAAAGAAAGTAAGAAAGAAAGAAAGAAAGAACGAACGAACGGACTAGATGCAGTAAATTAAAAAGAGAAACAAGGAACTGGGTGTGGTAGTACGTGCCTGTAATATCAGAAGGATTATGGGGAGCCTGAGACAGCTTAAGCAAGTAGTGATACTCGTCAACCTAGCAAGACCCTGTTTCAAAATAAAAATAAAATAGTGTTGGGGGTGTGGTTTGGAGGTATAATGCCCCTGAATTCAATCCCTAATAAGACACACACCAAAAAAAAAGAGGCTTGGGCAAGAATAAGTAATCAGTTTTCTCTCAAGGACAAATGATTATGAATACAGACCCAAGTAGACCTCTCAAATTCAACCCAAGGAGAGAGAGAAATTCAAGAAGTACAGGAGATTTTGTGGTGTAAGTAGGAGCACCCCCAAAATCTGGGTAAGCAGGAAGTCACTAATCCACTGTACCTACAAGGTGGCCCCAAAGGTAGAAAGAGAACTCAGCAGGACAGAGCTTTCTGTGCAAAATCCTGCATGAAATAGCAGCATGACTTCGCTTCTCTGGCCCTTAGTTTTCTCATGTGCAAATGAGGTACCTTCTAATTCTATGAAATAATAGCTCCAAACTTTCAAAATGTGAAATGTTTTATGCATAAGACTCTAGTGGCTAGGATTGTTCTCCTTAACAACAAATCAAGAAATATGGCTAGTTCAGGAGCTACAAAATGACAGCCACAAGCTTGAGAAGGTTGGCTGTGGGTGGGGGCTGGGGACAAGCATTCCAGAAGCACCTAGACTGGTAAATCACCAAGAAAAGAGGCAGGGCTCTCCACCCCGTACAGCTCTAGAGACCTCAGCATCCACATGGCATACCCTGCGCACTACCAAACAGCAAAATCTCTAGTCTTCATGGGCCTTTGCAGACACACACATACACACACACACGTGCCCAGGCTGGCTGCCCAGGACTTGCACTGAGATAAATACTGAACTAAGGGATATCTTCCTCTCCTTCCACTCTGTGGGCCCCTCTTGATTATCTGCCCTGTACCAAGCTGCTTCATTTCCATAGCTCCTGAGAATCTGCTGACAGGGGATTAGCCCTGGCCTGGCTTCCCCTGCGGGAGGACGCCCTGGCTTCTGGCAGGACAGCTCCCGAAGTGGAGAGAGGACTGCAGGGTGAGCGGGAAGGGGGGCTGTCATGACCCAACCCTCCCACTTCCCACTTCCTTCTTCCTTCCAGCTAACAAATTCTGAGCCAAGACTGTCCACACTCAGGGAGGGCTTCTGTTGCCACGGAGGCAGGGAAGGCGAGGGCCTGGCTCTTGCTTCCCGCCTCCCCCTCTGGATCTCATCATTACTGTCAAGGAGCCTTATCTGCTCCGGCATTCTGTCCCAATTAAAAGCCAGCTCCTCTGTTTACATTTCCAACCAGCTTGAGGTGCCAGATTCCCGAAGCTCTTCCAGCCATTTTTGAGAGAAAGTGCACGTCCCCGTCCAACTTCTCCCTACCAAAGCCCCTCTGTAATGTTCTTCCTTTTGCTGCACACAGAGACGAGGTCGAGGCGGTGGGGCTGGTGGCGTTCCTGGGTATCTGCAGGTGGAAGGAGCCCTCTCAACACTGCCGCTCTTCCATGTGTTTCCTGGCTTCCTGCACCTCAAAATATCAGCTCCACAGGTGTGGGGGCCAGCTGCCAGCAGCTTCACCTGGCTTGACACTTTCTACTTTTCTGCCTTTGCCCCGCCCCCTATTTGATGCTATAGTCATTTCCTGAATAGCAAGAATAAGGTGCCCTCCCCCAAGTAAATTTACCACACCCTCAAATGCTAGGCCACGGGGCCAAGTATCCAAGAGGTGAGAGCCAGGCTGCTCCCTCTCCTTACCAATGCCCAGACACAGTCCTGGTCCCCGACTTAAAGAGGCAAACAGATCATCCTTACCTGCTCTGGTCAGTTATGAAACGCCAGGGGAATTCTGCCTGAGCTCAGCCCCCAGCTGAGAGCTGGTTCAGTGGGCCAGGCTGGCCAGGCTGGGAATCACATACAGGGGCCGGGTCCAGTTTCCTCCCTGCCGGCCCATGGCTGCCATTCCTAGCCTCTCACACCATCTCCCAGCCCCTGCCCTGGGCCTCCAAGGTCTCCTTCTCCCACAAAGAGAGATAGAAAAGCCCAAGGCAGTGTATGAGAGGGAAAGGAGAGGTGGGAAGGAGAGAGGAAGAAGAGAAGAGGAGGAGGAGGAGGAAGAGAAGAAAGAAGAGAGGGAAAGGAAAGACAGGAGGAAAGGAGGAAAGGAGAGAGAGAGAGAGAGAGAGAGAGAGAGAGAGAGAGAGAGGTAGAGAATATGAATATGGACATCATACAGGGGAACTTCATGCTGACCTTCCACTCTACCTTGAATTATCTTATCTTTAACCTGATTATTTTACTTTATGGAATTCCATTTGTCTTCTGAAAAAAAAAAAAAAAAAAACCAGGGCAGTCAACACAACCATGCCAGTTATTAAAACACTAAAATTCCTCCATAGTGGTTGGTTAAGACTCCCTAGACCCCCCTGCCCAACCACTCTGGCCAGAGCCTGGGGACAGAGACCACCACCTCTCTAAGGAACTCTCCGGGAACTAAGGGGTTAAATTAAGCCTGGGCCACAGGCTCCACCAGAAGGCCAGGCTGGTGTCCTTTCTAGCTAATAAATGATTGAAAACCATTCCTGAGGGGTAGCCCAGTCGTCACTGCCTGAACACTGGTGCCCTTTCCAGTTAGTCAGGACTGTGGTCTAGGGCCCAGAAGCCATCAGGAGCAGGATGGCAGGCATCTCCCCTCCTGGGTGGGGGCAAGCCAGCTCTGGCTCCCCACACCCCTCAGCTGCCTGCTCTTGATTTGTTCCTGCCAAAGGGAAAGGGAGATGAAAGGGGAGGGAGCTGCCTCCGTCTCCCCTAGCGCTAAGCCAGACAGAGGCCCAGAAAACAAGGCTCCAGTCACCTCCCCTGGGCTGCCCTCCAGGTGCCTTCTCCTGACAGTCAGCTGCAGGAAAGGCTGACAGCAGGGCAATGATTAATCACGCCTCCTCCCTGCCCTGAGTTGAATCTCAGACCCCCGCCCTTCAGAAGCTGAGGCAGTCCAACTGTCTGCCTCTGCGTGGACAGAAGGTCACTGGAACCATCTCTCTTCATTCCTAACTCAGCAGAACTGGAGTCCCCCAGAGAGCAGTGACCCCACCCAGCCGCCCCACAGGGAGATTTTTACAGCTTGAGTGCAGGGAGAGCAACGGAGTGCCTGTAATTTTTCCTTCCGCACCCTGACTGCCAGAGCTTCTTCTTTTCTGACCCAGGGAAGACCTGCCCTGGGTGCCTGTGCTCCTGTTTAACAACAAAACAATGGACTCAGTGACTTGTTCAGCAGACAACACAAATTTCCCCCACACCAGACAGCAGCAGAAAGAGTAGGATGCTCTGCAGAGCTGTGGAACAAAGGGCAATAAAACTCATGCGGTCTCTGGTCCTTACGCAGGCAGGGAAGCAAGGGAGCCCCAGGCAGAGTCTGGAGGCTGAGGTTTACTGCCTCAGCCACAGTAACAGCACAGAGAAGGCAAAGTCCACCTCTCCTCCTCCGTTTCTGAGTTCCTCATCTCCAGGAAGCAGGGAGAGCTTTCCGGTCAGTGAGAGAGGCCAGACTGCCAAAGCCCACTACAAAAACACAGTTATGAAAGCCTCAAACCTTTTCCCTGGGAACTCCTGTGGGCTGCAGATCTGGGGACTGTGTGTGATATGGGGTGGGGGTCCCCATAAATGTAGTGACTAAAGTGCCTGGGTGGGGCGATCTGAGAAGCCAGCTATGTACAGACTGCCTGCAGCCTTGGCCTTCTTTATGGCTGCATCCTGACCCCCACCCAGAACTGAGGAGCCCTTTGAGCTGCAGAGCCACTCGCAAGGAGCAGGGGGCGCTGGCTGGGGTGTCGTATAGTGACTCAAGGAAGCGAACCCAGCTTCAGACTCCTCTCACCTGGGACCAAGATGGATAGGAGGCTCCTGTCCCTCCATGGCCATCAAACTCTGATACAAGTCTACAAAGCAGAGGCTTTTTCTGGGGACCAGGAGAACAATAAATCACCCAAAGCAGGCAAGCAGGAAGCTGACAGCTACTCTTGGCGGAAGGAGCCCCTACCTGGGGAGGCTGTGCAGAGAGGGGCGGCTAAGGCAGGTGGGGTGATGGCTAAGCTGTAGGTGCGTACTGCTCCTCGCCTGCCCAGGGAGATCCAGTCTGTCTTGCTCCCTGAGGGCTCGGCTGGTCTCTTGCCTGAGACCAGGGCAGCTAAGACACAGATGGACAGTGGGAAATTCTGAAGACCTCTTTTTGCCAGTGAGGAGTCTGGAATGTCCCATGTACTTGAGGCATTTGCCAAGGGCTCCCAAGGGCAGAGGAATCTCCCCAGGTTGCTGTCTGCTGTCAGGAGGCTCCAAAGAGAGCCTGGGATCCAGGGCCACCCATGGAACAGCCAGGAAATTCCTCCCTCCAGGAGAGTGCTGTTGTCTTCCCTCTGTGTGGACTGAGGTGGTCCCTCATGAGTTCCCGGACATCCCCAAGAGACCACGGAGATCCAAAGGACATGGAGAAGTTGTGAAGGAAGCTGTCACGTGACCCAAAGAGTGGGGCAGCGTATGGATTCTCCTAAAGGAAGACGGTCAGTGGCCAGAGTCAAGCATCTCAGTGACCAGTATGAGTCCCTTCACCTCTCTAGCCTTCAGTTTTTCCATCTATAATGTCACATAATATCAGGGTTGTTGTGAGAACTAAATACGAATCACATATTTAAAGCACCAAGGATAATGTCTGGCACATAAGAGCTGCTCAGTAACTGCTTGATATAATAATCGTTAATAAGACAAGGGAATAAAATAAGCAGTACTACCCCGAATTGGCGCCATCAACTTGATAGCCTTTAGTCATATATAGCTATTCAAATTCTAATTAAATAAAATAAAATTAAAGTTTCCATTCCTAATTCATTTTAGCCACATTGTATCGTACACACACACACAAAAGTAATTGAGATAATCCATGTTTGTTTTGGGATACTAGGGATTGAACTCTGGGCATTCTACCTCTGAGCTACACCCAGAGGCCTATTTTTTTATTTTTTTATTTTGAAACAGAGTCTCGCTAAATTGCTACACTTGTCCTTGAACCTTCGATCCTCCCATCTCAGCCTCTCAAGTACTGGGATTACAGATGAGCACCACCACACTCAGCTTTCCATTGGGTTTTAAATCCCATGCATTAAGATTCCTCTCCAGGGTTTAAAAGTATTGTCAAAAACAGCCATACTGGATGCAGGCCCCATGGGAGACACTTGCAAAGGGTTCTGGAGGAGCTCAAGGGTTGTGGAAAGTGAGCCAGGGGAATCTAGAACACAGAGGACTTGTTCTTCCCTCCAGCTTTCCTTTTCCTTATGGGACTGGCCAGCCTCTGACAGATGCTGAAGGGAGGAAGGAGAAAGGGAGGCTTCCTGCAGGGCCTTTGGTCCAGAATAGAGATGGCCTGTGGGGAGATCAGACAGAGGAGCTGCCACCAAGATCAGCCAACTTACGATCAGCGTCTCCTGGTCCTCAGGCCTGCACCTACCCAGACCCAGAGCCTGCGCTAGCCACAGAGAAGCAACCTGTTCGAAACAAACAGCCCAGGAAGCAGATGCCATAGGCAACCACAGCTTACGGAGGGAGGGAAGGCGATCTCAGAGGGATGGAAGGGTTGCTCCTGGGCCTAGATCTGGTCCAGAGCATCCCCTGGCCACAGCCCCCAAAAGGGAGAGAGGGCCTGGGGAGGAACGAAAGCCATCAGCAAGGATGCTGCTGCCTCCCCCCTTTCTCTTTCCACACAGGAGCCAGGAAGGAGAGCTGCAGAGAGAAGGGCTGATGAGCCTTGGGAGAGAAGGGCAGGGGTAGGATGCTTGCTGTGTAGGTCCCAGCGCGGACAGAGCCAGCTTGGCAAGTGACACCTGAGTCACAGGTGAGTCTGCCTACACCCATTAGCCCAGCTTTCCTGCCACTGTGACTCCCGCTGGGCCCAGAAAGAGGAACAGATACCTAAGCCGCAGAGTCCAGTGTGAAATAAAACCCAGGGCCCCTTACTCACAACTTAAGCATGTCAGGATGACAACAGCAGGCCCTTCTGAGTGTGTGGGGGGCAATTGCAGAGATGGCCCCCGATGCCGCTGCCCGCCTGGGGACTGCGCTTCCTCCATACTTCTCCTGGGAGTGTGAGGTCGAGGCTGGCTAGTCTCCTTTGTGGTTGGTTCTCAATACAAGGCTCGCAGGAGAAGTGTGCCCATTCCTCTCCCGTTCTCTACTTCCCCCTCTTTCTTGGCCTCAGATGCCCAGAAACTTGGCTGCTCCCACTCTTGCCCTGCTGGGTCTACGGACTGGCACCTCCCCCTAACTGTGCCTGGTTTGTTTGCCTATCGGCAGCACAGCACGGCCAGAAGAAGCACGGTAGCAAATACCACCAGGGGGCCAGGGGGCCGGGTTCACTGGAAGCTCTCAAATCTACCTTCTGGGGAGCACCCCATTCCTACCCAACGCTCCCCGGGGCCAGAGTCCCTGCCTAGGTCAGCCAAACATCACCATTATGTCATCTAATTTTTTCCTCCCAAGAAAGGGATAGGGGAACAAAAGGGCTCCCAGCTACCGGAGGGGGTAAAGTCAACATTTCTCTTTGGTGACAGCCTCTCTCTCTTTTTTTTTTTAATCACAGGAGCATGCGTTGGGTACGTGCACACACAGGAACACACAGGATACTATCAGCTGAGAAAAGTCAGACAGCGCGTCCCAGCCAAGGACTCCTGCACACACTCCTACCCGAGCCTGGCATGTCATGAGAAGGTGCCTGGGCCAAAGAGCCCTGAAGCTGTGGGGGCGAGGGGACAGGGGACCTGGGGGGAAGTTAAAGGGGTAAGGACAGCAGAAATTGTAACTCCAAAGACTGGTTCTCTTTGCTCCCGAATGACAACTTTATCCTCTTAGCGAGTGACGAGTTCCCCTCCAACTGTGCACCCTGCCCCTCTCCACAGCCAACAGACAGTGGCTTTGAAGGAACACACTGTCCCCACCGCGGTGGCCGCATCCCAGGAGATCAGCCCACGCTCCGGAGACACCAAAGCTGCCTCTGCTCTGCCCGGAGCTCGGAGCTCCCGAGCCCCTCTCTGGAGACAATGGCTCAGAGGCAGGGAAGCGCCAGCTTGGTGGAGGGTGGCAGCCTGAGCCATTGTCTCTCGGCCCAGGACAGACAATGCCGACGTGCACCTCCGCTTCAGGACCAAGGAGTTTGCCCCCTTGGACTAGGATGATTCTGAAGATTGTCTTCTTATTAATAAGAATGTGCCTGTGAGCTGGCCCCCACTGAGCCCCTGGATCTGGCGGTGAAAAGGTCCATCCTTGCAGATGGAATGGGCGCCCCTATTGCCTCTTCACCTGCTCCAGAGCCACCCAGACAGACAGACCCCAGAAAGACACCCACTCACTCACCGGCTCTCCTTGCATCCCCTCTACTGCCTCTAGACCTCCGTACACACTCAGGAACGGGGAGAGGTTCTCCTTTAACACCGGCCAGGTCCCTGGTGGGGAGCAATCATTAACAGCCGCACATGTGGCCTGGCCTTAACCCCTTCAGTGCCAGGCTGCCTCAAGCCGGCCGGTGGACCACCCAGCCCCGAAAAGGGACAAACTCCCACCCTGTAAGTCACCCACCTGAGTAATGCCCTTGCCTCCCATGTGGAAAGAGAGAGAGCACTTTAGTCCCACCCAGGCCGCCCCGCCTGATTGGAGCCCGCTCACAACCTGAGGCGCTTGGCTCTGGCACAATGCCCAACTGGATGAGCCCACATTATGAAATATTTGCCTGGCGGGCCAATAGAGAAGCCAGGATCTGGGGGAGGGATGATATTTTTATTTATTCCTGGAGGAGGAAGAGCAGACAAAGGTAGTCATAGCATCCCCAGCCCTGAGACGGGAAGGAGTGGGAGGACCGACTCCAGATACGCGGAACTGCCCCCAACTTCTCCATCCAGGTGGAAGGCGCTGCACAGTGTGAGCTCCTGGCTGTTCAGCTAGAGGACTTTTGTGCCTTAATATCTCCCTGTCCCACTCAGTAGTCTGGAGAGGGGAAGTGGGAATGGTAATAGAAACTAAGAGGATTAGCCAGGTAGGGTGGTACAGGCCTGAAAAATCCCAGTACTTGGGAGGCTGAGACCAAAGGACTGTAGATTCAAGACTAGCCTCAGTGACTTGGTGAGGCTCTCAGCAACTTGGTGAGACCCCATTTCAAATTATAAAAATAAAAAAGTGCTGGGGGTGGAGCTCAAAGATAGACACCCCTGGGTTCAGATAGAATGCCCCTGGGTTCAGTCCCCAGTAGCAAAAACAAAAATAGAAAGGAAGAAAGAGGAGAAGCACATTAAGAGGCAAAGAACAGCTCGACCTCCCATTGAACTGTATGAACTGTGCAACCACAGGCACTCTCTACACTCTCAAAGTTGCAGAAACCACTTTTGCATCTTTGAAAGATGGAGATGAAAAGTGGGCAGGGATGCGCAGAGACAAATCCCTTCTTTATCCTTTAAAAATAGGCAACCGATTGGGGGAAATCTAAATCCAGCCTAAAAGTATCTACATGTAGGACACATGCAAATCTATGCAGATAGGCGCAAATGAGCAGCTCCAGGCTTGCCATCCCTGCCAGGATGTTCCTGGTTTGGAAAAGAAATGAGGTGGTCCCCAGCCCTGCACCTACCATCACCCGAGAGCATAGAGAGTTTAGTAAGCGTTTACTCAACATTCACTCCGCAAAAAGCAGAGTACCTTTCAGTTCCGACTGGTTTTTTTTTTTTTTTAAGGCCATGCTCATAAATATGATAGGATACACAGAAGAATACAAATGGCCTCTCTCTACCCGCCCACAGTTACCACCTCCTTCTCCTTCCAGGCCCCAGATGCAGGGATTTGATTTTGCTGCCTTTGATTTTGCTGCTTTACCTCTTGCCAGCCTGGCTTTAGCTGGCACCTTTTCCTTATCACCGCCGGTTCCTGTTTGCCTATCAGCAGCCAGGACCCGTGGCTCAGGACCCTGGTTTAAACTAGCCAGGGGGGCCTTATCTTATCTCCCAGGCTGCCTTCCCAGAGGACTGGTGACTGAGGGGGCCCAGTTTCTTAAAGGGGCTGCACTGCGTTCCTACCAGCTCCATTCACCCTCAAGAATAATAGCCCAGAGATGGGGGGGGGGCATTCTACCTGTGCAAACGCACGGTCTGTCAGGTCACCCCTCCCTCTTCTCCACCCTCTATGGCCTGGCTGCTACAGGGCTGCCACTGAGATGAGCCACTGATTTTTTTTTTTTTTTTTTTTTTTTACGGGTCTGGGGATGAAACCCAGGTGCATCTGACCTCCGAGCTACACCCCCCAGCCCTATTTTTTATTCTTTATTTTGAAACAGGGTCTCACTGAGTTGCAGAGGGACTCACTAAGTATTAGCTGAGACTGTCCTCAAACCGCGATCCTCCCATCTCAACCTTCCAAATGATGGGATTACAAGCGTGCGCTACCACACCTGGATCTGATCCACTGATTTATTTATTTATTTTTTTATTTTTTATTTTTTTTGGTGGTACTGGGGTTCCTGGAAGCCCTTCTACCTCCGGGCTACACTCCCAGACCTATTTTTACATTTTTATTTGGAAACAGGGTCTCCTAAGCCAGCGCGCGGCTGGCTTCGAACCTGCGCGATCCTCCTGTCTCTGCCTCCCAAGCGCGGGGATTACAAGCGTGCGCCACCACGCCCGGCTGATCCACTGATTTAAACAGGGAAAGATGCTGAGGTTTTCGCATGCTGTGTGTGTGTGTGTGTGTGTGTGTGTGTTCACTCGTGCATGTTGCTGGGGATTGAACCTATGGACATTCTACCTGTGAGCTATACCCCCAAATCAATTTTATCTTTTTACTTGGAAACAAGGTCTCACTAAGTTGCTGAGGCTGGCCTCAAACCTACAATCCTTCTGTCTCAATCTCCCAAAGTACTGAGATTAAAGGCTTGCACCACCATGCCTAGTTCATATGTCACTTTAAATGCCTATCGTGAGACAAACACCCTACACCTCAGTGTTTCTAGTTCCTGCTCAGTTAAATTGAGTTTTTGTTTGTTTGTTTTTGGTTTTTGGTGGTACTGGGGTTCCTGGAAGCCTTTCTACCTCCGGGCTACACTCCCAGACCTATTATATATATATATACATATATATATATATATATGTATATATATATATATTTTGTTGTTGTTGTTGTTGTTTTTGTTTTTTGAAACAGGGTGTCTTAAGCCAGCGTGGCTGGCTTCGAACCTGCGTGATCCTCCTGTCTCCACCTCCTAAGCACAGGGATTACAAGCGTGCGCCACCACGCCCACCTAAATTGAGTTTTGAAGTGAGGAGGAAGAGGCTCAGAATGCCCAGTCAACAGAAAAACTCAGTTGCATTTCTTTTTTTTTTTTTTTCTTTTTTCTTTTTTTGGTGGTACTGGGGTTCCTGGAAGCCCTTCTACCTCCGGGCTACACTCCCAGACCTATTTTATATTTTTGAAACAGGGTCTCTTAAGCCAGCGCGGCTGGCTTCGAACCTGCGCGATCCTCCTGTCTCCGCCTCCCAAGCGCGGGGATTACAAGCGTGAGCCACCACGCCCGGCTTCAGTTGCATTTCTATATACTAGCAACAATGAAAAATTGAAATTTTAAAAACACAAGCCTGTGCCACCACGCCCGGCTTCAGTTGCATTTCTATATACTAGCAACAATGAAAAATTGAAATTTTAAAAACACAAGCCTGTGCCACCACGCCCGGCTTCAATTGCATTTCTATATACTAGCAACAATGAAAAATTGAAACTTTAAAAACACTACTTGGCTAGGTGTGGTGGCGCACACTTGTGATACTAATACTTGGGAGGCTGAGACAGGAGAATCATAGGTTCACAGCCAGCGCCAGCAACTTAGCGAGGCCCTCTGCAACTTAGTGAGACCCTGTTTTGAAACAAAGGAATAAAATGGTGCTAGAAAAATGGGGATCTGTATGCCAAATAAATGACAAATACCAAAAAAAAACTCTGACTCTACTATTTAAAAAGTTACTCAGGCTGGGCATGATGGCGCATGCTTGTAATTCCAGCCTTTGGGAGGTGCTAGGACAAGAAGACAGGAAGATCTTGGCTCGAGGACAGCCTCAGCTACTACTTGGTGAGGCCCTTTGCAACTTGCTGAGACCCTGTTTCTGGCACATGCTTGTAATCCCTGCGCTTGGGAGGCTGAGACAGGAGGATCGCACAGGTTCAAAGCCAGCCTCAGCTACTTAGTGAGGCTCTCAGCAACTTAGTGAGACCCTGTTTCCAAATAAAATATAAAATAGGTCTGGGAGTATAGCACAGAGGTAGAAAGCCCCTGGGTTCCACCCCCAGTACCACCAAAAAAAAAAAAAAAAAGAAAAGAAAAGAAAAAAAAGAAAGAAAGAAAGAAAAAAGAAAAGAAAAGAAAGAAAATAGGGCTGGGGGTATAGCTTAAAGGTAGAATGCCCTGGGTTCCATCTCTAGTACTACACACACACACACACACACACACACACACACAGTCACTCGGAATGGACCACAGACTTAAGTGTAATGGGAGAAATGTCTTAATGGCTTTGAGTTTGGCAAAGATGACACAAAATACACCAACTCTAAAGATAACTCAATAAAATGAACTTTATCAAAGTGAGAAAATTATGTTCTTCAAAAGACACCGTTAGACATGGTGTCGCACACCTCTAACCCCAGTAGTTAGGAGGCCGAGACAGGAGGATCACAGATTTAAGGCTAGCCCCAGCAATTTAACAGGAGTCCCAGGAACTTAGTGAGACCCTACTTCAAAATAAAAAAATAAATAGGGGTTGGGGCTTTTTATTTGGAAATAAAAAGGGCTCAGAGGTAGAATGCTCCTAGGTTTAATCCCTAGTACTACAAAAAAAAAAAGACATTGTTATAATAAAAAATATAAAAAACATTCCAAAACATTTAACAAAACTTTTATCTAGAACCTATAAAGAACTCTCACAATTTAATATTAGACAACAAACAACACCCAACAAGATAAACAAACATAAAATAAAATCCATGAAAAGGCGTTCCACATCACTAGAGAAATGCAAATTGAAGCTACCATGAGATCCCATCACACACACCTGGTAGAATAACTAACGTGCAGACCAACCATATGACACATAACTGGAACTCCCATACGCTGCTGAGGGTATACATGGTGCCACCACTCTGGAAAACAGTTGGCAGTCTCCTAAAAAATCACACAGACATCCACCATACGACCCACTGATTCTACAGCTAGGTATTCACCAAAAGAGATTACAGCCTGTGCGCACACGGAGACCTATGCTCCAGTGTTCACAACAGCTTTGCTTGTCATAGCCCCAAACTGCAAACAACCCAAATGTCCATAACCCACGAATACAATGTATGTGGTTCATCAACACCACAGAATACTACTCGGTGAGAAAAGAAATAAATTATTGATATATGCAACAACATTGGATGAAGCTCAAAATAATAATTATGTTGAGTGAAACAAGCCACATCCCTCCCCCTCCAACAATGCATACTGGACAATTCTATTATATAAAACTCTAAAACATGCAAACTAATCCATGACGATGGAAAACAAATGAGCAGTTGCCTGGGGACAGAGAGGGTGGAGGAAGGGATCACAAAGAAGAAACTTTGAGGAGTTTTGGAGATATATGGTCATTATCTTAATTGTGGTTGTAGTTTTATAAAACACATCAACTTTAAGCCTTGAAATACATGTCATCCATTGTATATCAATTATACCTCAACAAAGATTAAAAAATAAAAATCTCACCCCTGAGACCTTTAAAAAACAACCAAGCACTTTGGGGCCTGGGCTCATCATCATGTTTTAGGTGGACATGGGAGGGGCTGGGCAGGAATTCTGCCTTCCTAATACCTGCTTCCCTGGGCAGAACCAAGGTCCTGGGCATCCCTCATAAGTCTGGATCGAATAATGTGGCAGGCCTGGATCTGGTCTTTATAAAAACAAAACTTTGTTTGTTTACACAAGGGGAATTTCAAAGTAAAACCCTTTGTGGTTGACAAAACACGCTCTCATTATTATATCACATTTGATTTTGTTTTGTTTTGGTAGTTGGAACCCAGGGGCCTTCTACCTCCGATTTATGCCCCGTATTTTTTATTTCCTATTTTTTTTATTTTGAAGAAGAGTCTTGCTAAGTTTCTGAGGGTCTCCCTACGTTGTTAAGTCTAGTCTCAAACCTGTGATCCTGCTGTCTCAGCTTCCCAAGTACTAGGATTCTAGGTGTGTGCCACTATGCCAGGCTCATTTGATACTTTAAGGTCTTTTGAGGCAGGCATAAGTGTTAATACTTCCATCCTAAAAAAACAAAAAACAAAAAAAACAAAAAAATCCCAAAGTTCCGGAAGATTAAGGGACTTAGGTAAAATAACCCACCTCTGGGTCTTTCAAGTGCAGTCCAGCGTTCCTTCTTCCTTGCCACAGGACCATCCCAAACCAGGCTGGAGGCAGGCTGTGTCCCTACGCCTGGCTCAGCTCCCCAAGCAGTGTGGACAGTGAGCCAGCATCACGGTGCTCAGGGGTCCCTGGAGGGACAGAACCCTGGGGCTCCCAGGAAGGATGGGAACAGCAGCCACCCAGCAGGGAAGAGGACCAGGTAGGGGAGCTGCGGTGTTGAGACAGGAAGCTCTGGTGGCTACAAGGGGATCCAAGGACCTGATTAGACAGCACACTTGGTGGGAAGAGGGAGGAGAAGTCAACAAAACACCACTCCCCAGGCGGAAGTCTGGTGGGTGTGGAAGCAGCTGGAAGCTGTTAGAGAGCTCCCAGCCAGAGGCCTCCATACCCTTCTTCGCCCTCCTCCCCTCCCTCCTCCTCCCCTCTGGGCAGGCACAGTACAGTAGCTGGCTGGGAGCCCCACCTCTCTCCCTCCCTCATTCTAAGGATGAGATAATGGGGAAAGGGAAAAATGCATCCTGCAGGGCACAAGGACAGAGGTGTAAGGGGCATCCAAAAATCCAGTAAGCAAGACTTGGGCTATTTTGCCAGACACATTGGTGCACATCCACAATCCCAGCTATTCAGGAAGCTGAGACAGGAGGATCCGGGGCAACATAGCCAGACTCTCTCTCAAAATAAAAAATAAAAAGAACTGGGGGTGTACTTCAGTGCTTGCATAGTATACATGAAGCCCTGGGTTCAGTACCTAGCACTACAAAAGGAGGAGGAGGAGGAGGAGGAGGAGGAGGAGGAGGAGGAGGAGGAGGAGGAGGAGGAAGAAGAAGAAGGAGAAGAAGAAGAAGAAGAAGAAGGAGAAGGAAAAGGAGAAGGAGAAGGAGAAGGAGAAGGAGAAGAGGACGACAACATTGACTTTTTTTTTTTTGCATGTCTGAGGATGGAACCCAGGGGCATTCAACCTCCAAGCTACACCCCTGTCCTAGTTTTTATTCTTTAATTGAAACAGGGTCTTACTAAGTTTTAGAGGGCCTCATTAAGTAGCCGAGGCTGTCTGTGAACCGCGATCCTCCAGTCTCAGCCTCCCAAATGCTGGGATTACAAGCGTGCGCCACAACGCCCAGCAACACTGACATTTTAAATAAAGAAAAATCAAGCCAGGTGTGGTAGTGCACACTTGCAATCTCAGTACTTGGGAGGCTGAGACAGAAGAATCACAGGTTCTCAACCAACCTCAACTACTTAGTGAGGCCCTCCACAACTTAGGAGCTCTTCCAGACTAAGGGAGAACAGAGAGACAAGAGCCTGGATTGGACTCAAATGACATTATTAGGACAACTGGCCAAATTTTAAAAATGGACCGTATATTAAATGTATTCATGTTAAGTTTCCAGAATCTGCTAACTGCACTGTGGTCATGAAAGAAAATGTCCTTGTTTTTAAAAAGAAGAAGAAGAAAAAAAAAAAAAGAAGATGAAGAAAGAAGGCCCAGAGGGTGACAGCTGCCTGACAGCTGCATTAAGCCAAATGCTCCTCCCTCTACAGCCTGTCCAATTCCCCAGGATCCCAGGAGGGGACAGTGGGAAATGGCGATGGCAGGAAGTCTTGTCCAGAAGACGGGATGGAGGGCCAGCTGGACATTTTCCTCCCCAAGCAAGAAATAACCTTGAATTCCCCAATCACTCCTCACCTCCTAGGAAAACCTGACAACTGGCACAGAAAGGAAAAGGAAATAAACACCCTCCTCCCCCGAAGCCAAGATGCTAGCAAATTCTCGGCTCAGCCTCCAGAGACAGAGGAAGAAGCCGAGGTCAGGTAGTCAGCCCTGGGTGACAGTTAGGAAGTGAGAGACCTGGGATTAGAGCCCAGGACACAGTCCAAAGCCGCCTCCCTTCCCACTTGATGCTCATTGTGAAACTTGAAATTCCCTTCTCATGCATCATCCTACCAGCTAATCCTTCTGAGTATTTTCACTGAGTTGGGTCTGCATTAGTCTTGGGACTTTTGGCTCTGGAGTCAGACCGTCCCCTTTCCAATCCTGGCCCCACCAGTTTCTACTGAAGGGGCTTTGCGTGAGTGACTTAACCTCTCTGTGCTTCATTCCCCAGGCTGGAAAGAGGATCTATAGGGCCTCCCTCCTGGGTATGATATAGGATTAAATGAGATGATGCTGGTGGAGAATTTCAGAGAGTTGTTGACACTTGGTAAATGTTCCATAAATGCCAGTAACCTTTATTATCTGCCTGCGTCGGCCTCCAATTGATCATCCCTAGGAGACAATGGGCCTGATTTTGACCATAAGAAAGCCCTCAGACTATAAAAAAAAAAAAAAAAAAAAAAAAAACCTTCAGCACTTGGTCACATAAAGATGGATGCTGAATAAATGTCCCTAAAGAAGGCATCCATCAGCTGGACATGGTGGCGCATGCTTGTAATTCCAGTACTTGGGAGGCTGACACAGGAGGATCACAGGTTCGAAGCCAACTTAGTGAGGCCCTCCGCGACTTAGTGAGACCCAGTTTCCAAATAAGAAATAAAATCGGGTAGAGGGTTTAGTTCAGAGGTAAAATTAAAATACCTCTGGGTTCAATTCCCAGTGACACACACACACACACACACACACACACACACACACACACACACACACGAAGTCATCCATCAAGAAGGCACCCAGAACCAGGCCTGGTAGGGCAGGCCTGTGATCCCAGTACTTGGGAGGCTGTACAGGAGGGTCACAGGTTTAAGGCTAGCTTCAGCACCTTCGTGAGACCCTGTTTCAAAATTGTAAAGGGCTTGGAGTGTAACTCAGTGATAGAATGACTCTGGGTTCAATCCCCAATACAAAAAAAGGTACCCAGAGACACATAAATCTAATTTGTAATACCTTTAGGCACCTAAGACAAAGAAATGAACTCAGCTGGTCCCCTCTTTTCTGTTCAGATACCAGAATAATCAATACCTGAGAATCTTTTATTTTGTTTTTGGCACTGGGGATTTAGCCTCAGGGTATTTTACCTCTGAGCTACATACTCAGCCCTTTTTTTTATTTATTTATTTTTGCAGTATTGGGAATGGAACCCAAGGGCATTCTACCTCTGAGTTACACCCCCAACTCTAGTTTTTATCCTTAGTTTTTATTTGTTTGTTTGTTTGTTTGTTTATTTTTGTGTGTATGGTACTGGGGATAGAACCCAGGGGTTTTTCTACCTCCAGGCTATACTCCCAGACCTACTTTATTTGGAAACAGGGTCTCACTAAGTTGCTGAGAGCCTCACTAAGTAGCTGAGGCTGTCTTCAAACCTGTGCGACCATCATGTCTCAGCCTCCCAAACACTGGAATTACAAGCATGCGCCACCACGCCTGGCTCTTTTATTCTTTATTTTGAAACAGAGTCTCACTGAGTTGCAAAGAACCTCACTAAGTGGCTGAAGCTGTACTCGAACCGTAATCCTCCTGTCTCAGCCTCCCAAATGCTGAGATTAAAAGCATGTGCCAACACACCTGGCTAGCCCTTCTAATTTTTTTTTGTGTGTGTGGTACTGGGGGTGGAACCCAGAGGCTTTCTACCTCTGGGCTACACTCCCAGACCTATTTTATATTTTTATTTGGAAACAGGGTCTCACTAAGTTGATGAGAGCCTCACTAAGTAGCTGAGGCAAGCTTCGAACCTGTGCAATCCTCCTGTCTCCGCCTCCCAAGCGCAGGGATTACAAGCGTGCGCCACCACGCCCGGCTCTAGCTCTTTTAATTTTGAATCAGGGTTTCCTGTCTCACCCATCCAAGTACAGGGATTATGGTCATGCACCTCTGTTCATGTCTCACCTAAAAATCTTACATGGGAGGCTCCTCCTAGCATCCATTGTTATTGTTGGTTTTTTTGGTACTGGAAATTGAACCCAGGAGCATTCTACTCCAAGCTACACCCCTAGCCCTATTTTTAATTTTAGTATTTATTTGTTTGTTTGTTTGTTTGTTTATTTATTTATTTATTTATTTATTTATTTATTTATTTATTTATTGGTGGTACTGAAGTTCCTGGAAGGCCTTCTACCTCCGGGCTACACTCCTAGACCTATTTTATACTTTTTTATTTTTTTGGAAACAGGGTCTCTTAAGCCAGTGCGGCTGGCGTCAAACCTGCAGGATCCTCCTGTCTCTGCCTCCCAAGCGCAGGGATTACAAGCGTGCGCCACCATGCCTGGTACTATTTTTTAATTCTTTATTTTGAAACAGGGTCTCACTAAGTTGCAGTGGACCTCACTAAGTAACTGAGGTTGGTTGTGAACCTGTGATCTTCCTGTCTCAGCCTCCCAGGTACTAGGATCACAAGTGTGTACCACCACGCCCAGCTCCCTAGCTTCCTTTGAACAGGGAGTTGGGCTTTTGTTTTTTTCCTCCTCCTCCTCTTCCTTCTGTGTCATATCTTACTTAGACATTGAAATGCAAGTCAATTCTTGGAGTATCACCACTGGGCAGAAGAACTGACCACAAAGTCCCAAGCTCTAGCGTTCACACTGCACCACCCAGCTGCACCATGTGGGCGAGGTCTGTTCCCTTGGGGCCCGCAGGACATGAGAGAGGGAATGGCTCTGTCCCTAGAGTAAATGAGAGAACAAAAGAGAACACTGGGTCCTGGGAGCTGCGATTCTTCAGGGAACGTTTCTTTGAGGGCTAATTTCTCACCTGAGACCCTCTCCCCACGTTGGAGGGTTGATCCTGCTGTAGCCCCACAGCACGGGGAAGGAGGATAAATGCCTGGATCGTGTGTCCAGGGGGCTGGAGAGGGCCAGGCCATGGGCAGGGTGGCTGGAGGTCAAGCGGCAGCCAGATGTGGCCACAAGGTCCTTCTGTGACAGGGCAATTTTCTAACTATAAACAGCTACTCATGAAGTCCCAAACCATACGCGCACTCATGAGGGGATGAGGGTGAGCCCGTGGAGAGGGAAGGGCTGTGTAGAGGAGGAGGGAGAGGTGGGGTGGGGTGTCGGTGTAAAGGAGGCAGGGGCAAATCCAGGTTTTATGAGGCCCAAAGTTAATGCAGTTTGGGTCCCTGTTAAGAAAAAGACTATATACCTACCTGGGTGTGGTGGCCCAGAGCTGTAATCCCAATACTCGGGCGGTTAAGCTAGGAAGATCACAAGTTTGAGGCTAGCCTTAACAACATAGCAAGACCCTCAACAACTTAGCAAGACCTTGTTTTAAGACAAAAAATAAAAAGGGCCGGGGTATGGCTCAGAGGTAGAATGTCCCTGGGTTCAATTCCAGTACCACAAAAACAAAATTATAAATGTAAATTTTTGTGTCATAATCCTGGAGGGTCTGGTGCAGTGAGGGACCCAGACTCTGAGCCCCTTGCTTCCTGTCAACTTGCCCCTCTCTACATTTCTTTTCTTTTCTTTTCCATTTCCCCCCCCCAGCACTGGGGATGGAGCCCAGAGTGTTCTACCTCTGAGCTACACCCAGCCCTATTTTTTATTATATTTTATTTATTTATTATTTTTGTATGGCACTAGGGATGGAACCCAGGGGCTCTCTGCCTCCAGGCTACACTCCCAGACCTATTTTATATTTTATTTGGAAACAGGGTCTCACTAAGTTGGGGAGGGCCTCAGTACGTAGCTGAAGCTGGCTTCGAACCTGTGCGATCCTCCTGTCTCAGCCTCCCAAACTCTGGGATTAAAAGCGTGTGCCACCACAAATGCCCTCTCTGCATGTGTGAACGCCGCCACATTCACACTGAGCTTCTTGGCCCTGCTTCAGCACTATTTCTCTTTCCTCTCACACAGTTCTGTGCCTGACCTGATTGTTTTTTTAATGGCACAGAGCATGAGTTAGAACCCCACACCTTGGAATTAGATTCCTCTATCTCCTTCCTTTGGATTTTGGGTGCCCCTCCCCAACACCCCACCTAACACACGCAAGCAGGCAAGCGCGGGTGCCCTCGCCACCAGGGCGGAGTCCCTCTCTACTATGCACAAGTCGGCTGCCAGTAGCCCCACCGTCCTCAAAGGGCTCAGCGGAGCCCTTCAAGCTGCCAGAAAGCAGAACCGCAGCTCTCCCCACTGCCTGGCCGCCGTGCATTCCAGCTCAGTGCCCAGAGTTTGACCTCCTCTGTGGCTGGCTGCAGATGTGTTCTGTGTTACAGAAATAGTCCAGCTCCTGGGCTTCTGCAGCCTTCCTGCTGCTCCACGCAGACACTCCACCTCGCTAGCTCCAGGGAAGGGCTAGGTCTACAAGAGGCCCCTACCTCCCCCCACGGCCCCTCCGGCCCCAGGACTCCTGCTGCGTGTCTGCTTACAGGTGGTGGAGATGAGCAGAAGCAAGGCATGAAGCAAAAGGGCACAGCACCCTAGAAGCTTGGGGGGGGGGGGGTAGGCATATGGCCATTACCACCCTGGACTCCTCTGGGTTTCTCCCAGAGAGCCCAGCGGCCAGCTCCACTGAGAGAAAGCCAAACCATTTAGGGCCAAGGTAGAGATAAAGACAGATTCAGCCGGGCGTGGTGGCTCGCACTGGTAATCTCAGTACTTGGCAGGCTGAGACAGGAGGCTCTCAGGTTTGCAGCCAGCCTCAGCTACTGAGTGAGGTCCTCAGCAACTTAGTGAGACCTTGTTTCAAAATAAAGAATAAAAATAGGGCTGGGGTGTAGCTCAGAGGTAGAATGTCCTGGGGCTCAATCACCAGTACCACACACACCAAAAAAAAAAAAAAAGGACAGATTCAGATGGAGAAAGTCACTGACCAACTAACACATCTTTTTTCCTATAAAAAGTCCCCTGCTTTCACGACATGTGTCTGTGGTGCTCCATTGAACCATTAAGCCCGGCCTTCTGGTAGCAGAACACACGTTTCCTCTAAATGTAAATTGTTTTTCTCTTGTTGAAGATCTCAGAACAAAGATTAATCTTCCTCTCCAATTTTTCTCTTTCTAATAAGAACTTCTACTATAGCAAAGGCCAGGAGCTCAGCACATAGCTGCAAAGGACAAGTCCCTAGGCCTGGAGGAAGGGCTTCCTCCCGACTCACCTGGGAGAGGGGCTTCCTCCCCCATCAGACAGGGAGAAGGAGGGCCAGATCACCAAAATCCCTATCCTGCTGTGCTCCTTGCCAGCACTGGGACTTTAGGCAGGTTATTCCACCTCTCCCTGCCTCACTTTCTCCATCCGCAACAAGAGGGGAATAGTAGTTTTTGCCTTGTAGAATTTGTCGTGAAGATTTACTAACTTCGTACACATAAAATGCTTTAAACAATGCCTGTCACACAGTTCATGGTCACAGTCATCTTAGCCTCCCAGGTCACAGGACCACCAGAAACATAGAAGCTGAAATCCAGCCCCTGCTACATTGCTAGCTGTGACTTGTTCATTATCAAAGACCAAAAGGGACTTGGGATTCTTTGCAGGTCTGTGCTACCCAGCCAGCCCCCCACCCCCGCCCCAAGGTCCACTGGTATAGGTAAGAGAAGAAAGATGGCATCTTGGTCTAGCTCTGGGACCCCTTTCTGCCCTCCTATCCCTCATAACTGCCCCCTCCTTACTTGCCTAAACCTCCATACCTTTCTTGTGGCCCAAAGTTGGCTCTGGCTTCATGGAGCTTGTAAGCTGGGAAAGAGAAATCTAGAAGAACATTCTCTGCCATTTCTGCTTGTGGTCAAATGCTTGCCTCTTCTCTGGGATTTCTTTAGATGAGGAGCACCAGCCAGCAAGAAAAGATTTCAAATTCAATCTCCCTGGCCCAAACATCTGTCTTCTCATGCATAAACAATTCTATATTCACTGATTTGATTCTAACCTAAATAAGACAGGGGGCCTCGGTCCTCCTCAGGAGCCCAAGATGGAATGAGGGACTATGGGTAGATCCAATTATATTACAAAAAAAAAACTGAGTTCAGAAAACAAAAGTGATGAGCTTTCCAACTGGGAAGCTCTGAGCTGCAGACTCCCTAGTGTCTGGTGCAACAATACAATCTGTCATGAAGGACTTTTCTAGAAGGATAGAGTTTTGCCAGGGAGTAGGGTGGTGAACTGAATGGTCCTTAAGGTCCAGGTTCCATCCTTTTGCACCCACAGGGAATGGCAATGACAGCCGTGTCCAGGGCTCCCTCTATCATTCTGCAATGCTGCCCACGAGGCCAGTGCTCATGGTCAGGCAGGGAAAGAGCTGATCAAGAGAGGCTAGAGCTATGTAAACTCTCTAGGCCAGATCCATCCATTCATTCATTTAATGGCACTGTGGATTAAAAGGGGTATTCTACCTCTGAGCTATATCACCCAGCCCTATTTAAATTTTTTTTGTTTGTTTGTTTTTTGCGGTACTGGGGATAGAACCCAGGGGCATTCTACCTCCAAGCTACACCCAGAGCCCTTTTTTTTTGTACTTTATTTTAAAACAGGGTTTCGCTGAGTTGCAAAGGGCCTCCCTAAGTAGTAGAGGCTGTCTGCAAACTACGATCCACCTGTCTCAGCCTCCCGAATGCTGGGATTACAAGCATGCACCACCACACCCAGCTCCTATTTTTATTTTTATTTTCAAACAAGATCTCACTAAATTTCTGAGGGCCTCACTAGTTGCTGAAGCTGGCCTCAAATCTGCAATCTTTCTGTCTCAGCCTCTCAAGTATTGGGATTAAAGTTGTGCACCACCATGCCTGGTTCCAAATTCCTTTGGCTTAGAGTCTGTTTTCTAGAAACTGTCCCCATTCAGCATCCACAGTTACCATGGTAATAACCATATTCCTAAAACCTGCTGCTGCTGTCTTGGTTACCTGGCATGTTACTCACCTGTTCTCAGCTCAACCAAAGTCCTTCAAATCTCATCCCCAGAAATAAAAACTGGGATTGAGGGAAAAGAGAAACCAATCCTTTCCAAGTGACTCTACTGGACACATGTATATGGGAAGACAGTCTTCCATCTTCCAGAAATCTATAGTGTGAGAAAGGGATGAACCAGCACACAGAGGCACGAAGGCACAGAGGCACGAAGGCCATACCTGTGGCTGTTGGCTTCTTGGTTCTAGTTCATTCCTACGGTCCAGCCATTTCTCTGACCTTGAGCTCTGAGAAACATTCCAGTACCTTTACAATGAAATCTCCTTTGGAACTTAAGATGTTCTGAGTAGTTTCAGTAACTTGTACCCAGGAATCCCAACTAATACCAGGGAGGGACCAGGTGACTTCTGGAGGACCTAGAAGTCATCTAGACATGGCATACATGTTGGTATGTAGGAGAAACAGAAGTCCAACAGGAGCAAGAAAGAAAAGACCTAGGAGTGCTGGGAGTCTTAGCTAAAGGTGAGGGTCAGAGGATGCTGGTAAGTCCACTACTACAGTGGGGAAAAGCTCCTGGCGCACTGAAGAGGGAGCCGGCAACAGAAGTGGGCGTGGCCATGATGGTGAAGCAGAGCCTCTAAGGAAGACTTATATGCACATTATCATTGACTCCTGCTAGTCAAAGGACTCGGAGCACTGAGCTGGTGGCCAGCCTTGAGACATATCCCCAGAAGACAGCTATTGTGAAAGAGAGAGAAAGTCTTGCCTCCTTTCTCCTGTACTTTCAGAAGTACGTGGATCCTACTATCTCAGAGCCTCACAATTCTTTCAGGCCAACTGGTCCAATCTGTCCCTCCAGTCTTCTTTAGGAAAGTCTACTTCCCTGGCTCTGATTCCAGGAGCTAATGGTCTCTTTAAGAAGATCCTCCCCACATCCCACCCCCCCATCTGTTCTCTAGTTGGCTAAGGCAGATGCTCCCTGTTCCTATGGCAACTAACCCACCACCCTTTCTAATGGGTGCTCTTCCTAGTGAAGGACACAGCACAGGCCACTCCCCCTCTGCATCTGCTGGCCCTAACACTGCTTAGAGTTCACTGACAATAGCCTCATCACAGAGGAGCACCATGAATAGGCGCGCCTGCATATGGAGTCCAAATCGTGCCTGACTTAGACGTGATCCAGACATGGCAGTCACCATCTGACAGCACTTAGAGGAAAGAGAGGAGAGGGAGGTTATCTGTGCCATTGCCCAGACCACAGGCCAGCGTCCATCTCTCCAATGAGTGTTAAAAGCTTGGTGTTTCTGCAGCAGATTGAATTAGCACTTCCTCTCATGGTTTTTTCACATCACTAATGAAGACCACTGAGAGCCCCTAATTGAATTCCCCCATTTCAAGCTGCAGATCACTCTCATCTATCCAGGGTATTATGATCCTTGCGGACAGTCCTCCTCTCCAGATGGTCTGTACTCAGAGCAAGACGTCTCGAGCCAGGGGCTGGGTGGGGAAGCAGGAAGCAACGGGCCTTCATCAGTTTTGCACAGAGTTTATTTCCACTGAGGATGATGCTCCCCTCGCTAAACCCAACTTGACCCCATCTGTTCTTGGCTTTCACAGCCCCCACAGAGCCAGCTGGAGTCTTCTTACAAGCCACAAAGTTAGCTGAACTTTAGCTTCCTCTCATCTGAGCTTTTAGTCTACTAGGATCTCACAAGTCAATGTATAAATAAGAGCAAGCCAATAAATGGTCTCCATCAAACATGCAGAAAGCGCCTCCCAAGCAGGGAAGAGGCCGGCGTCAGAGCTCTCCACCCACACTCTCCGCTCTCTTTTTTTTTTTTTTTTTTGGTGGTACTGGGGTTCCTAGAAGCCCTTCTACCTCCGGGCTACACTCCCAGACCTATTTTTACATTTTTATTTGGAAACAGGGTCTCCTAAGGCAGCACGCACCACGGCTGGCTTCGAACCTGCGCGATCCTCCTGTCTCTGACTCCCAAGCGCGGGGATTACCGCTCTCTTTGACTCATTGCTAAAAGCTCGGGTCCCATGCCTCGGAGGGAAGAGCCTGACTCTGCAGGCTGACAGAGCCGGGCTGGAATCACAGCTACAGCTTGGCCGCTGGCCAGCTGAATAGCACTGGACAAGTTACTGATCCTCTCTGAGCCCTAGAGGGGATCTAGGGCTTCCTCATCTGTAAAATGGGAAGACTAATTCCAACCTTGTAAGATTACATGAGGCAATATGGAACCACAATTCTTTCATAGCGTTCCAAAACCCACATCTGAAAACAAAGTGTTTTTTTTTTTTCCTCCTCTAACTTAACTGGCAGCAAAACCCAACCAGACCTGACCCTATTTGGCAGCAAATCATGACCTGAGCTGGCATGAGACTCTTCAGAGTCTTTGTTTATCCCATTTGTGTGACTCTTTAGATAAATCTTACTGCAGCATTATTAAAGTGCTCCACCATGGAGCCGCTCCGGTCCCTGCTGGAGGTTTTATGTAACACACAGTATGTGCCGCGCGACTGTTCTAAAATCCACAGGCCCCACGAGTTTCAGATAATGAAGTGTGCAGTGATATAACTACCTCTCAGGCCCTGAGACAGGGAATTCAGGACAGCTACCAGAGTTGTTAAAGCTAAAGATGCTGCGACACATGCCTGGAATCCCAGTACTTGGGAGGCTGAAGCAGGAGGATCATAGGTTCAAGACCAGCCTTATAAACTTAGCAAGACTCTCAGCAACCTAGCAGGACCCTGTTTCCAAATAAAAAATAAAATAGGTAAAAGCCGGGCGCGGTGGCGCACGCTTGCAATCCCAGCATTTGGGAGACTGAGACGGGAGGATCACAGTTCACAGCCAGCCTCAGCTACTTACTGAGGCCCTTTGCAACTCAGTGAGACACTGTTTTAAAATAAAGAATCAAAAATATGGCTGGGGGTGTCGCTCAGAGGTAGAATGCCCCTGGATTCTATCTCCAGCATCACAAAATAAATAAATAACTAATAGGTATAACTTGGAGGTAGAATGCTCCTGGGTTCAATCCTCAGCACCTAAAAAAAAAAAAAAAAAAAAAAATCTGACAGCCATTGCAAACCCTTGCCTCATCACCAACCTGGGGAGGGTCTCTGGGTTCCTACATCCTGGCACCGGCTCCCTGGAATGCAAGTTGGCAGGGTGCAGGGGAGAAAATCCAAAGACCAACCCATAAAATTTGCCGCTTGTCTACCCTGTGCAGGGCTGGTAGATGTGATGTGTTGTTATTTGGTTGGACCTCAGGTATAGACATGCCTGGAGATTCCAAAGATGCCTCCAAACTTCCCACCTCACTGCGCTCCCAGCCCTCTCCCCGCCCCACCACCGCTTCATTCACACCGCCTACATTTCCACAGAGGAATAAACCACCCAGCCGCAGACAGAAGTAAGGGGGGAGCTGAGTTTGCAAGGGTCTTGGACCAAGGAAGGAAAAACCCCGAGTGCCAGGGGATGACGACAACGGGACACTCTGGGGTGGCAGGGGACGGACACTCACAACATACGGTGGAACGGGTTTGGCGTGTTTCTTCCGATGCCATCTCATGGCCCCAGGAGGCTTTTAAAATGGGAAAACCGCCCTGGTCAATAACAGTGAACGATGTTGGGCAATTGCCTTTCTCAGGTCTCTTGGCTCTACTCATACGCTTGGGGCATTTACGGATGATTGCTACTGACTCAACCCCCTCTGAGGCACAGTCATCCCAGCAGGCTTCTCAGTCCTAATCCCCGACCTGCCGGGCACCTGGCTCCATCCTGCCTCCTTGAACCACTTCTTCAGCCAACATACAGCAGGCCTGCAATTCTGACAGAGCTAGTAAACTCCTGCTCTGGGGAAGGTGAAGTCTACCTGAAATTCTTGGAGAGTCCTCACTGCCAAATGGAGAGCCAAGGCATGCAGAATCGAATAACATAACCCCCTGACCCTACAGATGGCAGCATCTGAGACCAGGAGAGAGGCCAGGACTGAGTCGCCCAAGACCACAAATGAAGTAGAGACGAAGCTAGCCCCAGACACTAAATACTGCTTTCCACAGATGATCCCTGATAAAGACTGATGTCTTTAAGGATCCCAGTCGCGTCCTTGTTGACCTTTGCATTCAGAAAAAGCCATGCCTAGTGGTGAACATTTTCTGCCCCCTACCCTCGGGCTTGAATATCTCAGATGAGATTCTAATCACAAGGAATTGGCTGGTCTCCCTGATTCTCTATCCTAGATCTATTCAAAGTTGGGAGAAAATTCTCATCAAGACCTGCTTGGAGAAAGCCACCGAAGGAGGTAACTAGAGTCAGGCTGAAAGAGCCACTGCCTGTCACCATGGTTCGCCTACCTGAAGCCAGGTGGACCATCAGACGGGCCAGGGAGAGTCTACGGGGGCCAATGTGCCAAAGTTCCTCAGGTGGCAGAGTTTTCTGTGGTTGTTTTTATAGTGCTGGAGGTTGAACTCAGGGCCTTACACATGTTGAACAAGTGATCCACCACTGAGCTACATTCCAATCCTTTTTTAAAAATTTATTTTGAAATAGACTCTCACTAAGTTGCCTGGAATAGTTCCAAATGTGTGATCCTCCTGCCTCAGCCTCCCAAGTAGCTAGAGGTATAGGCGTGCACCACCACACCTGACGAGTGGCAGAAGCTCTGAGTGAGCTTCTTCATGCTTTTTCATTTGGTTTCCCCTCAGCTAGTTTACACGGTGTTTGTCATCAGTCACAGGTTTAGGCTCCAGCACCTGAGCATGGTGTTCCAGGTCACAGCCCAGTGCTCCTCTCTACCCCAGGATAGCTTGAAGGACTGTTCCCCCCAAACTTAACAACCTTCCTAACTTAGGAATCTCAACTGCTTTCCTGGGCCAGTAGGACTCTTTGTTTCAGAGCATAGAAATGGGGTGAAAAATTAGCTCTTGGAGATTTGGTTTCAGAAAAAAAGGGCCCAGGAGTAAACCTCAAAAAAGAACAGCTAAAAGAGCCAGGAATCCCCGCGCTTGGGAGGCTGAGACAGGAGGACCGCACAGGTTCAAAGCCAGCCTCAGCTACTTAGTGAGGCTCTCAGCAACTTAGTGAGACCCTGTTTCCAAATAAAGTATAAAATAGGTCTGGGAGTATAGCCCATAGGAAGAAAAGCCCCTGAGTTCCACACCCAGTGCCACAAAAAGAAAAGAAAAAAAAAAAAAAAAAAAAAAAAAAGAACAGCTGGTTCAATTTGCAGGGTTGTTTCAAACTAGTTTTCCCCTAAAAAATTTTGCTCATGCAAGTCTGCATATATGTACACACCAACCATGTGTCTCTGGTTCTGGCACTGGGGATGCGCCTCGGGAATCCCTTTATCTGTTGCAATTCCAGTCTGAGTCCTCAGAAAGAAGACAACTCCAGCCTCTCAATCTAGAAAAACTCTAACCTATACTCTCAAGAGCTAAAGAAGACACAACACTTCAAAGCCTGACACTGAGATTTATTTTTTATTCTTTTTTTTTTTTTTTTGGTACTGGAGATGGAACCTCCGAGCTACACCCCAAGCCCTATTTTTAAGTCTTTTTTTTTTTTTTTTTTTTTTTTGGAAACAGTCTGAGTTGAGAAGGGCCTCGCTGAGTAGCTGGTGCTGTTCATGAACCCCGATCCTCCGGTCTCAGTCTCCTGAATGCTGGGGTTTCAAGCTTGAGCCACAGCACCCAGCTTATTCTTTATTTTGAAACAGGGTCTCAGTGAGTTGCAAAGAACCTCACTAAGTAGGTGAGGCTGGCCACGAACCCGGATCTTCCTGTCTCAGCCTCCCGAATGCTGGGATTACAAGTGTGCGCCACCACGCCCGGCTGATACTGAGATTTTTAAATGCTCTTGCCTCTTGCTTACCTAAAGAAGTGTTTCTGAGTCAAGAACAGTAGCACACACCATAATCCTAGGACTTGGGAGGCTGAGACAGGAAGGTCGCAGGTTAGCGGCTAGCCTCAGCAATTTACCAAAACCCTCTTTCAAGATAAAAAATAAAAAGAGCTGAGTTTTTAAGCTCAGAGGAAGAATGAATGCCCTAGGTTCAATTCCCTATAATACACAGGGGGGGGGGGGAGAGGAGAGGAGAGGAAGAGAGATTGGGGGGGATATTTCTTAACAATTAGCACTGGTTACCATGACCCTAAATGTAAAATACATATCATGCAGTCCCTAAAATACAATCTACACATCCTCTCAGTTTTTTCAAAGGATAGAAAATGACTTCCATCAATTCCATCACCAATGACCGTGGGAATGGAAACTGGCAAATTCTAGGCTCATATCCTCTCAGAAGGAAGTCTCTGGTCCCTGGTATTGGCATAGTGGAAGAAGAAGTAAGGGAATGTCTCTTCACTAATGGATTTCTCAAGAAGTAGGACTCTCTCAAAGCTTCAGACTGGAGAAGCCAAGCCGCAATGTGAACTCACGTTCTGACGTCCCACAGGGAAAGAGTCATGGTAACAAGGTCAGAATCCAAATATTCAGGAATCTGCCCCAAAGAGGGCTTATCAGGGAGTCTTTTTGGAGAAGATTCTAGAGGCAAAATTTTTGGATTTCATGGACCAACAAAATGTCAAGAAATGAAATTTGAGGAACCAAGATAAGGTTGCCAACTTTTTATTTTGCCAAATAAGGACATTTAAAGGCCTGACTACCATCTATTCTCATCATCGGCTTATAAAAAGAATCAGAGAGCTGTAACCGAATATTTTAGAACATCTCCTACCACCAAGGAAGTCCTTTAAACTGAAAACACTTTACTTTCTGGGGGAAAAAAAAAAAAACCTGTACATTTCCCCTACTTCCCTTATTTTGTCTCAGACTGTTGAAAAACTCGGCCACAAGTCAAAATGGGGCATTACTGAGCCAGAGGACCTATGCCCATTTTATTTTATTTTATTTATTTATTTATTTATTTATTTATTTTATTTTATTTTTTGCGGGTCTGGGGATGGAAGCCAGGGGTATTTGACCTCTGAGCTACACCCCCGGCCCTATTTTTTATTCCTTATTTTGAAACAGGGTCTCACTAAGTTGTGGAGGGCCTCACTAAATATCTGAGGCAGTCCTCAAACCGCGATCCTCCAGTCTCAGCCTCCCAAATGCTGGGATTACAAGCGTGTGCCACCACACTCGGCCACCTATGCCCATTTTAGCTTGGGCCTAAAAATTGAGAGAAAGATTCTAGTCTTTGAGGATTTAGACATTCCCAGGGAACCAGAGCTGGACACATATAGAAGGGAGGAGAAAACCAGTAAGTATACCATCTTTGCTTATGTAAAGACACTCTGTTGATTACAATGCACCAACAAATGTTGGTTATTCTATATATCGAGTGTTCAGTGAGCGTCTTTCTCCTTAATAGACCTCCCAAGTTTCTGAGAGCCTCTGAATCTTATTGTACCTTATCTGTTTAAATAATTAAGGAGAGAATAATTCAGGAGGAAAAAAAGAGGAATAAAATTTGCCTCAAGTCAGGAATTATCTGAGAACAGAGGATATAGTTCAGTGGTAAAGTGCTTATCTAGCAACTATGAGGCCCTAGGTTATATCCCCAGAACTGTAAAAATAATAAGAAGATGAAGAAGGAGGAGGAGGAGGAGGAAGAGAAGGAGAAGGAGAAGGGGGGAAAAAGATGATGATGATGATGATGTTGTTGTTGAAGTGAGGGAAATGCAGATACCATTTGCTTTGTTTTCTATACTTTGCTAATTAAATAATTTCCTGAAAAAAGAAGAGAAAAATCCAAGAGATAAAATGAGGGCTTGTGGTGAGCGGTAGAGAATATCAACTGCCCACTCTGACAGGCGTGGACCCACTGATGCCACTCAATTGTGTAATTAGGATCTCGGGGAGGACCAGCTCTACCCCAGGGCACAGCGTTTCTACTCTGCCTTTCATAGATTATTGCTTCTGTCTCGTTTGTCTGATGGATAAAACACGAAGATGACCAGGTAGAGGAACAAATATATAGTAGTGTCATGGGGTAGAGGGAACTATCGCTGGTACTGTGGCACACTGGGTGAGGAGCTGGCTCTTATTTCTAATCCTTGCTCTTCTACTGAATAACCAGAGCAGCATCTTTTGGCCCGTTTCCTCATGTGTACTGCAGGAATAACATTCTTCCCATCTTCCTTACAGGACTGCAGTTAGACTGTGAGATCCTGCGGGCAAAGTGCCTCCTGCCCACAAAGTGCCTCCTGCCCACCTCTAAAGGCTCCAAATCCAATGCAGTGTTTATTATCCATTGGCCAAAATTATACGCAGCACCCCTACCAAATATGCGATGATGCTAGAAATTCTATTTGAAATTAGTTGGTGATATAATTTTTTAATGCCAAAAGTTTCAAAATTAAGCAGACTTTACGACCTATTAATTATATTGTCTAACCAGTAGTTGTGTGATTGCCTACCAAATTTAACTCTACTACCTGATTTCTTATGTTCAAAATGTGTTTTTAGTTGGGCGTGGTGGCTTGAGCCAGGAGAATCACAGGTTCAAGACCAGCTTCAGCGACTAGTGGGACTCTCAGCAACCTAGCAATACAACGTTTCAAAACAAAAAATAGAAAATAAAAGGGCTGAAGGTATAGCTCGAAGGTAGAATGCCTCGAGGTTCAATCCCCAGGAAAACACACACACACACACACACACACACACACACACACGGTGTCTTTACTTAAGCCTCTGCCCAGCCCAAATGCTTTCCATACATGTATCTCATTATATTCAGAAGTCAGTAGGCAAACCCTGGTTTTTTCACCTATTATGGATTACATTTCTACAGAGAGTTGAGATCTCTTGACTGGCTGCAATTTTGGAATGCATCAGAGTCTAGGGCTCCCTAGCCCCCTTTTTAATTCCTTTCCAAACACCCCATGTCCTGCTTCTAGCTCTCTCCAGGACAATCCCCTTCCAATGCATATCTCACCACCCCAAATCTGCTTCTCAAAAACCACCTCCAGCCTCTCACTGAGTCCCATTCATCCCAGCCCACCCACCATTCCTGTCGGATTCAGCCTCACAGCATGTGCTGCCACGGGCTAGTCCCTGCTCAAAGGGGTCTTGGCAGCTAGGCCAGGCTGCCCACCCACATCCCCCCACACCCCCGTGTGGGTTGGTTCTCAGATCGCATGCTTGCAACTGATAATACAAGCCCCCAGAAGACGGAGTGGTGTCCGGCCAGCCTCTCCTGCCTGTCCGCCACCCACCAATCACCTCCCCACCCAAATTTCTGTTTTGTGGCAGAATGCCAGCCCCACCCACCCGAGGCGTTGGCCTCCTGCCCGCAGTCCTCAGCACTGAGGAGAAAGTGTTCCTGGTACTTGTCTCTCCCAGCTTTGATGCCTTAGGCTGGTTCAGGCTAACTGCAAAGGAGATCCATGATTACAGTCAGCTTTACCAGAAGTATACCAAGTGCCTGCAAAGCCCAGAGCTCACTCTAAAGGCCTGAGTCCTCTACACGTGTCCCAGAACAGACCCAAGCCTCTAAGTTCCCTCTAAAACCCCTTACCCCCAAGGGAAGAAAATTCACATTCCATTCCAGAAATTAGAGAAATTAAAAAATTTCTCTCCCCTCCCACCTTTCTCCCCCCCCCCCATTTTTTTTTTGGTGATACTGGGGATTAACCCAGGGGCACTCACTCTACCACTGCATTGAACCCAAGTGTACTCTAGTACTCCGCTACTCCCCCAGCCTTTTTTATTTTTATCTTGAGACAGGGTTTTGCTAAGTGAAGGCATGCTGCCCTTGAACTTGTGATCTTCCTGCCTCAGCCTCCTGAGTAGCTGAGATTACAGACAGGTCAGTGTCTAGCTTCTTTAACTTTTAGATGGGAGACCCCAAGGAAGACAGAGATTTTAAGGGATATTCTTATTTGCTAGCAGAGAAAGACGAGATAAAAAAGCACAAGAAGAAGAGGGAAAAGGAGATTTGCATTCCAATTATGAAAGGCAATCCCTCCAACTCCTCTCTCTCTCTCTCTCTCTCTCTCTCTCTCTCTCTCTCTCTCTCTCTCTCTCCCCTCTTAATGAGACATGCTCCTCTGTGCCTGTCTATCTTTCTTTCTGGTCTTTTCCACAAAAGGTTCAGGTAGCCCCAGTTCTTCCTAGCCGAGATCCCCAGCAGCCCTGGTTTTACCTTTCATGCTGAAAATCAGAACCCAGCAAGGGCTCTGCAGACCGCTGACTGTGAAGGGAAGAAGCGAAACTCAGGAGGCGAGAAAACAGCCAGTGGAGAGACCAGCTCCTGTGAGAAGGAAGGCGACTCCTTCCTTCTGAGAGATTCTGAGAGAACCTGCGAAAAATGTCCCCAGCCTTCCAGCAAGCTCTCTCCCCGCTCCACACTGACCGAAAACCCAGGGAGAGTCTCCCAATAAAGCTGGGTTTGAAATCTGAAACTGCAGGTTGGCCGGGTCCTCCACAAACACGCTCACACCCCCATCCTACTGATGGCTCACGCCCTCACTCCCAGCATCAGAGAGGCCCCTGGCTGCGGCTCCTCCTGAATGCAGGGACAGGGACGGGACCTGCCAGGCGCGTCCTCCGCTCTCCCAGCCCCAACCCCCGCCAGCAGTCCAAGTCCAAGTACTTCAGTGGCTCTCAGGGTCCTGGCAAGGAGAGAGATGGGCAAGTTCCCAGCCTAGGCACGAGATTTGAAAACTCTTCCTCCATAGCAAGAAATAATAGTCTCCTAAGGATCAGGTTCAGATAACTGGGTCTTAAAACACAATTTGCTAAACCTGCTTTTCCCTCCTCCCGTCTTCCCATCTTCTGCAAATCACATAAGGGAGAGGTGGTCCTCTCCCTTATGTTTCCATTCAGAAACCGGCTAGGTGAGGACGGAATGGACGGCGGCAGTCACGGTGACAACGGCCTCCTTTTGCTGACAAGAGAGCTGAGGCCAGGACGACGAAACTGGCTGGCAAAGCTGGGAGTGACTCCCAGTGCCACTTGGCACCTTAGCTGTACCCGGGATGTCAGGCTTCCAACGTCACGCTTGAACGCAACCAGACACACACTCAAATCACTGTGAGAAAAAAGCCCCTTAACCTCCCTGAGTCCCAGGCTCTCCTCGGAGGTAATGTCACCTCGGAGAATACTGGTCAAATAAGGTGATGCGTACAGGGCCTCAGTGAACCTGCCATCCGCCTGTCTCACTCAGCTTCTCAAATATGAGGATTATGGGCATGTACAATCTTTGCTTTCTTCTTTCTTTCTCTCTCTCTTTCTTCCTTTCTTTCCTGCCTTCCTTCCTTCCTTCTTTCCCTTTCTTTTTTCATTTCCTTCCCTCCCTCCCTCCCTCCCTTCCTTCCTTCTTTCCCTTTCTTTTTTCATTTCCTTCCCTTCCTTCCTTCCTTCTTTCCCTTTTTCTTTCTCTTCCTTCCTTCCGGTCTTGGGGGTTAGACCCAGAGGCAATCTACCTTCAAGCTATACCCACCACAGCCCTTTTTGCCATGGTTGCTGTTGTGTTTTGCAGCAGGGTCTCAAAGGTTGCTGAGAGTCCTGTGAACCTGTGACCCTCTTGTCTCAGCCTCCTAAGTACTGGGGTCATGGGCATGTGCCACCAGGCCCAGCTAACACTTCCTTTTTCCCAATTATTTCTGACACAAAAAGAGAACTGTAAATTGCCTTCAGTATTTACTGTTTCCTGGGGGTTGGTTTAATGCTTCTCCTTCATTGCCTTTCTGCCAATCCGACTATTAACCTCCATGGTTTACTCTGAACAGTGTTCAGGATGCAGTGCTTTGTTTCTATTGAGGGAAATCTTTATCTACAGGCCAATGTCACAGGCGTTCACACTGAAGACCTCCCTGCAGCTGCCCCTCACATCTCTGTCCCCCGCCTCCACGCCTCATCCCATGAGCCCAATCACCGACGGAACGTTTCCAGGAGGACCAACCAGTCTTTGGATTACCAGTCTTCTCCTTGTACCCGGCCATCTAGAATAAAACTGAGACTGACCACCCACCAACCACAGATATCACCGTGCCGCCCTGGCACTGACTCCAAGGCAGCGAATGAAGGCAGCGTTTAGTCTGTGACCATTTAGGCTAAATTAATTATTAATTAATTATTGTGGTGCTGGGGATGGAACCGGGGGGCATTCTACCTCCGAGCTACACCCCCAATCCTATTTTTCTTATTCTTTATTTTGAAACAGGGTCTCACTGAATTGCAGAGGGCTTCACTAAGTAGCTAAGGCTGTCTGGAAACCTGTGATCCTCTTGTCTCAACCTCCTAAGCATTGGGATCACAAGGGCGCGCCACCACGCCCAGCAGGTTAAATAATTTATAACTACCAATATGGTCACGTTTGCCTAGAACAGACTTCTTAGGTAAGGGTGAGATAGCGGGGATCCTCGGCTTCATGAGTCCTCTGTGGCAACTGCTCTGCTCTGCACTGTGGTGCAAAAGCAGCCGCAGAGGACAGGTACACCAACGCGCACGCGTGACCATGCGTGGTTGTGGAGCGCGAGGACAGGTATACCAATGCGCACGCGCGTGACCATGCGTGGTTGTGGAGCACCCCCACGAATGCTAAACTTTGAATGCCATATGATTTTCACGTATCACAGAGCAATATTCTTCTAATGACTTCTTTTGTGTGTGTGTGTGTGGGGGGGGTGTCTGGTGATGGAACCCAGGGGCATTTGGCCTCCGAGCTACACCCACTGCCCTATTTTTTATTCTTTATTTTGAAACAGGGTCTCACTAAGTTGCAGAGGGCCTCACTGGGTAGTTGAGGCTGTCTGCGAACTGCAATCCTCCTGTCTCAGCCTCCCAAATGCTGGGATTACAAGCGTGTGCCACCACGCCCGGCTTTGTTTGACTTTCTTCAACTATTTAAAATATAACCACAAGCTGGGTTTGGTGGCTCATGCCTGTAATCCCAGTACTTTTGAGACTGAGACAGGAGGATGGCAGGTTCAAGGACAGCTTCAGCAAGTAGTGAGACTCTCATCAATTTAGCGAGACTCTGTTTCAAAATTAAAATAATGTAGGGATGGGGGCGTAACTAAGAAGTTGGATGCCCCTGGGTTCAATTTCCAGTACCACAAAAATAAAAAATAAATAAATTTTAAAAAACACCATCCTTAGCTCCTAGGTCATACAAAATTAGGTGGTGGTATATGTGTGCATGTGTGTGTACTTATGTATAGATATGCATTATATATAATATGGAGAGTGTGCATGAACAAACAAATCAATATGTAAAATATTATAAACCTAGAGTCAGGTGTGGTGGCATATGCCTGTAATTCCAGTATTTGGGAGCTGAATCAGGAGATCACAGGTTCAAGGTCAGCCTCAGCAACTTATCGAGATTCTCAGCAAGTTAGGGAGATCCTGTTACCAAATTTAAAAATATATAGGGTTAGGGCTGTAGCTCAGAGACAGAAATGCCCCTGGTGAGTTCAATGCCCCACCACAAAAAGTAAAAAAAAAAAAAAAAAAATATATATATATATATATATATATATATATATATATATATATATATCCCTATGGACCTAGATAGTGCTAAGGAAATACACTGTACTATACACAAATTTTTGTTTAATTATTTCCAAAATTAAGAGCTAAAAATGTGTATTATTGCCAAGCATGGTGGCACATGCGTGTAATTCAAGTACATGGGAGGCTGAGACAGGAGGATCGCAGGTTCATGGTCAGCCTCAGCAACTTAGTGAGACTCTTACAAAATTAAAAAAAAAAATGTTTGCCAGGCATGGTGGCGCACGCTTGTAATCCCCGCACTTGGGAGGCGGAGACAGGAGTATCGCGCAGGTTCGAAGCCAGCCTTTCTGGCTTAAGAGACCCTGTTTCCAAATAAAAATATAAAAATAGGTCTATAGGTCTGGGAGTGTAGCCCGGAGGTAGAAGGGTTTCCAGAAACCCCAGTACCACAAAAAAAAAGGGGTTTTTTAAACATTGGGGGTTTGCCAGGCATGGTGGCACACGCTTGTAATCCCAGCGCTTAGGAGGCTGAGACAGGAGGATCGTACAGGTTTGAAGCCAGCCTCAGCAAGTGAGGCTCTCAGCAAGTTCTTAATGAGACCCTGTTTCCAAATAAAGTATAAAATAGGTCTGGGAGTATAGCCCAGAGGTAGAAAAGCCCCTGGGGTATACCTCCAGGACCACTAAAAAAAACAAAAAAAACATTGGGGGTTGTGGCTCCAAGGTAAAATGCACCTGAATTCATCCCCCATTACCAAAAAAAAAAAAAAAAAGTCTATTGTTTTCTAAATGAGAGAAACATTGTTAAAAATACTGAATTTATTCTTTTATTCATAGCTCCCCCCCACAAATTGGTGGTGGGCCCAGTTTTCATAGTTGGCAGGAAAGACGCAGTGGACACTGGTCCAGTGACCACCTCCAGGTAGGGATGTGGGGTAGATCAGACAGGCAGGAGGGGCTCTCACTGGATACTTTTCTGTACTATTTGAATACTATAATCTAACCATGTTAAGAACAATTAGTGGACCCCCCAGCTCTGTGCTTATTTCCATCGGTGTTAATATTAAATCTCTTGGGAAGATGGGCTTAAAACTACCAGGTTAGTTTTGATTCCTGCCCTTGCCAGCCTCTCACCTCAACAGCATCAGGTCCAAAAGTCGCGGGCCCACTTCACCCAAGCACTTTACTGCCGACCACCTGCAAGTCTCCTGCAACTCTGTTGTCTGTGCTGCTCAGGCATCCACAGCAGCCTCACTCCCTCCCTGCCTTATACCTGAGGAAAGCTCAGTTCCAGAAAAGAGACAGAAGCTCTTGAAGGACTGGACTTTTTATTGCAATCCCTTGCCTTTCCACTTGACTCCTACACTTGTCCCTTGTAGGAATGCAGTATGGCTTGCTTGATTCCAATCTCCCATCCTGCTAAAGACAGTCAGGAACACAGGGTGAAGAGCCACCCAGAAGAAGCTGGTTCTGAGACGCGCATGCAACAGGGCGAGAAAAACTCAGAGCCTTTGGAAAAAGATCACAGTCAAGAACAACCGGGGAGAGGAAAGGTACAGAAACCGGATCCGAAGAAAAGGGGCTTTGCTTTGGAAAGGGAAGTCAGGGGGAATTTTTTCCTAACTCCAACCTTGGTGCTTTAGCCTACAAGAAAGGGAGCCCCTCACCCCAAACTCAGCTGGGGATTTCGGTAATGAGAGCCTCCTGCATTGGGGAATGGCCTCAGCGCTAAGCGGTCTGTCCTCTGGTGAAATGCAGGAAGAGCCCTTCCACTAACTGTGAAAGATAAGGCTAAAGGGCCACATGCTGCTTGGACAGGGACAGGACGCTCACCAGTTTGGAAAGTACCCCTGCCATTACTAAAGCGTGCTGTTAGAAAGCTTTTCTATATCCACCCATTGTATCTAGTTCTGAAACTAAACAGATTAAGACTTCCTGAGAGGGTAACAAAAAACTAATGAAAACTGCCAAATATAATAGAGTTCTCAAATATTTCTTCCTTCCAAGATGTTCAAAGGGTTTTTAAAGACACAAAAATCACTGACTCTTGGGAACTGAAAATACCTTTGCTCAAAAATGTTTATTGACTGAAATTGAATATAGTTCCTTTTCTGGCTTCCCAACATGAAAGCACTCGGGTTATGCTGTGAAAAGAATCATTTTATTTCTTTATAAAAGGGAATTTTATAATCATCCATGGCCATGTGGAACCTAAAATCTTGAAACTTAGAAAATACATCCTGAGCCGGGCGTGGTGGCGCACGCTTGTAATCCCCGCGCTTGGGAGGCGGAGACAGGAGGATCGCGCAGGTTCGAAGCCTTGGCGTAAGAGACCCTGTTTCAAAAATATAAAATAGGTCTGGGAGTGTAGCCCGGAGGTAGAAGGGCTTCCAGGAACCCCAGTACCACCAAAAAAAAAAAAAAAAAAAAAAAGAAAATACATCCTGAGATCTAACTGAGCCCCTCATGCCAAAGTGTTTCCTCTGGCCCCAGCCCACTCCTTGCCCTCAATTCTTTTTTTTTTTTTTTTGGTGGGGGGGGGATACCAGGGATTGAACCCAGGGTCATTCTACCTCCCAGCTATACTCCCAGGCCTTTTTATTTTTAATTGGAAACAGAATCTCGCTAAGTTAATAGGAGCCTCACTGAATTGCTGAGGCTGTCCTCAAACCTGTGATCCTCCTGTCTCAGCCTTCCAAGTACTGAGATTACAGGTATGCACCACCACACCCCCCTACTTAACCTCACTTTTTTCTTTTTTTTTTTTTTTTTTTCAGTACTGGGAATAAAACCCAGGGGCATTCTACCTGGAGCTACACTCCCAGCCCGATTATTTATTTATTTATTTATGTATTTATGTATTTATGTATTTATTTTTTGGTGGTACTGGGGTTCCTAGAAGCCCTTCTACCTCCGGGCTACACTCCCAGACCTATTTTATATTTTTTATTTATTTGGAAACAGTGGCTCTTAAGCCAGCGAGGCTGACTACGAACCTGTGTGATCCTCCTGTCTCCGCCTCCCAAGCGCGGGGATTATAAGCCTGTGCCACCACGCCCAGCCTATTTTTTATTTTTTTGAAACAGGATCTCACTAAGTTGCAAAGGGCCTCACTAAGTAGATGAGGCTGTCCGCAAACCGCGATCCTCCTCCTGTCTCAGCCTCCCAAATGCTGGGATTACAAGCATGTGTCACCACGCCCAGCCTAACCTCACTTCATATACTAGGCACTAAGGTAGTACCAGGTGGATAGGTACTTTACACATATTTTCTTAATTTGATTCTCACGGGAACTCCATGCATTAGGTGGTAGGAGTCCCATTTTACAGCACAAGAAACTAGAGATTAGAGGAGTTAGCTGAGTTGTCATGTGACTACAAGGCAAAGTCAAAATTCAGAGCTAGGCCTGCCCAACTTCAAAATGTAAGTCTTAGCAGGGCCTGGTGGTGCACGCTTGTAAATCCAGTACTGAGACAGGAGGTTCGCAGCCAGCCTCAGCAACTTAGTGAGGCCCTCTGCAACTTAGCGAGACCCTGTTTCAAAATAAGAAGTAAAATAGGGCTGAGGGTGTAACTCAGAGGTAGAATGCCTCTGGGTTCAACCCCCAGCACCAAAAAAAAGTCTTTTCATTACAGTTCAAAAGCTTCTGGGAGAGTCGATCATTCCCACCAACCTCATCCGGCCCCTGATGTGGCTATTTCCATCAGAAAAACATGGAAGAGAAAAAGAGCCTGAGAGCCTACAGGGCTTTGCTAGTTTCTGCCCTCATGAAGCATTCATGCCTTCCCATGATGGAGGACACAAGACCAGGGCTTCAGTGTCCCATGCTCCCAGGACAGCCTGGCCCTCCCTGGTCCACACATCACGCCAGCCCTGCGTCTCCCCAGCCCGCCTTTGCAGGGCCTGACTCCGGGCGTTGCGATGGGCTGTCCCATTGAGGAGCCCGTGAAGCGTGCCATTGTTTGGGCAGCACAAATACAACATTTACCCGGGTGTCGGCACCTTTTTGGGCAGCCCTGCTTTTTGGTAAATATTTGGCTGGCTCATATAAGAGGAGGCCAGGGAGGCTAGGGAAGAGACCCTGCCCCATATCCCAACAACCCCAGGCCTAGGAAGACAGGCTGGGGGTGGGCAAGAAGAATCACAAACAACAGAAAGGCCCGGCATCGGTGTGTCTCGAGTGCACGCTCTGAGAAGCTCCGTGACATCTGCAGCAGGGCCTTTAGTCTATTTTCCAAAACTCAGCTTCAAATCCCAGAAGGGCTCCTGACTTGTCCAGTTGGAGTCCACAGTCGCAGAGACACACTCCACGCTATTGCCCCAGCTCGCCACCTGCCTCTCCTCCCAACCCCATCTGCAGGGTGCCCGGAAAACACCTAGTTGCATAACATCCCATGTACCTACCACCCAAAATACGCCCACTCCCGGGCTCCTGGCTCCATGAGTCCCTGGACAGAGGAGATGACATCCCCATTTCTCAAGAGGGCAAAGAGCAGCCAGGAGTTTGGAGCTCACAGAGCAAGTTAACACTGGGGACAGAACCCGAGCCCGAGCCCACTGCGTCTCTTTTCAGCGCCCACCCTCCTTAACAGTCCACAGTCTGTACTGCGGGGGAGTCACGCTGTGTGGTGCACCACACCCTCATCCTCGGGTGGCTGTCCTGGAGACCTTCACCTGGCACCCCGACGCTACCCACCCTTTTATCTGTCATCTCCCTGGGAGACGTGGTCATTACCAGGGAACACCATGTAGGTGTCTAATTAAGCAATCAGCAGCAAATGCAGAAACCTGTTCAAACCACCCCACTGAGCATCCACTTTGGGGATCCTCTTACAGGCAACTCCCTCCCTGGAAAGGTCCCTATTGTTTGCCTAGAACACAGAAAAGTGTCCGATTCTGCCTCCAACTTATCTGCTAGCACAGACTTCCCAGCCTCTGCACACCCCAGGGGGTGCTGTTCCTGTAGAGCACACTGTAAACAGCACCCCAGAACTGTGGGACGCAGGAGCCCTGCCAGGTGGGCAAGCGAAGGTTCCCAGATATAAGGGGCAGAGTCAACTTTCTGAGAGGATGTCCTCTTACCTGGACTCTTGAGGTGTCCCAGAGCCCTGGCTCCCTGTCCTGGTGTTTTGGGGTCAGGACACAGGATGCGAGGTGGCCTTAAACAGACATGAGACATGGCAGAGGTGGCAGCAGGCGGGCGGCGGATGCGGCTCAGCCACACTCTCCAACTGTGTCCTCTCAACTGCAGCGGGCTCACCTGTTCCTGCTTCACCCTGTCAATGGAATGTTCCACTTGCCAGGGAAGCCTGGGGGGGGGGAGACATTCCCTGTTCGAGAAAAGGCTTTCTGTTTTAGAGACTGAGGTTTCTGAAATTCCATCCAACCTTTCTGCAAATGATGTGAGACGGGAATGAGCCGAGAGCCAACACAGAGGCCCCAGGAAGGACAAGACCGACGGGACACTGGCCACCGCTTCCCCCTAGCCTGGGGACAGCCTAGCCCAGCTGACCTAAGGGGAACAGACACCTGCTGCCCCCGCCCCCAGCTCCTGGCAGACTTCACAGAGCTGGGGTGAAAAGGAGCGAAGCCCTGCTCCCCTGCTCCCGTGCCCCTTCCTGATCAAGTCCTACCTCTCTCCTTATCTCCCTGTTCAGAGGCCTCCCTGCGGCAGAGCAGGAGAGAGACAAGACGCCTGATACGTAGGAGCTCTTCAAAGGGGCAGCACGTGTGCCAGCGCTGGTCCCGAGGAGGGGTCAAGCACCTCAGGGACAAGTCCAGGGCTTCCAATTCCACAGGGGCTCCGGTTACCCCAAACCCACGCCCCGAGAGGTATCAGTGTAGGCCCAGTGCCCTTGCGTGCCCTGCAGCTCCCCAGCTTGGCCCAGACCCTGGCACGCGCTCCCATGCCACCACGACGCTTAGGTTCTTCCTGGCAGAAATGGGAGTGTGACTTTTCTTTGCAATCACGGGGCCCTGTCCGACTGCTTTCCAACTCCTATGAGACAAATGAGGCTTTAATGACATCAGGAAAGACTTAGGTAAGACACCAAGAAGCACTGAAGTTTAGAACACTGCCTGTGGGCTTCAAATCTGAAGCTAATTTTGTTTCTGTGGGGTGTGACTTAATCCAGGTTTACATCATGTCATCCTTCTTGTTCAGAGATTCTCAGTGGTGGCCCCTTCCCTGCCTTCCACTCAACTCCCATCTCCGTGGATCCCAAAGCTCAGCGCCTCCCCACCCAATCATCTTATAACCCAAGGATTCCTCAGCTCCATCCCAGAAGTCTCCAGAATCCTAATGTCCCAGAGTGGCCCCCAGCTGGAGGCTGAGAGCAATGCCACTTCTTCCGGGAAGCCTCAGCCGGCAGAAAGCCCCTCCCTGACAAAGAGGCCACATCAGTCTCCATTCCATGAAACGTCCTGAGTACCCACAGGAAGGAGCCCCCAACCTAGAAACAGGATCCAGACAAAATATACCACCGGAGCTCTCCTCCCAGGAGAGGCAGTCCAGGCGAGGACAGCAGGAACGGGCAGGGGGGGGTGGGGGTGGGGGTGGGGGAAGCAGCATCCAAGAGGAGGAGGTGGGTATGACAAAGAGACCACAGAGGAGAGGTAGGAGAGCACCGTCTGGTCAAAAAGTAATAGTGAGCTGGGTGTGGTGGTGCAAGCCTAGGAGGCTGAGACAGGAGGACCACAGGTTTGAGGCTAGCCTCTGCAACTTAGTAAGACTGTCCGCTTAGCAAGATCCTGTTTCAAAATTCAAAATAAATAAATAAATAAATAAATAAAAAGTAGGCTGGGAGTGTAGCTCAATACACACACACACACACACACACACACACACACACACACACAACACCACATAATACTGATAACAGTAGAAAGTGATTGCTTGTCGGGCGTGGTGGCGCACGCTTGTAATCCCCGCACTTGGGAGGCTGAGACAGGAGGATCACGCTGGTTGGAAGCCAGCCGCGCTGGCGTAAGAGACCCTGTTTCCAAATAAAAATATAAAATAGGTCTGGGAGTGTAGCCCGGAGGTAGAAGGCACCTGGGTTCCATCCCCATTACCACCAAAAAAAAAAAAAAAAAGGAAAGTGATTGCTTAATGTGTTTGTTGTGTGCACTGTTGAAAATGCTCTGAATTTATAATCTCATTTATTCTCGGATTTGGGGGTCCAGACTGTGGAGCCCCATAACCCATATTATGCAAAGTAGCCCCTGCTCAGTCAATATTTTCTCCTGGATCAGCAGATAGCACGGTCTTTGAAGGCTCGCTTCCAACGGGAAGCGGCTGAGATCCTTCAGGAGCAGCTATAGGTCTGAAAAATATTTTCCTAACTTTTTACACTATGAAAAGAAACATGGGGACTGATGCGGGGAGGAGAGAGAGGCCCCGCGTGGGGCAGAACCTGGCCTTCCTGACACAGGATGCAGAGGGTGGGCGTGGGAGCACTCCCAGCCCCAGGAGAAACCCAAGCTGGGCTGGAAGGCAGCTGGGTGAAAGACGGCTGGAGGTCACGCTAGAGAAATGCTCTGCCTGGACCAGCCTGGGGGTACCCAGCCTCTCGCAGCCGCTTGCTCCCGACCAGGGCTGTGGGGTTCCCTCGACAACACCCAGAGCTGCCGCAGCCTCCTGAGCGGGGCTAGTCCTTCCTCCCTGGGCCAGAAAGGACAGAGCTTAGCTAACCCATTTGAGACAGACGGAGGATTTACATTTTTCCTAGCTTCTCAATCCTTGGTTTAACTTTTATCTGGACAACTGGGATTTAAAGCCATTTTCCACCGGAGAAATGATTTACCAATTTAGCCCCATGGCTGCCTAGATGTCAGTATAGGCATGGGACTGGCTAGGTGAGAACAGTACGACCGCTCGGTGGAAGGAAGCCCCGTCCTCACCCCCTCACCCTGGGCCTTAGGATACCCCAGGCTGGGATCTGCCTGCCAGGCTCCACCAGTGAACACCTGCAGCTGCAGAACAGAGGCAGCAAATGGTGAGCCCTAGAGGAGAAGCGGCCTCTTGGTCGCCTCTCCCAAACATCTCCCTGGTGAGCAGAGAATCCCATCCTCAGCTTGGGGCCGGCAGCTGACATAGACCCGCTTTGCAGTCTCTTCTGAGCAGGGACCAACCCCATGCCTCTCAACCTTAAAGCCTCTCTTCAGAGTCAGAAAGATAAACCTAAAAGCAAAACCTACGGTATGACTGACGGGACGGTTCATAAAGAGGCCCCATGAGAGATTACAGGTATGTGCCACTTATAATCCTACTACTTGGGAGGCTGAGACAGGAGGATCCCAAGTTCAAGGCCAGCCTCAGCAACTTAGCAAGGCCCTGTTTTAAAATTTAAAAATAGAAAGCTTGGACGTAGAATGCCCCTGGATTCAATCCTCAGCACTCAAAAATAAATAAATAAATAAATAAATAAATAAATAGCCTTAGGAACTTCCTGCCCCAGTCCTCAATTCCAGGCACGGGCTCCAAGTTGAAAGGGATAAAATGAGGACCAGCAACGTCCCTGTGGCCAGGCTTAATGCCAGGGTCAAACTGCAGCCTCTAGCTCCTGGCCCTGCACACCCCAGAACCCTCCTGCACATCTCCCAGCAGCCCCCACTCTTCCATAGGTCCTCTCTTTCTGCTGCTAAAAAAAAAAAAAAAAAAAAAAAAACAGGCTTAAACTGCACTTCTGCTATCTTCTCAGGGGTCCCCAACTCTCTCCCCAACACACACACATACACACACACACACACACACACACACACACACATACACACACACACACACACACCACAAACTCTCCAAGTGGCCTCTGTAGGACAGTGTCCTTCAAACTGGGTTGGGGGGGGGTACTGGGGATGGAACCCAGGGGCATTCTACCTCCAAGCTACACCCCCAGCCCTATTTTTTATTCTTCATTTTGAAACAGGGTCTCACTAAGTTTTGGAGGGCCTCACTAAGTAGCTGAAACTGACCACAAACTGTGATCCTCCTGTCTCAGCCTCCCAAGTACTGGGATTATAAGCATGTGCCACCATGCCCAGCTTCAAACTGGTTTTTGCCTCATCTATGGATTGGGAAATTAGTAAATCATAATCGACATATTTTTAATTTAATGGAACAAAATAGAAAACATTAATATCCACTACACTTGGTACAAATAAGTCTTATTTTCTGACTGGGCCATTGCACCCGGCTATTTTGTGATGCTTTTAACACATAAACACACACACACACACACACACACACACACACACACACACACGAATCCTGACTCAACCTCTTAGGCTTTCTAGGTCTCACAGTACAAAAAAAAAAAAAAAAAAAAATGGGGGCAATAGCAGTGTCCCCTTCATATGGTTGTGGCGAGGACTGTATCAGTTCATAGACACAGAGCATTTGGAAAAGTATCTGCCATGGTTGGGCGTGTGCACTTACACACAATATCATCACCTACAAGGCAAATATCTCTCCATACAATGGAGAGAAAAACTGAAAGCCACCACATGGGAGAGGCTAAGAAGTCTCTGTTTGCATAGAGTCAAATTCCCACTGCCCAGAAGGTTTCACAAGTGTCTGGCTTTAGAGAACATGGCAAAGGCGATCTGAGGAACAGGGGCCAGACCAAGCTGCTGCGGCGTCAGGGAGCGCGGTGCTGAGCCCTGGGCACATCCGCTCACTTCCTCCATACACGAGCCAGTGGGGTGGGTGTTACTATCCCTGCTGTACAAGCGAGGAGACCGACGCGCAGAGAGGTGGAGGTGGTGCGCGGCTAAGCAGCCGCAGGGCCGGGCCTGAAACCCTGCCGCCCAGAGTTGGCCTTGGCACCACTGGACCGCAGCGTGTCTTGCTGCCAACTTTTCCCCTGCACCTAAGAGAAGGTGGCCTTGTCGATGACGGAGGCGGCTTCAGAGGCCTTCCCCTCAGACCCAAGCAATGTAATTTTCTTTTTTATATACTTTTATGGGTGCATTGTAATTATATATCCTAGTGAGATTCAAAGTGATACAGTCATACCTGCACAGTCATCTGATGCATTTCCCTGCATACAAGCAACATTGTTTCCTAATGGCTCCAGTTCAGGAAATGATACCTGTAAGGCCCTGACATAAAGTCCAGAGAGCTGTGCTTCCATAGTTGGAGATAATGAACTTGGTTAACAGAGGTCATAACCACACAACGCACTAAGTGTTTGAGTAATCTGGGCAGTGCAGACTCCACTAGAGGACGTACACTTCTCCGATGCCCTTCATTCTGGAAGACTCGGGTTCTTTCTGCTCATGTCTGTTTATCTTCTCCATAGTCCAGAGATATTAGGAGAGCAAGAATCTCCCGTTTTAAGCCGGGGGCCACTCTGTGAGTTCTCAAGGGAGCGAGGGCAGGTGGATGGAAGATTGGGATGTCACGCCCCTCCTGGTCCCTGGCTTCTCTCTCGAGCTCCCAGTCTGCTCTGGCTTCCTTCCCACCGTAACATCAATGCAAAGCACCAGCAGTGCAAGGTGCTGTCTGCCCCTGGAATTGACCACACGGTGCATCGAACCCCATTGGTCCTTGTCACGGGAGGGGAGGAGGAGGAAGACAGCAGGTTGTGATAGTGGAATCGCTCTCCCCTCCCAAGAGGCACTGTAGTCTTTGTATCTTGCTTGCTACTGAAAATCTCAAAGCACTAGGAGCAAGAGGAGGAGTGGGCCTTCCATCCTGTTAGCTTTATACGTCCTCTCCCTGAAATTCCCACGCCCTTATTCACGCCCTTATTCACCTCCTCTGGAACCACAGCAGACCAGCCCCTCCTCCGACTGGATAAACCCATGTCTGCTCTTGGAATCTTCTCAGTCTGTGGCAAGCCTCAAACATTTTTTTATTTTTATTTTTATTTTTATTTTATTATTATTATTATTATTATTTTTTTGGTGGTACTGGGGTGGAACCCAGGGTCTTTCTATCTCAGGGCTATACTCCCAGACCTATTTTCTATTTTATTTTGAAACAGGGTCTCACTAAGTTGCTGAGAGCCTCACTAAGTAGCTGAGGCTGGCTTCGAACCCGTGCGATCCTCCTGTCTCAGCCTCCCAAACACTGGGATTACAAGCGTGCGCCACCACGCCCGGCTTCTCGAACATTTTTTTTTAACAAATGGGGAAACTGAGATCAAGAGAAGGTAAGGACATGTTCGTTGTCACACACTGTGTGATACAAGCAAGGGGAGGAGAGCCTTGTTACGGTCAGATTCTCTTGTAAGGCCTCACTCGCTGTCCTTCCCTCCTCTGAATTTTTCTGTTAAGTCAAGAGTATTTCTGGGTGGCTCTCAGGGCCCTACAATGGCAGCTCTTTGTCTCTCCCTGAGCTTCTCCAGGACAGCAGCTATGTTCTATACATCTTCACAGTCCTGGAATGCTTCTCAACAAATGTTTGGGGGAAGAAATACAGACATAAAAGAAAGTTGAGGGAGAGAGAAGAGAAGAAAGGAAGGCGGGAATGAGGAGAGAGACAGAGAAAAAGGAGAAAGGTTGAGGAGAGAGAGAGGGCCAACAGGCACCAGGAGATACTGGTCATCTCAAATCAAAGGCACAGAATAAGCTGGGTGTGGTGGTACATGCCTGTAATCCAGTACTTGGAGGCTGAAACAGGAGGATCTCCAGTTCAGAGCCAGCCTGGGCAACTTAGACTCTCAGCAACTTAGGGAGACCCTGTATCCAACTAAAAATAAAATAGGGGTGGAGGTGAGGTTCAGAGGTAAAACGTCTCTGGGTTCAATCCCCAGCAACACACACATACACGCGCGCACACACACACACACACACACACACACACACACACACACCAGAACACAGCATATGGCCTCTGCTGGTCTAACTCTAACTGGAACTAGTAGACACACGCTGCCCTCCCAAAGTCCACAACAAGAGCACTTGTTACAGAGTCCCCTCCAGCTATGGAGGGGCCGGGTGGCCTCCCCAGGACCCCAGGTGCCGAGGCCCATTGCTCATCATCCTCACCCCTTTCCACCTCAGAAAAGTGAGTGAGGAGCCTGCTGCCTCCTGCCCTTGGGCCCTGCCACCCCCCTCAAACCTCAGCCATCAAGTGGAGGCTCCGCCCACCCTGGACCACGGAACTTACTTTGGGGCACAGCAGCCCAGAAGCCCCGCCACAGAGCCCCAACCCCAGAGCACAGGCGAGCTTTGGGCGTCCTGTCTCTGGTGCCAGCAGGAGTCTGAGCTAGGAGCCTGGACCCACCACGCACACAGGCTCAGCCTCCCTGCGGAGGCTGGAAGGCGGAGGAAGGTGTGACTTCTATAGGAAGGGGCTCCAGCAGGCCCTGTGCTGGCATGACTCAGGAAAGCAACTAGACACCCTAACTTCGCCGCTTGCTTCCCTCTGGAATTTCCCCCGGGGCGAGGAGGTAGGGAGATGTTCCCATCAGCCCCGTGGTACTGAACCCCGCAAGGCCCGCCGCTGCTGCTCCCCCCCTTCTGGAAGTGTCAGATCCCCACCTCCGCCCACATGGCCCATCGCTGCTACTTGAGTCACTGTTGGCGTGAGGTGAGCTTTGATGGGGGTTTGTAACCTGCTGTGTTGGCCCAGGCACTGGGAGCGAGAAGGGGGCTTGGCGGGGAGGGGGCAGAGAAGGTTCTTGACTTCCTCCTAAAACCCAAATAACACCACTGCTCTCTGCAAATCCTGCCCATCTCTTTAGAAAAACAAGTCCTTAAGCCAAATCTGGCACATGCCAGGCAGCCAGGCACCTGGAAGCGAAGAAGGGAGCTGCTCCAGGGGATCTTGTGGCTTCTCCTTTGTGCCAAAGAACTGGGGGTTGGGGGTAGGCTCAATTGCACTGGGCTCTTTAAATAGACAAAGCTGTTGTTGCAAGACAGAGTGTGGGCTGCTTACTGTCCACCGGAGGCCAGGGCTGCCCACGAGGCCAGAAGGAGCCAAGTGATACGGTTAGGACTGTCCCCACCATAAAGCACCACTCGATGGCAGCCAAGGGTAGTGATGGCTCATCTGACCCCAGGCCTAAGGTGCTCTGTGCCCCGGCAGGCCACGGCCTCCCATCCCCAGGTCACGCTGCTCCTAGAGACAGGAGGGTGGGGGCAAGGAGAGGAAGAGAACTGACTGACTCACACCTGCTCACAACCTTCAAAGGGTGAACTCCAAACTCCCGGGGAGAGCTGGCCCGCCTTCAGGCCTCCTCCCCCAGCCCCAGAAGTGTTCCGTGAATGTGAATGCCGGGCGTGGTGGCGCACGCTTGTAATCCCTGCGCTTGGGAGGCTGAGACAGGAGGATCACACGGGTTCGAAGCCAGCCTCAGCTACTTAGTGAGGCTTTCAGCAACTTAGTGAGACCCTGTTTCCAAATAAAATATATAAAAAAAGGTCTGGGAGTATAGCCCAGAGGTAGAAAGCCTCTGGGTTCCACCCCCAGTACCACCAAAAAAAAAAAAAAAAAAAAAAAGAAGTGTTCCGTGGGCTCCAGTTCCCAGGCATCCCCACGCATCTCACCGCCTGCCTGCGTGAAGTCCCCTCTGCCCTGCACCCGCCCTCGTCTGTCTCCGCAAAGAACTCTGCCTGCGTCTATTCTTATGTTTCCTCTGTTTACAGGCCTGTCTCCTCCGCTGGACTCTAAAGGAAAAAGACCGTGTCAAATTCATCTTTCATTCAACAAACATTGAATAAATGTCGGCTCTGTGTGTAGGGTGCTGGGGAGAAGGGCGGTCTCGCCTCGGTGTGCCCAGTGCTTGGGACGGTGCAGACACGGGGCGGCCGGCCTGCTGTGGTCAGGAGCTGCCTGGGGCTCTGCAGGGCCTGCTCTGCCCCCTCTCCGTAGGCAGAAGTCTAAAGAGTATTGGGGAAAAAGAAACTAAAACGTAAACCACCCCACCTACTGGGCACTTTTCCATGTGCTATAGGCACTGTTCTCAATATTTTAATCCTCAAATTAACTCCTTGGCAAAAGCCTTTGTGACTCTGACTTTATAGATTAAAAAAAAAAAAAGAAAAGTGGTGCCCAGAGAGGTTAAGAAACTTGCTTAAAACCGCACAGTAGGCAGAAGCACTTACATGGGGCCTCAGTTCTGTCTGACCATCAGACCTCAGCCTCATGCTGCCTGGCTTAAATGCACCATTAGTGAACACTTAGGTGTGCTCAGACTTCTTGTTTAAAAGGAAGAAATAATGATCTATTAACCACAAGCTCTGAACTGCATGGCTTTAGTTCTAGCTTCCCAGGCATCTCCTGGAAATTCTCCATCCCCTCCTTTCCCATTGTAAGAGAGTTCCCAGACCTCTAGGGAGCCAGGCCAGCTCACCCTGCCCCTGGAGGGAGGCGGCGGGCTGGCACATCGACTCTTGACATTCAGCCTTTGTCACTTCAGAGTGCCATTAGTGCATGACAGAGGCTGGCTGCTGGGCAGATGGTCCCACCGGGTCGCTATTATGTGGCTCTGAACCGGCGCGTTCTTCCCTTGGCAGGGAGACAGCAGGTAACAGTCTCCTGGGGTCTCTGCCCCACCAACCACAGTCACACTTCCCCAACCTGCGCCTCCATACCGCATCGAGCACCGCCCTCCCTCAACACCCGGCTGTGGCTGCAGCCCACGAACACTCCAGTCCTTTCTCTGTTCTTTCCTTTCTTCTCCCCGCAGCGGAGCCAAGCGGCCCCAGGGATTTTGCCCAGGTCCATCCATCCTGCCGAGTGTTGACTCACCGACACAAGTTCTGCTTCCCATTCTAAATCTAAACCATCTCTTCCCAGAATCCCTCCCTGATAGACCAGGCTGCACCTGATCTTGCCTTCGCTTTGCATTTCTTGGGAGCTTAATGCCCCTCCCCTGTACTGCAATGGTTGGAATCATTTATGAGGAATGTGCTCATCTGCAGAGCATTATCTAAGGTATACGCCGCCGTGTGCCAGGCCTTCATGGTGCATCTACTATGAACCAAGTCGGTGGTTGGTGCTGGACTTCCAGGGCCCTCGGGCAGCTTGTGCCATGTTAGTGACCTGCAGACCCTCTTACAGCTCTGCACTGGGCACTCTCCCAAGAACTGTCTCCTCTTTGTTTCACCCCAACACTTGCCTTTTGGGGGGGTACTGGGGATGGAACCCAGGGGCTTTCTACCTCTGGGCTACACCTATTTTATATTTTATTTGGAAACAGGGTCTCACTAAGTTACTAAGAGCCTCACTAAGTAGCTGAGGCTGGCTTCGAACCTGTGCGATCCTCCTGTCTCAGCCTCCCAAGCGCGGGGATTACAAGCGTGCGCCACCACGCCCGGTTCAACACTTGCCTTTTACATGGAACTTTTGCTTCTGTGCAGTGCTTTGGCAGGGTTCTCTTTTTTATCTACATAGCACCTCTACGAAGTGGGATGGACAGAAATTCTTCCATCTGAAATATGAGAACATTGAGCCCAGGAAAATGCAGCCACCTGTGTAAGGACTCCCAGCCTGTGGCCAGTGAGGCCACCCATAGAATTCTGGTCCCCTGGTCCCCAACACCATGCAAACCAGGACCGCAGAGAGCTGGAAGGGACCAGCGTGACATCCTGTTTCTCACTCACTATCTCTGCCAAGTGAACACTGAGAAAGAAAGCTGATGTGAAAATAGAGGGTGCTATAAAATGCTCGCACAGCCTGGCGCTGCAGCTCACGCTTATGATTTGGCACTTGGAAGGCTAAGACAAGGATGATCACAGGTTCGAGGCCCGTGTGTGATAACTGAGCAAGATCTTGTTTCAAAATAAAAGAAATCAAAAGAACTAGGGGTGTAGCTCAGTGATGGAACCCCTCTGGATTAAATCCCCAGCACCGCACCCACACGAGCAAAAATGCTTGCATAACTAGGAAGCCTCGACATGATTATTCTTGTATTCCTAGACCATGGTAGACTCAGTACTATTTGTCAAATGAATGAAGATCTTCCTACAGGTACAAATGGCAGAGGATATAAGCCACCTGTTTATTGAGTACTTATGTCGGGCATCATTCTAATTGCAGCTCACTTAATCCTCACAACTACCTTTTAAGATGACAATTGTTAGCCGCCTCTTGAGATGAAGAAACGGAGACAAAGTGACGTTCAGTAAATATCCTGCTCAAAGACAGGCGGCAGGCCCGGGATGGAAGCCCGGCAGGCTGACTCCAAAGCTGCGCTTGGGCTGCGGCCGCCAAGTTCAGTGCACCGGCTGCTGCTGCAGGGCATTGCTGGATTCTGACTTCCAGCACACAGAGCTATGATCTCCCGCCCTGAGCCCAAGGGTCCACGTGAGTCATGCCCAGCTCTCACGAGCAGTATGGAAACCTAGCCCATGGCGATGTGCTTCTGCTGCAGAGGCTCCCGAGTCCTCTTCAGAGTCCACTTTCCAGAGCCCTTGCCACCCACAGACCTGTCCCATGCGGGGGATTCTTCTCTCTGAATGAGACTGCCAGGCAGAGGTGGGACTGGTGACATTTTTTCTTTCTTTTTGCAATGCTGGGGATGAAACCCAGGACCTCGTGATGCCAAGCAAGTGCTCTACCACTGAGCCCCAGCCTCAGCCTCTAGAGCTGTGGATTTTGAAGGGGAGAAGATGGAAGGAAATTTTTAGTATCTCAAAAGCTGAAATAGGAAGAAGGATTAAGGGGGGTAGCACAGTGTTTATCACTAGGGACAAAGACACACTGTAAAGATTTATAAATAGGATGAAGAAAGGAGCCTTCTGTGAATAACCCCTTTATGGGATAGGATAGGGTGGGATGGGAAGGGCGGAGCCAGGCAGTGAGAAACTCGGCTCTGGCTACTTTTTGACCCCCAGTAGAGAGGCAGCTGATGCTGAGACAAGAGAGACTCACCATCAATAAGACAAAGAAAGGAGCCAAGCACAGAGAACAAGAAATAATCTTCTCTGAGACTGAGTTTCTCTGAGAAAAACCTTCATTGGAACTAGGCGTGGTGGCACATGCCTGTAATCCCATTACTTGGGAGGCTGAGACAGGAGGATTGTAGGCTCGAGGCCAGCTTCAGTAACCTAGTGAGACCCTGTTTCAAAATGAAAAATTAAAAGGCTGAAAGTGTAGCTTGTAGGTAGAGTGCCTCTGGGTTCAATCCCCAGGATAGAAAAAAAAAAAAAAAAAAAAAAAAAAAAAGAACCCCAGGACAGAAAAAAAAAAGAAAGAAAGAAAGAAAGAAAGAAAGAAAGAAAGAAAGAAAGTTAGTTCACTGAGGAGTAAAATGTAGAATAAACGGTTTGGAGTGAAGAGATTATCCCAGAAATTGCAAAGGCTGAAGGTTTTGTGTAAGGATGCTAAATTTGAAGTCAATTCTGATCCCAGTATTTCTATACGACCTAAGGCCAGCAGTTTACCAAAGTTTGCATAGACTTCAGTTTCTCCATTTATTAAAATGCTATTGTACCTGGGCATAGTGGCTCATGCCTATAATCCTAGTACTTGGAAGGCTGAGATAGGAGGATTGCAGGTTCCAGGCTAGCCTCAGCCACTTAGCGAGGCCTTCAGCAACTTAGCAAGAACCTGTTTCAAAACAAAAAATAAAATAAAATAGGTCTGAAGGTTTAGTTCAAAAGTAAAATGTCCCTGGGTTCAATCCCAAAACAAACAAACAAACAAATAAATAAGTAAGTAAATAAATAAATAAATAAAACACTATTGCATCCTCAGTATACATCTTCATCCTTTGGTGTTAGGTTGAAAGCAACTGGGAATCCTAGGGAGATGGTGTCTTCATTTTCCTGAAACTTGAGAGGTTCCCAGAATATATATTCAGTGCTAAAAGCAGGAAAAGTCCTAAACAAAGTGGGTCAAATTAGCCTCTCTATCGAGCCAGGCGTGGTGGCAAACGCTTGTAATCCCACCATTTGGGAGGCTGACACAGAAGGATTGCGGTTTGCGGACAGCCTCAGCTAGTCAGTGAGGCCCTTTGTTTAGTGAGATCCTATTTCAAAATAAAAAATAAAAAATAAGGCTGGTGGTGTAGCTCAGAGGTAGAATGTCCCCGGTTTTCATCCCCAGTACTAAAAAACAAAAAACAAACAAACAAAAAAACATTGAGCCCTATCAAAGGACTTACAAGTAGATAAAGTTTCTACTTTGACAAAGGCACCATATGAGATCTTCATGTTCAGAAACATGGAGAGCTCAGGTTCCAGGGCTGGAAGGCCAGGTGCCCAGCTGCCCATCCCAGTGGCCCTCAGCACACGTACCGTGTACGAGCCCCCGCCTGACAGGGATGGATGGGTTGGCTTTCCTAGCCAGAAAACAAATATCTTTAGAAACAACTGCAGGTGCTCAGGACTCTGAGCTCTGAGGAAGTCCCTTTTTGGTGGTTGTTAGAGCAGCCTGTGAACAAGCTCAGAGGAAGCGATGGAGCAGGACACCGATTGGGCTGTCCCACAACAGCTTAGTTCTGCAAGAATCTCAGTGACCTGGGTGAGCAGGTTCACAAGACAGGCCTGAGGAGACGCAGTAACAGCTATCTAGGCTACTGCTGACACCACTGGGCTGCCTTGACCACATAGACCCTTAGACGCGGTGAGCCCTGCTCCTCGCCCCCCAGACCTCTCCTAGGGAGCCCAACACTGCCCCGTGCTCCCCCTGGCCTGAGTCCACTTAATTTTCTGCTAAGCTGCTTTGCAAAGCCGGCTCTGAGCACGGAACATGTCCAGTCCTGCTGTGGCCGACTTTCTCCTCGGCCGCGGGCAGCTCTAGTTCCATGCCCCCTTCCTGCCAGCTGAAACAGAGCCCGGCTCCAACTGAGCTCTTGAGTTTGTGCAGATGAGAAGGCACGAGTGTACACTTAGCTCCTCTGTCCCTCAGAGGAGGCCCGGCCCCTTCTAGGGCCAGAGAGAAATCAGTCCTGAAAAGTCAGGATGAGCAAAACCCAAGGAGGGGCAGGAGAACACAGGACCCCAAAAGATACCAGGTTCCCGACTCCCCGCTCATGGCTCTGTGGCCGTCTGCCCGCTCCGCCCCCACTCGTGAGAGCCACAGGGGTGTGCAGACAAAGGAAAAGCAGCTCGGAGCCCCAGATTCACAAAGCCGCGCTCCACGCCACCGTCAAGGATTACCTCAACACACACGCATGGCTGGCAAATGTCTTTTGCTGCCTGAGCCTGCACGATCAGGCTGGAGAAGTACAAGGGTCAAAGGAGAAATATAATTGAACCCTTTCTCCTTCTCCTTGGCTGGTACATTCATTCACTCATTCATTCATCCATCCAATACAATGCAACTCAATTCAGTATGAAGGCCTTCTGTGTTCTGGGGCTGAGCTAGGTACGGGGGCTGGGACTCAGGAGAGAGTTCAAGTTGTCCCCATTCAACGTTCACTCTCCTCATCACCCCGATTCTGGCTCCCTCCTTCTCAGATGGTTGAAGCGGGTCAACGATTTGCTCATTGCTTCCAGGCACAGTGGTGCAACCTGCACTCCCAGTACTTGGGAGGCTGAGACAGAAGGTCTGCAGGTTCAAGGCCAGCCTCAGCAACTTAGCGAGACCTTGTTTCAAAATAAGAAGTAAAATACAGCGGGGGGAATAGCTCAGAAGTAGAACACCCTTGGGGTTGCATCTCCAGTAGCACAAATAAATAAGTAAACAGGATCTGCGCATTGCACAACCCTGGTGCTCTCTGCTTAGGCAGGGAACTGTCCAGGAAGCAGGAAACTTGGGCAAAGCAGCTACTTGGGCCTCTGCATCTCCCTGGCCTCTTCCTCCACTTCCTCAGCCTGGGGTGAAGGGAGAGACTGGGGAGAAGCACCTCTGCCACCCTCCGCTCACATGCCTGAGTCACAAGGCCGAGCGCCCTGCAAAAGCAGCAGCTGGAGGGTTCACTGGCAGGAGCCCAGAAAAATGGAAATAAGCTTCGTGTCTTGTTCAGTGCGCACACGCTCCCTCCCGAGATGCCCAAGAAAGTGGCACCCCTTTTTCCCGGATGCCCAGCCTCCCTATTTATTTTCCCTTTTTATTTTCCCTTTCAGAGGCCTGGGCTGTGTCTTGCCCTGGAGGAGGGCCCCCTGAGGCCTGGGGACTAGAGAGCCAGGTGGACGTGGCTCCTCCCCGGGAGCAGTCCTTTGTCTGCGCACCCCTGTGGCTCTCACGAGTGGGGGCGGAGCGGGCAGACGGCCACAGAGCCATGAGCGGGGAGTCGGGAACCTGGTATCTTTTGGGGTCCTGTGTTCTCCTGCCCCTCCTTGGGTTTTGCTCATCCTGACTTTTCAGGACTGATTTCTCTCTGGCCCTAGAAGGGGCCGGGCCTCCTCTGAGGGACAGAGGAGCTAAGTGTACACTCGTGCCTTTTCATCTGCACATACTCCTCTCCTTCCCACCTGGGGGTAAGCCGCCTCCCTATTTATATTTGGCTTCGAGCCTCACTGCCTCCTCCTCAAGGCACCACAAGGGTGCCTTACATCTCTACGGCCAGCACACGGAGGCGCAGGGACTCAACAGTGAGGAGCTGGCACCCAGCAAAGGGACTGTGATGCCTCCAGGCCCCTTCTCAGAGCCTTTCCAGCTGGGAGGCTCTGGCCCACTTAGGCCCAGGAGAGCGCTGGGAGCTCGTGGCTGATTGGCACCTCATAAGTAGGCTTCCTCCTCTGCCCAGGCGGGCTGTTGTGTCTAATTGTCTCACTGCAGATTTCCATCTCAGATCTGTATGGGCAGATGGGCAAGCAGCTGAGCCAGGCCCCAGGGGAGCCAGCTCCCGGGGAGGAGCCACGTCCACCTGGCTCTCTAGTCCCCAGGCCTCAGGGGGCCCTCCTCAAGGGCAAGACACAGCCCAGGCCTCTGAAAGGGAAAAATACAAGAGCGGGTCTCAGCCAAAGCCCGGGTCCTCTGCCTCCTGCCTGTTCCCATTCCTAAGGACAGAGCAGCTACCGGAGCGCCGGTGGCCGGCTTTCCTTTCCCATTTTAGGCATATCATCTTTGACTTGCTGTGTCCTGAGAGCAAGCCTCCTAACTCCTCTACACACACCTTCATCGCCCTCAGATTTAGAGCTGGAGCCCTGGCTATTTTCCTGACCATGGTCAGAGTCACTGATATTAAATGCTGCTCAGATCTCCTTATTGATGGATACGAGAAAAGTAATAGTTCCATGTCTATCAGAAATAGTCAGCTCTTCTTGGGGGAAGTATGGGGGGATTGAACCCAGGGGCATTCTATCTCCAAGCTATACCCAAAGCACCTTTTTATTTTTGTCTTTATTTTTTTCAGTCTTTAAATTTTGAAACAAGTTTTCACTAGGTTGCTGAAGCTGTCCCAAACCCGTGATCCTCCTGTTTCAGCCTCCCACACGCTGGGATTAGAGCTGTGTGTCACCACACCCAACTCCAGTTAACTTTCAATAGTCTGCCACTGTGCTGTTCTTGTACAGGTCTGCAGGCTCTTACAGTTACATACTGGATTGTTATAAGTAGATCATTAGAGCCAGGCGTGGTGGCGCACACTTGTAATTCCAGTAGTGGGAAGCTGAGACAGGAGAATCACACAGGTTCGAAGCCAGGCTCAGCTACTTATTGAGACTCTCAGCAACTTAGTGAGACTCTCTTTTCAAATAAAATATAAAATAGGTCTGGGAGTATAGCCTGGAGGTAGAAAGCCCCTGGGTTCCACCTCCAGTACCACAATAAATAAATAAATAAATAAATAAATAAATAAAACATTCAAAATAGCAAAGACATATTAAGAACATACTACATCCCATGCACTGCACCAAGCTCTTTATTTACTAATCTGATTCAGTAGTCATAATAACCCTCTAAAGTAGGTAGAGAAGTTAGCTAACTTGCCCAAGGCCAAACCACCAGAAAGTGGCAGGAGGACAGTCCAGACCCAAGCAAGCTGACCTTAAAGCCTGCTCCCACCCCAGCCTCTCTGCTGGGCTTTATCTTAGGTGTGTGACTGCTTAGTAAACTATAAACTATTATGCAAATAGAAAGAGTTTTTACTAGGTCAGTGATAGCAGAAAGAGGCAGGGGGGGTCAATAGAGGGTTCAATCAGGGAAGCTTTGTGTCTGAGCATTAATCTGGTTAAATATGACTGAACCACAGTTTAGAGTTAAATAGAAGTGACTTAGAATGTCTCCGCTTTGCCTCCCTCCCTCGGCACAGATTTGAAACGTGACTGAATGGTGAAGCTAAGCGCTCTTTCTAGGACCCCAAAACTGGCATTTGTGGAGTCGCTGAGAGACAAGAAGGGTGGGAGTGGGCAACCCCATTGCCTGTGGCCTGGGCCTCCACAGGGACCTCCCAGAGAAGAGAGCCTCTTTCCACAGCAAGAGATCACTTACCGTGAGATCAAAGAAACAGCATCTCATTAGAGGGAGTAATTAATAGGCAATTAGCCTGTAATAAATTAATGGGTCTAGGTGGTGAGCATCAACGCTCCTGGGTTCACAAAGAGAGAGAAAACACTGACATCATGTGCCCCTGATCATCACGCACTCAACAACAGATTCTTGCCCCAGTCCCCCAGGTAAGTAAAGAAATCTAAATGTGACCCGGCTCTGCATCGAACTACATTTGCAGGAAATACCGAGAGAGCAGATCATGCTTCACCACACGACGAGGATGCGTCTCATGGTGATATATGGGCCGGATTTTTATCCAAATTAAAAAGAAAACCAGGAAAAGTTAACATGATAACCTGGGAGATACAAATGCTAACAGGATAGTTTATTTATTTTAAGGAAGTGTTAATTTTGTTAAGGCGTAATAAGGATATTTTGTCATTTTGCTTATAAGTCCTTTTCTTTAGAAATGAGATGATGAGCCCTCTAGGTTATTTTTTTTTTTCAAAATAATTAGAGGGCAAAAAGAACTGGAGATAATTCTAAAATAAGATTTTAGGCCATGAGACCACTTCAAAAGGATTAAAGCTTAGGGTTTAATCATTTTGGGTTATTGCGTTATTCTCTCTAGTCTGGCATGTGTTTGAAACAGTCTATGATGAAAATCTCTTTAAAATATGTTAGATCTTCCATGTTCTTTACTATGGTCATATGCAGCAAATTCCTCAGAGCCAGCCAAGCCACCAGCACTGGCCCCGGGGCACCAGTGAGGAGGAGCCCAGGCTGCATGTCCCTTTCCAGAAGAATCACTGCAACGAATGGACCCTCTGCTGTCTACAGCTCCATCCACCAGGCCTTTGAGGGAGGCCAATGTGTATGCCAAAGAAAGCGACCCTCCCAAGGCCCCACCGTGAGATTCTAGTGGAGCTGCGTTATCTTGCTAGGAGAAGTCCAGCACTCCTCCTCCCTGGACCACACTGGCTCTCAGAGCATCCTCAGGCCCAGGCAGAGTCCAGCTCTCCTGACGTGGGGTTGGAAAAGAAGGAGCATCTCAGCAAAGTAGCTTCTGTAGAAGCTGGCTGGTACATTCTGTCTCCTCTCTGCCTCTGCCAGTGGCCAGAGAGAGAAGACGGAGGAGGGGAGACGGCAGAAGGTGTAGGAAGAACCAGGCCACGCTCCGGCCCCAGCCCAGACGGCCAGGCAGCGGCCAACCCCACCTTGGGCAAACAGCTGGCACTTCCCAGGCTGTTCCCGCCCTTAGCACTTCCTGGTGCTGCTGATCACAGAGCTCATGGGAGGGAAGAAAGAGTATTCTAGAGAAAGAGGCCTGAGAGAGGAGGCGACGGAGAAACCTAAGGAAGAAGAGGATCATGGGGTATCCGGAGGGGTCCTTGCCAAGGGACAAAACAGGAGAGAGTACCGAACCTGGCACATCTCAGAGCTCAAATCTGCCAGGTACCTAACTGAGTAAAAGGAAGGAAAAAGAAGGAAAAAAAAAGAAGAACAAAAGTAACAGTAAGGAGTGAAAGATAGAGGGGGAGAGTCAGAGAAGTACCCAGAACATATAAACTGAACTGACAAGCCAGCGACAGCCCACTCTGCTCCCACACCCCGCAGCCCGCCTGCTCAAAGTGAGCCTGCCCTTACCTTGGGATGGATGTGCAGGGCTCAGGGCACAGGCACACTGTGCGCTCTAAGACTCCCTTGCCCCCTCCTAGCAGCCTGCCCTGTCCGGGAAGGGAGACAAGTGCACAAATTCACCTGCTTTGGGGGGTGGAGCCTCTCTACCCAGGAGAGAGGCTCCACCCCAGAGCAAGGGGCCAATCAAAGCAGCCTGCCAGGAGCCCGCCCTTTTGGGGCATGCTGCTGTAAGGGACAGAGGGTTCACTTGGTATTCAACCAAGGTACTCGTTCCATATTCATGCCCATGCAGGGCAGTCACAAGATGACCAGGGCACAGCAGCCTCTGGGTCATGTCCACTTCCCAACTCCCTACTCTCTGTATTCGTCAGGAATCACAGGGCCAGAGGTCCGAATTCACCTCCAGCAAAGGCAGGCAAGTGGCCACTAAGGAGGTATCCAGCAAGTCAAGCGACCTTGCAGCTAATCCTGGTGGAGGTCCAGACTCTGAAACTCAAATCCTGACTCTGCCACTTCCTGTGTGACCTCAAGGCACGTCACCAAATGCCTGGAGCCTCAGTCACAGAGTTGCTGTGACCCTCTCCCTCGGCCTGCCCCTCCACCCCCCCACCCCGAACCCTGGGAGTGTGCAGGGGAGGAGCAGCCGCGACGCCCCATAAACACGGGGTATCATTATCGTAAAGAAGACCCACTCCACCGCGAAAGGAGGAGGCAGGTTTCTGTCAGGCTCTGTGATGCCTCCACCATATAAGGATTAGGCAAATAGCAAAGCCAGCCAGAGAATACCCAGGTCCCCAGGCCTCGGGCACCCTGCCCAGGGAGCCAGAGCCCCCAGCTTCTTCAAGAGAGAGAAATAAAAACTGGCCTGTTGAACAGAGTGAGGAAGAAGGGGGAGGAAGATGGGACAGAGGAGAGAAGGTCTGGCCTGGGATTTGTTTTTCTTGAGCCCTCTAGGGCTTGGAAGAGCAGGCAGTTCACACCCCAGTGGCACCTTCTTTGGCCTCCCAGGACTCTGGGAGTTGTCTGCTTCTCCTAAGAACAATAACCATATAAATAAACCACCTTTGGCTAGCGCTTTATACATGCTGTCTACTTTCCACTGTACCTTCAATAACCCAAAGGAGGAAGCCCTATATTATGGTCCCTGTTTCTCAGCTGATATAAAGAGCCAGGGCCCAGAGGGGGCAGTGAATTATCTCAAGTTACACATCCTTAGGGAGGAGCCAGAGCCACACAGGAAGCCAGGCCTCTCCTCACCTGAGCTTGGCTCTCAGACCTCTTGGCAGTAGCCCCCCAGCCCCAGCCTGCCAGCAAGGTGCAGCCCTGCTCCAACCCCATGGAAGAGCATCCCGGGCCCTGTACTCTCCAGCGTTCTGGGGACAGCTCATTCTCACAGTCTACACAGAGTTAGTGTTGCATTATCACTGAGTATTCAGGGGCCTCCACTCAGGGTTTCACTGGCAATAAACTCCCTTAAAAGCAAGAAATATTGGGCCAGGGGTGTAGCTCAGTAGTAGAGTGCTTGCCTAGTATGCACGAGGCCCTTGGCTTCCATCCCCAGCACTGCAGAACAAAACAAAAACCTAGAAATGTCCAATCATTTTGCTCCTGATCATTGACAAGTCTTCCTAATGAGCCTGTTTAAAATGGTAAGTTCCCAGCCAGGCATGGTGAGGTGATGGCCAGTGATCCTAGTACTTGGGAGGTGGAAACAGGAGAATCCTCAGCAATTTAAGAGAGCCCTACTGCAACCTACAGGTACCCTGTTTCAAAAACGAAAAGTAAAAAAGACTGGGGGTATAACACAGAGGTAAAACACCTCTGGGCTCAATCCCCAATAAATAAATAAATAAATATATAAATATATAAATATATAAATATATAAATAAGGGCTGGGGCTACAGCGCAGAGATAGAACATCATTCAATTCCCAGTATGAAAAAAGAAAATAAATAAAGTGGTAAGGTCCCTCTGAGGTTGATGAGTTCTGAGGAGATCCAGTCATGAGCTATTTCTCTTGTCTTGGACACAAAAAGACCAAAAGCAATACAGTGGGAGGGGGACAGAGAGCGCCACCCTCAGATCCTGCCCCACTGCAGGCCTGGGGGGCTGGAGGGAACACTCAGTGCAGACCCATCGTGCTCAGGCTCAGAAGCCTAGGAAAGCCCTTCTGAGGCCAATGTACTCCTGGGCTAGAGAACTGGCCAGACGGCAGAGCTGACCCTCCATCTCAGAGGGAGCAGGCGACAAGACGGAGAGGTGAGGCTCCCCTTGTCTCCTTCTCAGTGAAATCTCAGATCTTCGCGTTGAGAGGAACCCCTTCCAATTTTCTAATTAACTGTGAAATACACTTGAGATCCCCGTAAGACCACCATCGAGGCAGATTCCAGGCCAACCAGTCTGGACTTAGTCTTTTTCTTTGTAATGGAAAAATAATCACCATTCATATTTATAGGGTGCAGTGTGATGCTGTTTTGATACATGTCTGAATTGTGGAGTGAGAAAATCATCTCCATCACTTTACATTCATATCGTTTCTTTGTAGTAAGAAGATTTAAATCCACTCATCTAACAGTTTTGAAATACACAGGACATTATCATTAACTATAGTCACCAGGCTGTGTGAGATCACCAGAACTCATTCCTCCTATCCTGCTGAAACTACCTGACATCTCCCCTTCTCCATCCCTCCCTCCCAGAGACTTGGCCTTGCCTTTTCTTTCTTTCTTTCTTTCTTTCTTTCTTTCTTTCTTTCTTTCTTTCTTCTTTCTTTAGCAGTATTAAGAGACTGAACTCAAGGGCACTCTACCACTGAGCTACATCCCCAGCCCTTTTTATTTCTTATTTTGAGACAGGGAGGGTTACCACCAAATTGCTCAAGTTGACCTTGAATGTGTGATCCTCCTGGCTTAGCCTCTCAAGCCACTGGGATTACAGGTGTGAACCACTGCCTGGCTTGGTCTTGATGAGGTCACCTACCCAGGAAATGGACAGAGGCACTTCCCTGCTGAATGGTTCCTTCCCCTTGGCCTCCCAAGTTCTGATCAACAGATGATACCCAATATCACTCCATCCCCATTCCAAGCCAGGTCAGGAAAGCAGGATGGATGGGCAGTGGAGCAGGGGGCGTTTAGCTTGGCCTCAGCCCAGCACTGCAGACAGTCCCACTTAACTGTACAGACACCAGGCTGCCCCTTTGGTCTAAGCCCCTCTCTTCCTTCCCCAGCAGAGACAGGCTGTAGAGAAGGCAGCTCTGGAAGGCAGGCAGGGAGGGAGGCTGCACTTCAGGATTTGAGTCTGAAGGGGGATCCCCTCTTTCAGAGGCTTATTTAGGCTGTACTGGGCAGCTGTGCCCTTCTCTGTTCTTTGCCAGAGCACCTGGGTTAAGACAAGAAGATAGTGGGGAACACACACAGACCCCAGCTCCAGGACTGGCAGTAACAAGAAGTTAGAACCAGTTTTAATGAGCAAAAACAAAAGTGCCACCAGATGTGGTGGCACATGCCTGTAACCCCAGCAACTCAAGAGGTTGAAACAGGAGGAATTTAAGTTGAAGGCAAGCCCAGGCAACTTAGACCCTGTCTCAAAATAAAATATAGAGTTGGAGCCGGAGGTGGTGGCATGTGCTTATGATCCCAGTACTTGGGAGGCTGAGACAGGAGGACTGCAGGTTTGAAGCCAGCCTAAGCAACTTAGAGAGGCTCTCCACAACTTAGTGAGACCCTATTTCAAAAGAAAAAAAGGTAAAATAGGGCTGGGGGTGTAACTCAGAGGTAGAATGTCCCTGGGTTCAATCCTTGGTACATATATTTACGTATTAGGGTTAGGATATAGCTCAGTGGTGGAGAGCCGCTGGGTTCAATCCCCAGAACCAAACAAAGTGCCCTTGAGAGAAAGCAGACGGGCAGGAGCCACCCACTTCCTGTTCCTGCCTGGGCAGTTAAATGTTGATCCCCTAGGAAGTGGAAAGGCAGGCTGTTCTGAACCCTACACGAGGGACTTGGGCACAGGAGATGTGGGCAGGTCAGACCTGCTCTTTTTACCACGGCCTGTTCCGTGCCACCTCATCTCTGCTAAGTCGATGGCCAGCAAAGAAGTCTGCCAGGTCCCCTTCAAGAGGAGCCTCCAGAGCTGAGCAAGGTGGTACACACCTGTAGTCACAGGACTTGGGAGGCTGAGACAAAAGGATCATAGGTTTGTGGCCAGCCTCAGCGACTTAGCGAGACCTGTTTCCAAATGAAAAATTAAATAAGAAGCTGAGTGTGGTGACAAATGCTTGTAATCCCAGCACTTGGGAGACAGGAGGATTGCAAGTTTGAAGCCAGCCTCAGCAGCTTAGCGAGGCCCTCGGCAACTTAGTGAGACCCTGTTTCCAAATAAAATATAAAATAGGTCTGGAGGTGTAGCCTGGAGGTAAAAGGCCCCTGGGTTCCATCCCAGTACAAATAAATAAATAAATAAATAAATAAAATAGGGCTGAAAGTAGAATGTAGAATTCCCCTGAGTTCAATCCCCAGTATCACACATCACATACACACACACACACACACACACACACACACACACACGAGGTATTTCCAAGATATCTGGGGCCAAAGCTCTTCCATTTGGGGTGGCTCAGTGTAAACTTCTCTTTAAAGTCAAGAAGGTCCTTCTAAGGGGACCTTTTGTGCCTAACAGGTCCCCTATCTCTTAAGCCCCACCCCCTGTCTCCAGTTACCATCTGTTTACCCTAAGACTTAAACTGTCAGCCCCATTCTGAGCCCCCAAAATAGTTCTGCATGTGATCATAAACCCCTAATACCTATCTGTGATGCTACTACCAGAGATCCCCAAACTTATTGGCTTACCTCTCCCTTTCCAGAGAAAAATTACCCAATGGCTCCCCCAGTCTGCCTTCTTTAAGCAAATAAACAGAAAGATACAATGACAAATTTACATAACTTTATATATCTGTATTTTGTTCCAGCATCTGATGGGGGCAGTATTGCCCACTTAGGAAACCTGTAGTAGACCACAGATCAACCAAAGCCCAGCGCCTGCCTGGACCCTGTCCTCCCTGTCCCATTGTCCTGCAGATGACAGAGCCCGTGGTCAACCTGCTTTTTCCAAGTAACAGTTTGGTCATACCCTGGTTCACAGACCTGGAGAGCTTCTCAGCTATCTCTAGGGTAACTTCTTCTCTTGAATGGTGAGGCCTTTCCCCGCGCTTGGGAGGCGGAGACAGGAGGATGGCACAGGTTTGAAGCCAGCCGCACTGGCTTAAGAGACCCTGTTTCCAAATAGGTCTGGTAGTGTAACCCGGAGGTAGAAGGGTTTCCAGGAACCCCAGTACCACCAAAAAAAAAAAAAAAAAAAAAGTAAAGAAAGAAAGGTGAGGCCTTTTATAATCCAGCTCCAATGTATTGATCCAAGACGATCCTCCATTACCACTCTACAGAGCAAATCTGAAGGCATGGATCACCATGCATGACACTTGAGTCTTCAGTGGCACAGAAATTCAGCAGCAGGAGAGGCCACTTCTGGCTGAGGTACTCAGCGCAGACCTCATGCAGGGATGTGTGGACAGGTGTGTGCAGGGAGACCTGATTCAGAGTCATGTGCTGGGCCAGCTGGCATACTGTCCCCCTCTCCTTCTCCCCATGGGTTTGTAAACATAAAGGACATGTATTTGCAAATCCCCATAGACACAGGAAATGCTTTTCTGTACTGGAAGCTTTGTCAAACTCCAGGCCTCAGGTCAATGACCCGACTGGGACAGAATCACAAAAGCTAGGAACGGCCTGAGCCCAGAGTGACGGAGCTGGACCAGAATGATAGAGAAGCTGGGTCTGTAGCGACCTCCTAGGAGGATCGCTCCTGCTGCCCTGCCCGGGCCCTGCTGCGCCACCAGAGGACCAGCCCGGAGGGAGGCTGCACCTGACGGCAGGGAGGAAGGGATGTTAAGACATTCGCCTCCTTCTGGATCTGGGACTTCTTGGTCTGGAACTTTGGAGGGCAGGGTGTGAGACTGATGTGCGATAGAAGAAATAAGCAGGTAGAAAGGAGACAGACAGGAAGGAAAAGTAAAATATAACTTGAATATAAGAACCTGGAGTGAAATGCTTCAGCCTCTAGTCCACAAACCAGTTCTCTTTCCCAGGCCTGACTTTCCCAGAAATTCTTGGGAAACCTGTAGATCCTAGAGTTAACAATATTTCCAAGAAAACCTATAATTTAGGATATGCTAACTTATCCATCAATCAACTAATGAGGACCCCAATCAACCCAAGATCATTCACCCTAAGGCTGACCAGACCACAGACCATCAGGAAACGCCTCGGGACTACTGGACTGAGCTCATCCACCCTAAGGCTGCCAGACCACCTGCCCACCATAAACCGCCTTGGGACTACCGGACTGAGCTCTTCCTCACATACCTTCTCTAGCCCACCCCTCACGAAAGTCCCCTATAAGAAGAGAACCCTGAACTCCCCAAAAGGTCTTCCTCATCTTGAGGTGGCCCGCATTCTCTCTTGAATGTGTATTTCCTCCCCTTTTCCCCAAATAAACCTCTGTCTTGTCTCTAACTGGCGTGTGCTGAAATTCTTTTCTGTCACATTAGCCAAGGACCCTGCAGACCCTGAGTTCCTGAGCTGAGGACTCACCCCAACAAGATGAGTTAAGGAAAATACTCCAGCCTCTTCTTCCTTCAGCGACTCTGGCCCTGGGGTGCTATATTAGCAGCCAGGCTGGAGAGACAGAGCTGGCATAGAGCTGGGCTACAAAGGGACAGGCGACCAGACCAGACCCGGGGACGCCTAAAAGTAGACAGCAACTCCCTTTCTTTCCAGTGTCTGGAGCCAGAGAGTGCAGAGGCTAGAGCCACGGAAATAAGAGGGAAGGGCTGTGGGAGGACAGACAGGTCGGCTCCACCCAGCTGCACCAAGGAAGCCTTACAATGGCTGCTGTGGCCTTCCTAGCCCTTATCCTTGCTCACCCCGCGGGACACCAGCACCCCAGCATCATTTTGAATGGGGGTGGCCCCCGAATGCTTTGGGACAGAAAATGGAAATGGAACTAAGAGATGAAGACATCTGTGAGTATGAAGATGAGGAAAAAGAAAGAGAACTAAGGAGCTCTTGTTGGAATTAATTTTGAAAGAGCAAACAAAAGCAATTACTGTGGGAGGGCGGAGTCCCCTGCTCGCGGCTCTAGGGGACAAGCCTGGGTCGCTGGAGACCTGGCAGTCTGCACTGTGATTACAAAAGAACAGGGAGGCCTGTCATGGTGGGGGGAGCCAGAGGAAGGAGTCCCCAGCCCAACCTCCCCCGAGTTCCAGGGCAAGGGTAGAGCAGCTGGGAAGCGCGTCCCAGAGTAGTTATGTGGTTGTTAGTGAGCAAACACACATCAAGGATCCGGGCGTGGTGGCGCACGCTTGTAATCCCAGCATTCGGGAGGCTGAGACAGGAGGATCGCGGTTCGCTGACAGCCTCAGCTACTTGGTGAGCCCCTTTGCAACTCAGTGAGACCCTGTTTCAAAATAAAGAATAAAAAATAGGGCAGGGGGTGTCGCTCGGAGGTAGAATGCTCCTGGGTTCCATCTCTAGTACCGCAAACACACACACACACACACACACACACACACACACACACACACACACAGCTTACCCATTAGTTCAATAGATAGTGAAGTGTTAAATGTTTGCAACAGCGGGGTGGGAGGAGGGATTTAAGGAAGCCCTCTTTTATGCCAGGCACTTTACTTGGGCGGGGTGTAGAGCTTAACAAGAAGATTGCGACAGAATCCTTGCCTTCAGGAGTTTGCACCCAAGCATGCTAAGCCCAGGAATAACTGGTAATGTGTGATAAAAATCATGTAAGACCAGGCAGACAAAGACAGGGAGCCTTGGGAACTGAGGAGGGGGAGGAGGCAGGTAGGAGGAGAGCTCTGGCTTCAGTGGGCAGCAGGGAAGGGGCTGAGGTCACATGACTTCATGGCGTGCGGGATGCTGGGCGAGCTGAGTGGACGAGGGCAAGCTGGGCAAGCAGAGCTGTGAAGGGGTGGGGCCTCTTAGCGGACTCCTGAAGGATCAAAGATGGCTGCCCCCATCAAAGGGTGGGGCTTATCCCCCCCCCCCTTGCATCTGGGGGGTTCTGAGTTTGACTAGCAGAACATAACAGATAGGACTCCTTGACCCTGAGGCAAGGACATAAGAAGCCTTCAAGTTTCCACTTGAGAGTCTTGGAATGCTGTGTGTGTGTGTGTGTGTGTGTGTGTGTGTGTGTGTGTGTGTGTGTGTTGGTGGGGACTGAATACAGACCTGGCACATGCTAGGCAGGTGCTCTACTACTGAGCTACATACTAGCCAAGAATGCTTCTTTTTTTGGTACTGGGGATTCAGGGACATTCTACCTCCAACCTACATTCCCAGCCGCGTGCACCACTGAGTCCGGCTCCAGGATGCGCTCTTGAGACACTCCCTTTCAGAACCACTGCCTTGCTGAGAAGCCTGAGCCCCCTGGAGAGGCACCTGCTTAGGTTGACAGGCCGACAGCCAGCATCACCTCCCAGGCGTGTGGCTGTCCAGCTAGTGCAGCCTTCAGGTGACTGCAAGGTCAGGAGAGGACCCAGGCAAGGACCAGCTCCCTGAGTCTCGCTGACCTTGTTCTCAGCTGCCGTATTCTGGCTGATCTGTTTCACAGCAGTAGTTAACTGGAGACAAGTCTCTGCTAACCTTGCCGAGCTTCTATCTCACTAACCTAGGTTGTTATTAGAAAATTTGGAGCGAGGATCATACTAAAAATGGATGGGGAAAAGGGAAGGAGTTGTGTGATGGAAGAAAGAATCCACAAAACTCTCCCAGTAACCACCAGCTCTCCAGTCTCTCACCTCTTCCCAGCACGATGCCAGATCAATACAACTCATAATTCGATTTACCCCCAGGGAAATAACTGGGGAAGAAATCAGTATACATAAAGATGTTTAGAACAGAGCTATTCATAATAGTAGCAAATTGGAAACCACCCAAATTCTTGGTAATAAGAAAAGAGCACTACAGTAATGCAGTAACATGACAGAATTATTTATAGCAATTTAAGATGACGAATTCATAGGCCATTGTCATAGCTGGGAGTGTTTGTATAAAAAAAAACACTAAATAAAAAAGAAATGCATGACAGGACAATAGCTACACACTAATTATAAGTATGTAAAAACATTAAGGAAGATTAGAAGGACATGCAGAATAGGCATATAGTTTAATATTTACTTATCCTTTGTGTGTGTGTGGTACTAGGGATTGAACTCAGGGGCATTTTACCTCTGAGCTCTACCCCCAGCTCAGTTTTATTTTTTATTTTGAAACAGGGTCTCACTAAGTTGTTGAGGCTGGCCTTGAACCTGTAATCCTCCTGTCTCAGCCTCCTAAGTACTGGGGTTACAAGCATGCACTGCCACACTTAGCTACTTAACCTTTTTTTAAAGGTACTTTGAAAAGTACCAATTCAGGAAATGTAGCTTGGTGATAAAGTGCTTGATTAGGCTGTGGGTTCTATCCCCCAGCACTACAAAATAGAAAAGGAAAAAAAAAAAAAAAAAAAGAGGAAGAAGTTCTTCAGTGGGACAAGATGGCATGCACTTATAGTCCCAGCTACTTAGGAGGCTGAGGCAGGAGGATCACTTGAATCCAGGAGCTGAGCAACATAAGGACACACTATGTCAAAAATATAAACTAAATATAGCTACCAATACAACCTCACAAACTCTAAAAATGGAGTCATGGCTGCATGAGAATTAGGAGATGATATTTTGGAAGATGAACATTCTCTCTGTCACCCAGGGAATTTGGGTAAAACCCGGGGCCCAGGGCAGGGGGAAGGGACAGGATGGGCAGGAAGACAGAGATGGAGTGAGTGGGGAGGGGGCTGCCACATTTTCGCAGTGGGGAAGCTGAATGTTAGAAAACAAACCTGCCATGTTTGCTGACACAGAGCAAAGAGAAGGACCTATACAAAAGCCACCCGTTATCCCATAATTATTGTCTCTGTCTCGTGCCTGCAATTAACGGCTGTCTGAGAGGCGGCTGCTGGGGTAAATAAATGTTCACCCGCATTAGAGTCAATCAGCCAGCTGAAGCGCCAATTACCAAGCCCACTGTAGAGACACTGCCGGTCCCCACAGCAACTGCACGGAGAAAAGGGATAAGAGGAGATAACACACATCCTGGCACACTCCTATCCCAGGATGCTCACAGAGACATCCTGGGCCCCAGGGTAGAAGCCAGGCTTGCTGCGAACGAGCCATGCTGGGCACGTTGGTGCTTTGACCCCGCATGCCAAGTCAGAGGGGTCTGGATGTGCTCATGGTCCCGAGAGCAGCTCAGTCTGCAGCAGGGAATAGAGGGAAAGAGAGGCAAGAAAAGGCCTCAGAGGGACTCTCATCTCTGAGCTACAGGAGAGAGAGAGGAGGGGCAAAGAGAGGAATCAGACAAGGCGCCATCTTGGCTGACTCCCTAGCCTCTTCCTAAGCAGCAAGCTCAGACACGGAGAGATGGAGACAATGCCAGAGACGTCAGAGATGATCGCCTGTCCTCAGAAGGACAGAGAGCAAGCCGCTGATAGGAGGAATCCCAACTCCTCTCCAGGCACTTGGAGAAGACAGGGGTGCCCTACAGTCCTGCCTAGCTCGCCCGGTACCTAGCCATGGTGCTGCGCCAAGACAGGCCTGTCTCCTGTCAGGGACCCCAGCCACGGAGATGCAGGCCACAGGACAAGAGGCCCCGGAGACTGTGGCTTCCTCTGAGACCAGAGAGGCAGATTGTGATCCAGTGGGTCTCAATCCTGGACCCATAGGATGCCTGGGTACCTACCACCAACCAACCGGATCCGTTTTTTTTTCAAGGAGGGAAAGAACATTTCTTTAAAGCACCAGAGGGGATACGAATGACTCCAGAGTCCTCTATGCCAAGCGGAGAACCAGGAGTCAGAGTATAATTTTCAGAAGGTGACAAAGCTGGCCAGGAGCAGAGCTGGAGCTAGAACCAGACCTTTGGTTGTAGTGTGGGGCTCTGGAATCCCATCCTGCAGGAGTGACTGACAGAACTTGCATGGTGCGCTGCAGGGGTCTGTTCCACTGGAGTCTGTCTCCTTGCTATGGGTCAGCAAATAGGTGGATTTGTGTTCTAACATTCAGCTCCCGCTGTGCTGCTGAGATGCAGGAGGCCCCTCTCTGCTGTGTCCCTATCATCTGTCCCATCCCTTCCTTGGGCCTGGGATTTTACCCAATGAAATGTATCAGAAAAGTAAAATCAACGTTGAAAAAAAATTTTTTTTGGAACTTGGAATTGAACCCAGGGACTTTCCACTTCTAAATTATACACCCAGACCTATTTTATTTATTTTATTTTTTTGCGGGTCTGGGGATGGAACCCAGGGGGATTTGACCTCCAAGCTACACCCCCTGCCCTATTTTTTATTCTTTATTTTGAAACAGGGTCTCACTAAGTTGCGGAGGGCCTCATAAGTAGCTGAGGCTGTCCACAAACTGCGATCCTCTGGTCTCAGCCTCCTGAATGCTGGGATTACAAGCGTGCACCACCACACCTGGCTGACCTATTTTATTTTTAATTTCCAGAGTCTGGCTAGATGCTGAGGCTGGCCTTGACCCTGTCTGTGATCCTGCTACCACTACAACGCCCAGCTCAACATTGAAAAACAAATGTTCCATTTGTTTATAGAACCCAGAGGTCTGAAACATGCTCAGAAACATATTACTAATAAAATGGGGGAAAACCACAATCTAGTTTTTTTTTTTTTTTTTTTTTTTTTTTTAATGTGTGAGTAAAGCTGGGTGTGGTGGCAGATGCTTATAATTCCAGTATCTGGGAGGCTGACAGTGGAGGATCACAGGTTCAAGGCCAGCCTCAGCAACTTAGTGAGGCCCTCTGCAACTTAGTGAGACCCTGTTTCAAAATAAAAAATAAGATTGGGCAGGAGGTGTAGCTTAGAGGTAGAATGTCCCTGGGTTCAATTCTCAGTGCCAAAAATTTAAACATGAATGTGTGAGTGTTTTGTAAAATCTTGATGATGGGCATTCTAAGAGGTTAACAGGGAGATTGTCGTCAGATATTCTGGAAACAGTGTTATGTCTGTCCCCCAAGAACCCAGTCAGCAGGACTGATTTCAAGACCTTGGAAGAGGTCTAGGGGGTGTTGCTCAGTAATACAGCACTTGCTTAGCAAGGCACTAAGTTTAATTCCCAACACCATCAAGAAAGAAAAAAAAAAAAAAAAAAAAAAAAACCTTGGAAAGACTTCCACTCCCCTCTAGTTGAATAATTAGACTCCTGTTTCTCAAATTTAAATATGCATATGCATTGCCTAGGGGATCATGTTAAAACAATGATTCTGGTTCCCTAGGTCTGGTGAGGCCTGAGATTCCACATTTCTAACAAGCTCCCAAGTGATGCAGCTGCTCCTGGGCCAGGAAGAGCAAGGGCTTCGCCTCAGCAGCCGCCATGAAGCCCGCCTTCTGGACACAACATGGAGCGCCCGTGTCCTTTCACCTAAAGCCGGGAAACTTTGAGAAGTGGAGGGACTAGAACTGGAGGTGCGGAAGGTCTGACAGTACGCACTCGGCGCGCTTGATAAGCAAATGCAGCCAGTGAGCAGAGAAGAGTGGAAGAGGCCCATGAAAGAGAAAGCAGACCCATGGGGAGCAGAATTTCAGCGCAGCTCAGTTTGGGTCAGGAGGTTTCTCAACGAGAACGCCAGATCACAGAGTAGCATTGTGGAAAGGCCTCAACTGCACCGGCGAGGGCTCGCCGTGTTTGGGACCCACGTGAAGGGAGGCTCTGGGCTTCCCTTGACACCAAGCTGCCCTCTAACTCAGATCATGTCTTTTATGTAGGATAGGGAGGGAGATCTAAGGCCAACAGCCATCCAAGAGAAAATAAGCTGGGGGTTTCAGTACAACAAACTTCATTCAAACACCAGTGATTTGCAAACTTGGTCTGATATAATGGAAATATTGGAAGGCATCAGAGTCCCACTACTGTGTCCAATTCTAGACTGCTTATTTTAAGAGAAAAACTAAGCCAGGTGTGGTGGTGATCCCAGTACTTGGGAGTCTCACAGGAGTGTAGTGAGACTCTTAGCAACCTAGTGAGACCCTGGTTTTTGTTTTGTTTTTTCTTTTTGCGGGTCTGGGGATGGAACCCAGAGACATTCTACCTCCGAGCTATACCCCGAGCCCTACTTTTTATTCTTTATTTTGAAACAGGGTCTCACTGAGTTGCAAAGGGCCTCTCTAAGTAGCTGAAGCTGGCCACGAACCGTGATCCTCCTGTCTCAGCCTCCCGAATGCTGGGATTACAAGCATGTGCCACCATGCCCGGTTTGTGAGACCCTGTTTTAAAGAAAAAAAAAAAAAAGTGCTGGGGAAACCAGGTGTGGTGGCTCATGCCTGTAATCCCAGTACTTGGGAGGCTGAGACAGGAGGCTTGCAGATTTGAAGCCAGCCTCAGCAGGTTAGTGAGGCTCTCAGCAACCTAACCCTTAGCATGACCCTGTTTCAAAATAAAAATAAAAGCTGAACATGGTGGCGCACACTTGTAATCCCGGTACCTGGGAGGCTGAGGCAGGAGGATCACAGGTTTGAAGCCAACCTCAGCAGCTTAGTGAGGCTCTCAACAATTTAGACCCTGTTTCCAAATAAAATAGGTCTGGAGGTGTAGCCCAGAGGTAGAAAGCCCCTACATTTCATCCCTAGTACCAGAAAGAAAGAAAGAAAGAAAGAAAGAAAGAAAGAAAGAAAGAAAGAAAGAAAGACTGGGGTATAGTTTGGAGGTAGAATGCCCCTAGGTTCAATCTCTAGCATCAAAAAGATTTTAAAAAATTAAAAATAGCCGGGTGTGGTGGTGCACACTTGTAATCCCTGCACTTGGGAGGCTGAGACAGGAGGATCGCACGGGTTCGAAGCCAGCCTCAGCTACTTAGTGAGGCTCTCAGCAACTTAGGGAGACCCTGTTTCCAAAAAAAAAAAAAAAAAAAAAAGGTCTGGGAGTATAGCCCGGAGGTAAAAAGCCTCTGGGTTCCACCCCCAGTACCACCAAAAATAAAAAAAATTAAAAATTAAAAATAAAAAAGCCTGGGGGTAGGTGTACCTTGAATGCCCCTGAGTTCAATCCCCTATACTGCAAAAGAGACCGAGAGAGAGAATTTAAAGCTACCATGTATGTACTTAGTTGCCAGGCACTGTTTTAAGTTTGTTTTTGTTTTTGTTTTTGTTTTGTTTTCCAGTACTGGAGATAGAACCCAGGGCATTCTACCTCAAACCTACATCCCTAGCCCTATTTTTTATTTTATTTATTTATTTATTTATTTTTGGTGATACTGGGGTTCCTGGAAACCCTTCTACCTCCCAGACTATTTTATACTTTTTTTTATTATTTGAAAACAGGGTCTCTTAAGCCAGCATGGCTGGCTTAGAACAGCTGGCTTCGAACCTGCGCGATCCTCTTGTCTCTGCCTCCCAAGTGCGGGGATTACAAGTGCACGCCACCACGTCCGGCCTTTATTCTTTATTTTGAAACAGGATCTCACTGAGTTGCAGAGGGCCTCACTAAGTAGTAGCTGATGATGTCAGCGAACCGCGACCCTCCTGTCTCAGCCTCCCGAATGCTGGGATTGCAAGCGTACGCCACCACGCCTGCCCGGCTCTAAGCTTTTTACATTTACCAATTCACTAACTCTCAACAACCTTTTGAGGTAAGTACCATCATCACTCACAGAGTGCAGATGGGTAAACTGAGGCTAGCAGAGGTTAAGGATTATAAGTAGGGTCACACAGCTAGCAAATATGATGCGAACCCAAGCAGTCAGAGGCCACAGGCCGTATTTTCTCACTGCATTATATGTTCTCCCGACACTTATCTGACTCTTGAAATGAGGACAAACAGGGGAGCCCAGAAAAGGAGGCCTGGAACCTTGAACTAGAAGCAAAGTGTGGAAGTTACAGGGAATGTCCAAGTTCCGTGATCAGAAGAGATTCAAGTCTAAGCTAAGCTGTCCAGCAGGGGAAAAGCCGCTGCACGGGGCAGAGTGAGAGGGCGGGGGCTGGCCAGGGGCCTGGACTCTGGGAAGGCGATGGCTACTTGAGAGGAAAGTTGAGCCAAGGGAAAGATGACTTCCAAGGCTGAGAGTCTAAACCCCTCTCCTGCCTCGGACCCTCTACCTAGAAAGACAGACCGTGACCCTTGGGGCACTGATTCTGGTGCATGCAATGGAGAGAAAGGGACAGCAATGACCAGGCTTAAACCTGACCAGGATGCCTATAAATTGAGCCATAGAAAGGATTGTGGGAAATATGCAAATGAGGTGCTGCTGACACCTCCTTGTTCTCCTGACCTGTTACCTCAAGAGATTCTTGTGGGAGTGACACGCTCCTCTAAGCTGGCTGAAAATAGCTCGCTCCTTCTCGAAGAAATATTAAAGGTAGAGAGAGTCATTTACAAAAGGGTTGGAAGAGGCTCAGCCTTTCCCACCCCAAGTTCTCCTGTGGACCAGCACCTTGTCTACATCATCCGAGCACCCCCCCCCCCCCCGAGGTCAGTGAGTGGCAAAGCGGTGTCCCCGAGGAGGAAGGCAGAGAAGGAAGATGAAACGTGACTCCCACTCTACCCCGCAGAGCTTCAGCCAGGGATGGGGAAACAGCGGTCCTGGCTCAGAGATGAAGACGTATCTGAAATGCCAGCCCAGGAAAGGATGGATATGAGAGCAGGATATCCAGAGTGCTCTCACCCCGTGTAAGTCAGCCCATCCCCAAGCCTGGGAAGGGGAAGGGAAGGGGTTTATCAAGAACTGCATATTTTGACACTTATTATGCAGTTATGCTAATTGCTGTGGGAAGATACAAACTTATCAGACAGAAAGACATGTGTAGATGTCTTAGAATATTACAGAACAGCTTCTATTTCCAACCAGCTTTTTCAGTCAATGAAAGGTCACTTTAAAAATATGGCTTAATAAGAGCTGGGTGTGGTGGTGCATGCCTGTAATCCCAGGACTTGGGAGGCTGAGACAGAAGGAGTATAGGTTTGAGGACAGATGGCTTCAGCAACATAGCAATGCTCAGCAACCTAATAAGACCCTGTTTTGTTTGTTTGTTTGTTTGTTGTTGTTATTGTTTGCGGTACTGGGGATGGAACCCAGGGACATTCTACCTCCGAGCTACACCCCCAGCTCTATTTTTTTCATTCTTTATTTTTGAAACAGGGTCTCACTGCCCCACTGCAGTGCCGGGCAGCTGAAGCTGAACGGGAGACACCCTGGCGAGGAGGAAATGCCTCTGGCTGGAAACGCCTAGTCCCTTCTGTTTGCTGCAAAGGGCAAAGTCCCTGAGGGAAGGGAGGGAGGGCACCATCTACTGAGTACCCCCACCCAGACACACACACAAACACACACACACACGCACACACGCACGCACGCACACACACACACGCATGCACACACAGACAAGTCAGGTCCTGAGAGACCTACTGAGAAACCAAGTAAACGCACACCATGTGGTTGAAAACGGAACCAGGTGCCAGGCCTCGTGTGGCCCACGCCTGTAATAATCCCTGCTACTTGGGAGGCTGAGGCAGGAGGATGGCAGGTTTGAGGCCAGCCTGGGTAACTTAGAGAGACACTGTCTCAAAATAAAAAATAAAAGTGGCAGGGGGCCAGGCATGGTGGCACATGTTTATAATCCAGTACTTGGGAAGCTGAGACAGGAGGATCATGATTTGAGGACAGCCTCAGCTACTTAGTGAGCCCCTCCACAACTTAGTGAGACCCTGTTTCAAAATAAAAAATAGGGCTGGGGTGTAGCTCCAAAGTAGAATTCCCCTGGGTTCAATCCCCAGTGCCACAAAAAGAAAAAGAAAAAGAAAAAAAAAGACTGGGATGTAGCTCAGTGGTAGAGAGCTTCTGGGTTCAATCCCCAGTGTCAAAAGAGGAAGGAAGGAAGGAAGGAAGGAAGGAAGGAAGGAAGGAAGGAAGGAAGGACGGACCCGCCAAGTAGCTCACATTCCTCTGTGTGCTGATTCTTACCTCAGGCCCCCTTTCCATCGCGATAAGTATTGATATTCTAGAATCATTCCACCCCTCCTCCTCCAGCCACTGCTCACCTGGGCCTCTGGGCACCAAGGTCTCCCCCAGAGAAAAGGTCTCCCCCAGAGAAGGCAGCCACAGTTGCGACCACACTTGGCGGTCTCCTGCTGACTACATCTCGCTTGTCCTACCAGAGTCTGACAGTAAACTGGCTTCTCTGGGGACTGATTTAAGGTTTTTCTTTCAGAAACAACTCCCAGAAACCTGAGACAATTGGGCAGGGCCCCAGGACCCTGACAGGAAGTCTAGTTGTCTGGAGGGGTTCGCCTCACGCAGCAGCCCCCTCACTTCCCCAGCCTCAACTTACTCCCCTGACGCCTCCTCTTCCACACACACCCTCAGCACCCAGCCTGGTCCCAGTCCGTGACACAACAGACAAGAGGCACCTGAGTTCCCAGCGTGGCTCCAGGCCCTTATTTATTTATTTGTTTATTTTTCTGGTACTAGGGGGTGAAACCCAGGGGCTTTCTACCTCCAGGCTACACCCCAGCCCTATTTTTTATAATTTATTTTGAAAACAGGGTCTCACTAAGTTGCTGAGAGCCTCACTCAGTAGCTTAGGCTGGCTTCGAACCTGCGCGATCCTCCTGTCTCAGCTTCCCGAGCTCTGGGATTATAAGTGTGCGCCACCACGCCCGGCCAGGCCCTTAATTTTGAGGTGACCAGGACAGGTCCTTTTGTATCTTTAGATCTCTGATTCTCTCTCTATAAAAATTATTCTCACAGCAAGAATCAAACTGGGCAGCAGATTGGGGAAACGAAGGGGCCGACTGTGAGCCTGAATGACAGACACCCTGTTTGGGCCTTGGCTACAACCTGCTGCCTCTGTGACCTGGGCAAGTGTGACCTTGAGCCTCAGTTACCTTGCAGTTGGGAGCTGTAAGCATCCAACAGGTAAGTAAGGTGAGCTGCAGGAGGCCAGAGAAAGCCTGAGGCGTTTTTCTATCTTCTCTCTCTCTCTCTCTCTCTCTCTCTCTCTCTCTCTCTCTCTCTCTCTCTCTCTCTCTCTCTCTCTCTCTCGCTCCAGCTGAAAAAAAGTGACTCAGCAGTGGGTGTGAATCAAGCTGCAGAGTCAAGACTACCTTTAGAGAAACCAGCCCAGACAACACTGCCCCCAGGAAGCCAGTGTGTCACGGATCATAAGGACAGGGCATTTCTCCAGGTTGAGTCAACAGTTACAATTCTGTCTTTTCAAACTTTCCTGCAAAGGTTCTCTCCGGTGGCACTTGCTCTCTGCCCTCGGCAGATGGGGCCATAAACTCGGAATAAGAGCCAGGTCTCTAAGTTCTCCACACATCCCACCCCTGCCTCGGGCTGGGCTCCGACCAGGCTGGTCCTCCTGCACAAGCCATCCATGGGCTTGGAGGGCATCCACTTTGCAAAGAGAAAAGCAGCGTGGAAGGAGAAGAGGGAGGCCACCTCGGACAGTGCAGACAATGGCCCTGGAGGTCCCTATCAGCCCCTCCATTCTACAGACGAGGAAACTAAAGTTCACAGAGGTTACACGGACCAGGGGAAGAGAAGGGGGCCGGGGCTGAGCTCTGGTTTGGATGGTGCGTGGCTCTCCCCTGGGACCTGGCTGTCACTCTCCCTGCTAAGGAGAGCTCTCCCCCCACCCATCAAATCTTCCAAACATCCTGCATCAGCCATGATATACTGGGAAACACACACAGGGCGGAAGCAACACAGCATCTTTTCCTACCTGCCTTTCTCTGGCTTTCCCAGTCCCCTGAGGGAGAGAGGAGAAGGCTGTGCTGGGGGCATCTGAAATTTGTCTTCTTTCTTGTCCTGCCCTTGTCCTTCTCTGTCTCCTTTGAGGCTGATTACCCCCAGATCACCACCCCCTCTCCCAAATACCAGCTAACTGGTTACCGGGGCAACCCAGCTGGGAGGCTGCCAATTACCATGGTAACCCAGCATGGCCGCCAGGCTGCCTTGCATGGGAAGGTCAGGGGACCAGCCAGGCTACAGAGCAGCTGGGATGTTGCTGGCAGGACTGGCCCAGGCCAGAAGGCCTACATGCCTGAGGGAATTAAGTTGCTGCTGTCAGGGGACCTCTTAGTTTCTCATGAAGCAGGCTTGCTCAGCTTGGAGCATGGAACCACGAGCTGACCTCCCTGGTTCTGTCCCCAAACCCGATCCCTCCAACCTCTTCAACATCCTTTCTTCTTAAGGAAGGTATCACCAACGTAGCAAGCACTGGCTGTCACTCCGCCTAACCTGGGCCCTCACCCCCCTCCTCCCTTCCATCAATACGCATACAACGTGCGTGTCTCTGCATACAGATGTAGTCTTTCCATGAAATACATTGATAATAATCAAAGAAGAGCTAAGGCCAGGCATAGCAGAACATATCTGTAATCCTAATACTTGGGAGGCCGAGACGGGAGGAGTGCAGGTTCAAGGCCAATTCAGCAACTTGGCAAGGCCCTCAGCAACTCTGTGAGACTCTGTTTCAAAATGAAAATAAAACAGGGCTGGGGGTGGTGGGCTGCAGTTAAGAGGTAGATTCCCTCTGGGTTCCATCCCTAGGACCCTCCAAAAAGAGCTAATGTAATATTTTCTAGTAATTATGATGCTTAACATGTTCTAGGTCCTTCATGTGAAGTTTCTCAACTGATCCACATAACAAACATATCATCTTACTTGGCAGACACAGCAACTTGGATCTAGAGAGTTAAGGGATCTTTTTCAAGGTCACAGAGCTAGAATGAAGGGTATGGACAGGCCTCCAGAAATTCCTGGAGCTGCTGGCTCCTGCCCCTCCCCCTCCAAGCTACCACTTGACCTGGCTTTAAGGAAACATTCTGAACATTTATTAAGTGATTACTCAGTGTCAGATGTTTAATTCATGTTATTGTATTTCATTTTGTCCTCACCTCTCTGAAGGAGACTTTAGTCTCCTCGCATGTAGCTTATGGAACTGAGACCCAGAAAGTTAAGTCACTTTCCCAAACCAGTGAGACCCAGTGTAAGGCTTCTGCCTTGGAAATCTTTTCCTGACCCTTCCAAGAGAACCTGTCTCTTTCTTAACCACCAATATGTAGCATCTGTCTCATAGAGCCAGGCGTAGTGGCACATGCTTGTAATCCCAGTACTTGGGAGGCTGAGACTGGAGGCTCGTAGGTTTGCAGTCAGCCTCTGCAACTTAAGTGAGGTTCTCAGCAACCTAGGGAGACCCTGTTTCAAAATAAAAAAATAAAATAGGGTTGGGGGTATAACCTGGAGGTAGAAAGCCCCTGGGTTCCATTCCTAGTACCACAAAAAAAAGAATAAAAATCAAAATTTATTTTTGCAGCCTAGGATCTGCCTGGCACATAATAAGCACACACTAAATAGTCCTCAAAACAAAGCAGTAGGGCCAGGATTCCAAGCCCTATCCATTGACTCTGAATTCTGTGCTCCATGTACTACACGACCCCATCTCATTCAGTCAGTCAAAAAAAAAAAAAAAAAAAGTTATCAAACCACTATCTCACGCCTGGGGCTGCGCCAAACATCCCCAATACAAACAAGACAAATCGGACCACCTCTTGCCCTGGAAGAGCACAGTGGAGAGAGGAGGGAGGCCACGGAGAACAGAGTCAGTGCCCCCCTCCTGCTGCCCCCAAAGGCTTTCTCGGTGTCTGTTCCTTGCAGCTGAAACCCCTCGTGCCCACACTACAGCTAGCCAGCCAGTGTGTATTGAGCACCTATCACATGCTAGGTCCTGCCCTCGGCTCGCTCGCAGTGTGGGGAGCATGGGCAGATGAGGAGATAATGGAATTGAGAATTACTGGAGAGCACAGGGCTGACTGAGAGGGTACAGGGGGGCCAGGAACTCGTGGCCAAGGACGTTGGGGGCACGGGGATAAGGCCGAAGAGCTTTTCACTCACATGTGATTGAGGAACTTGGTGCCGCATTACTTTCTATTCACACCCACTTCCAACATTGATTCTCTTGACTCTCAGTCAGGAGGACAGGGCAAGAATGATCGGTCCCTTTTTCTTTATTTATTAGTGCCAGAGATGAACCCAGGCGCGTTCCACCCCTGAGCTACACCCCCAGTCCTTTTTTAATTTTTCATTTTGAAACGGACTTGCCAAGTTACTAAGCATTTCGGTAAGTGACTGAGGCTGCCTTTGAACCTGAGATCCTTCTGTCTCAGCCTCCCAAGTACTGGGATTACAAGCATGTGCCATTGTGTCCAGCTCAATCTCATTTTGGAGATGAAGAAGCAGGACCAGAAGGGGAAAGACACTGGAATTAGAAGGAAGGAACCTGGGTTCTATAGCTCACTGTGGCTCCGACAAGTCTGAGCACTGCACCCCATCACCATACCCTGGCCTACCACCAACCAAAGCAGGTTTCTCTTCCAACACCAGCCTCTACAGTGCTCCAGACAGGCAGCCCCAGTTTGGGATAAAGTAAGCAGGCTTTGCCTGCAGTCTTTGGATAGCCACTGATGTTCTTGAGGGCCTAAGAACCAAGAAAAATCAGAAAAATGACCTTGCCACCCAAGGCCTGGTTGAATTTAACAGTTTAATTGCAAGCAGTTGGCTAATTAAAAGCAAATTGGTGTCTGTAATTATGGATGCAAGTTCTTCTTAGGTAATGATGAGCCAGACTGGGTGGACATGGTGTTGCCAAAGCTCAGGTAGCCTCACGTCCTCCAAGGGCTCCAGGCCATCTCCCTGAAGCTCGGAAACTCCCAGGAAGACACAGCTGAAACCAAGGCGGACGAACCAGCCTGGAGCCTTGGGGCCACGTGTGTTTATCACCAGATCAGCACCAGCGCCCGCTCTGCTTCCTGAATTCGCACAATAGAGGCCAAAAGAGACCACATGGATGACCAAGAGGATTTGACAGTCGCCCTCAGTGCCACCTGCCATGAACACATGTCTCACCAGCCTACTTGGCATCTGTATGGCCATTGAGTGGAAGTGCTTGCCTTTTGGTATACACTATTCAATAACTGGCAGTTGTGTGATCACTGTAGTTTACAAAACCCTTCCACACGTATAAATCATCTGGCTATCAGTGAGGTAGGTGGGTAGAGCTACTAACCACAAACCCCAGCTGTCAGACTAGGAAACAAAGGCTCAAAGAGATTGACTTGCTACAAGTTATACAGCAAATTTGGTCCAGGGTTTGAGTCCACATCTTCAAATTCCAGGTAAGCCTTCTTTCTTCAAATTCTGTCTTACTAACACACATACCAGAGTTAGTTTATCAGCTCAGCTTGTATTACCTTGCAAGGTGCACAGAGGGATCACGGGAATGAGAAAGCCTGTGCACAGATTTGACAGGGGAGGATGGAGAAAGGATGTGTACGAGGCAGTGTTTGGGGCAGGGTGGGCAGAAGCGGACAGCTGGGCTGCAGTGGCCCGCCCCACAAGCCAGAGGATGCTACAGGAGCCAAACTCCCTTTATCCATGCACCTGCCAGAGGAAGGTCCAGGAGTGACATCCCAGGGATCATTCTGGAGGAAGTAGATGTTCTGGAAATGGAGCAGTCACCTCACCACACTCGGGGACAGCAAGACCATGCCCGGTGTAGAGGCACCAGGAAAGCTTGAGGGAGGAAGGAGGGCAATTGGAGGAACACTGGAGTATTGAGCCTTGAAAAGGGGACTTGAGAGGTCTGGAGGGAGGGAGATCATCGCACCTGACTTCAGAGATGTATGCTTCTCATACAAATCAACAAGCACACACATCACTTTCTTCTTGGCACTATTCTACATCCTTTACATATATGACTTCATCTATCTTTCCAAGAAAACTAAGATGGGTAACGTGATATCCATTTTCCAGAAGCAGAAATAGAGAAACCAAATCATGGTCCCAGTCCTATTAAGTAAGTGGCAGAGCCCTGATTCAACCTCAATTTGACCCCACAATTGGGATCTTGTACCAAAGTCAACTTGGATCTTGCACCAAAGTGCAAGAAAAGCCAGTCTTGCCAGGCGTGGTGGCACACGCTTGTAATCCCAGCGCTTGGGAGGCTGAGACAGGAGGATCGCGTAGGTTCAAAGCCAGCCTCAGCTACTTAGTGAGGCTCTCAGCAACTTAGTGAGACCCTGTTTCCAAATAAAGTATAAAATAGGTCTGGGAGTATAGCCTGGAGGTAGAAAGCCTCTGGGTTCCACCCCAAGTACAATAAATAAATAAATAAATAAATAAATAAATAAATGTGTTTGTTAAATGAATATATTACATATTGGTGTACATATGGGCTCTTCATGGTTCATTTTTGTGTGTGCATGTGCGTGGTGCTGGCGATTGAACTCAGAGGCATTCTACCTCCGAGGTACACCACCAGCCTGATATTTTTATTTTTTATTTTTGAAACAGGGTCTCATTGAGTTGCAGAGGGCCTCACTAAGTAGATGAGGCTGGTCACAAACAGCAATCCTCCTGTCTCAGCCTCCCAAATGCTGGGATTACAAGCGTGCGCCACCACGCCTGGCTCTTCGTGCTTTTTTAAAATGTTAAACCTTACTACTAATCAAATAAAGGGATTGAAGCAATGAAGAACAAGGAGTTAAAGCCATGCAAAAAGTTAGTGCTCAATGCTGGTACTTGGGACACAAAATGCACTCTCATACACAACCACTGGGGATGTAAACCACTTCTTTTGAACAAGGAAATTTGGCAAAATATGTCTAACTACTAAAAAAAAATGCAACAATTCCACTTCGAGAAATGTAACCCAAGGAAGAGAACTCTTGACATGTATAATGATTCAGATATTTATATGTTTGTTGTAACATTGTTTATAAAAGTAAAAAAGAGAAATTAGCTAATTTAATATAACAATAAAAATAAATAAACAAACAGGGCCAAGAGTATAGTTCAGTGGAAGAGCAATTGCCTAGCATGATCCAGGCTCTGGGGTTCATCCCCAACACTACAAAAATAAATGAACAAACAAAATAAGACAAAAAAACATAGGGCTGCAGCTATGGCTCAGTGTCTGCCTGGCATGTGCAGGGCTCTAGGTTCAATTCCCAGCACCACGAAAAAGTAAATATTTATCTAATGAAATACTAAGAAGCTACTTTCTCATGTTAGGCAAGCACTCTTCCTACCACTAAGCTATATTCCCAGCCCATAGGCAGCTACTTTAAAATGATGTTGTAAAAAAATATTTAATGAGCCAGGTGTGGTGACACACACCTGTAATCCCAGTACTTGAGAGGCTGAGATAGGAGGATCACAGGTTCAAGGTCAGTGCTAGTGACTTAGACGGATTCTGTTTCAAAATTTAAAAAATTAAAAATTAAAAGTAGCTCAGTGGTAGACTGCCCCTGGATTTGATCCTCAGTATCAGGAAAGAAAAGAAAAAAAAATTAATTACATAGAAAAAATGGCCAGGCATGGTGGCGCCACTTGTAACCCCAGCATTCAGGAAGCTGAGACAAGAGGATCACAGTTTGTGGACAGCCTCAGCTATTTAGTGAGGCCCTTTGCAACTCAGTGAGATCCTGTTTCAAAATAAAGAATAAAAAAAAGAAAAGAAAAGAAAAAGAAAGAAAGAGAGAAAGAAATGCTTATATGACAACAATATACATCTGGTTCAAATTTTTAATGATAAGCCAGGCATGGTGGCGCACACTTGTAATCCCAGTATTTGGGAGGCTGAGACAGGAGGATCGTGGTTTGTGGACAGCCTCAGCTACTTAAGTGAGGCCTTTGCAACTCAGTGAGACCCGGTTTCAAAATAAAGAATAAAAAATAGGGCAAGGGGTGTAGCTCGGAGGTCAAATGCCTCTGGGTTCCATCCCCAAACCCACACACACAAAAATAATGATATGTATATGTATATTGTGATAATTAATCTAGTCACATGTCTGTGTATATATTCATAAAAATAAATATACCAAAAATGTTAGGATTATATACCAAGTCTGAGAGAATGAGTAATTTTAAACTTTTTTTAATGTGTTTTTCTACATGGTGTGTGTGTGTGTGTGTGTGTGTGTGTGTGTGTGTGTGTGTGTGTTTGTGTGTGTAATGGGATTACAGGCATATACCACTGCACCAGGCTATCTTGGGATTTGTCCTAAGGAAATCATAAAAAAAAACTTAATGAACAAATATGTTTGTATTAAATTATTTGTAAAAGAAAAATGAGGCCAACAACCCAGTGTCTAAAACAGAAATGGCCATGTAGAACACGTTCATCGCCTCTACGTGCTGACTCTTAGTTGCTACTTTAAGGAGAAAGCCATCTGTGTGTGTGTGTGTGTGTGTGTGTGTGCGCGCCCACACTGGGCATTGAACCCAGAGGCATTTGACCTCTAAGATAAACCCCCAGCCTGATTTATAAACCCCCAGCCCAATTTTACTTCTTATTTGGAAACGGTCTCACTAAGTTGCGGAGGGCCTTGTTAAGATGTCAAAGCTGGCTTCACACCTGTGGCCCTCCTGTCTCAGCCTCCCAAGTATGGGAGCCTGGCTGACAAGAAAGCCATTTTTATCACTAAGGGAAAGACAGGACTGACTTGATCCATGCGGATGGAACTTAGACCAGGGCAGATTTGGGGGCCACAAGTGAAGAATGACCTGCCTGCAGGAAGGTGCTGAGCTCCCTGTCGCTGGGATTCCCCAAGGGAGGCTGGCTGAGGCTCGTCTGGGCTTGGAAGGAGGCTGGCTGAGATGATCTCCAGGTGCCGTATTGAGCTGAACCCTACCTGAACCAAGGGAATCAGCTTTCCTTCTGCTTCCCACTTTAAATTCTAATTTCCCAAGTAAAGCTCACTCTTAAGAGTTTTCTAGTTATTTGGAGACTGGGCTGCAGAGCTCATGTCACTTACCAAGCCAGTCCCAGAGCGCTCATCAGCTGAGCCCTGCGGCAGGCAGCAAGCTAGGTCCTCCCAGTCCCTAGCTCTGACCTCCCTCCCAACCCCGCCTGGGGGCCACGTGGACGTGCAGAGATCCCCCCCCTCATGATCTCACCGAGTGCACACAGGCCAGCCAGGAGACTGGCATGCAGCCCCGCAGGTTGCTGGGCACAGGCTGACACTTCAACCCTGTCTGGGCCACCACAGCTCCCTCTGCCGAGCCCTGGGCTGCGGCAGGGCTGGGCTGTGATGTCAGCCCAGGAGCCAGGGCAGGCTGCCCGGCTCGCCGCCTTCCTCAGTAATTACTTCATTTACACCAAGCAGGAAGAATCCAACTCAATAATCCAGGCAGACACACTCAAAGCAATTATCTATGTAATGCGTCCTGCCCCAATGCAAAAAAAAAAAAAAAAAGTCCCCTTTGTCTCCAGCCCGTGCAGAGCCCGCCAGGATTAATTACACACACTAACACATTTATCACCTCGCTGGTGATTGGGAAACCGAGGACTTTTAATAATTCATATCTGTGGCCCAGCTCTCCATACCGTTGTGTGGAGACACAGAAGCCCGCTTGTTTCCGTAAGGAAAGCCCCGTGGCCATGCCAGGCAGGAGTCCTGGGCCCCTCCTGCCACCACCGCCAGGAGACAGGCCCGAGCCTGGGGCCGCCGTCTGGACCGGTTCTCTGTGGCCCCTCGCTCCTACCCTCTCCACCAACAGGATCTGTCATCTCCTGCCCTGGCTAAACTGCAGATGCTCTGAGGTGGAAGCTGGAGACTGGACCAGCAGAGCACACAGAAACCTCCCAACTCCACTCCACGGTCCCCCACAGCAGCTTCGGGGTTTTGTAGGGCAGGCACCTGCACTGTCCCCGCAGCCATCTGGACAGGGGCTCAGGCAGACATGCCACCCAGGGCTCCCCCTGCACTCGGGAGACCCTTGGTGCAGCTCACAGCCCAAGCTGCCCGAGCTGCCAGATGGCGGGCCAGGGGTCTAGAGGGATTTGAGAAGAGCTGTCCAGCCCTAAAGGCCACACCTCCTGGGACACTGCACTGAGTCCTCCACCCCACCACCTCCTGCAGCTCACCCTCCCCACCCCTGCCTCAGGCCGGCCCCCTGCATGCCAGCTCTCCCTCCATCCTGACTCTGCTTCCTCTTCCCCTGCCGGCGGTCTCCAAGGGCTTCTCCCAGTAGCCTCTTCATCCTCCTTCTCTATCCCCTTCCTGGCCCCTTCACCCCAGCAACCCTCACCCCTCTCTGGCCAGTTCCCCACCATTCTCCCCTCCCTTCCGGGGCTTCTCACACAATAATCCTGGGGTTCTCGGCTGGGGGCAGCCGGTCCGACTGTACACCACTCTGGGCATGTTCCAGACTCCAACTCCTTCAGGAGCTCCCCACTGAGTCTTAGACGCTGCCCTCTGAAGCCCCTAGGAATCTGAGTCTCTGTGGCCCCAGGTCCCAGCCTGTGACCCATGAGAAAGAAATACTCTGACCCCTTCCACCCAGGAAGGTGAGTCCCTGGGGCTGACCTGAGCCCAACCCCTGGGCCACCCCACACGTCCCCCTTCCTGCTGCGTCTCATCCTTCTGCTCTAGAAGCAGGGTGGGGCTGCCTCCTCCACCACCCTAGCCAGGCTGGGGGCCCAGCTGGACCCCAGGAGGTCGGGCCCCAAAGCTACCCTCCCCGAAGATGCGATTCAGATGCAATCAATTCAAAGGGCAGCATAGGCGCTGACAGGGATTCTGGAGGGGGCTGGGGGCATGGAGAGGACTATAATTAGCATTCTCAGCATCCGAGATCCCTAAGTAACGCTGCCAAGGATGAGGGGTGGGGAAGGCAGCCCAGCTCCCAGCAGGCTGGCGGTTGCCAGCTCCAACCCGAGCCCAACCTTCCTCCTCCCGCCTCATCTCTCTGATGCATCAAAACAGACTCACCGGCTTGCTGGCTTGCTTTGGAGGTGTGTTCCAGTGCGCAGATAGGGGATAGCGCTACCTCTGCGAGCTCTAAGGCGCCCCTCCCCCAGCTCAGGCCAGCTGGGGTCCTCCTCCCCCGCCCCGGGGGCCCCTTCCGAAGAGCAGGGCCCTGGATCTAATCTGATCTAATCAGTCATCTCTCCGGCTGGCAGGGCCCTGGCGCAGGGAGAGGATGCTGTTGTGGTTACTGCAGGACCCAGCATCTTTCCCAGGCAGAAGCAGCTGGGCATGCTCCATCGGCTCCCGCGGGGATTTTGGTGCCACGTGACTCTCTCTCCCCAAGCTGTCACTTAGGATCAGAAGTAAATAGTCCCCCGATAAAGGTTTAACTCCATCCACACCAGCGACAAGCTGCTAACCACCCTCGCAGCCCGACCCACCAGGGAGAGGATGGGGTGGGTTCAGCCCAGCCTCCCTGGCCTCCCACCACAGGGACAAGACTGCCCCCCAACGGGGATGTGGGCCAGCATTGGATACGCTGCATCATCAGAGCCCTCCCACAACAGCTGCAGGGAGCCAGAGCTGCCCAGGGACCCGGCGCACCCGGCGGCCTCTGGTGGCCTTTCAGCGCTGACTGCCCACCCCAGAGAGGGGCATGGCTCAGGGCTTATAAGAGCCTGGCTGGGGCCTTGGGGCCTCCTTTCCCCTCCTCCAACACTTGAATTTAAAGAAATAACATTTAGAGAGGGTTGGAGCCCATTGCCAGGAGCCAGGACCTCCTGGTCCTCAGCCCAGTTGGCACCCAGTGACCTTGAATGAGGGTGACCGCCAAGCCAGGGGCACCTGGGTTCTGCACATTGATGGTCAGAGACAAAAGACCATCAGACAATGGGGACCGCAGCATGGTTACTGCTGCAGACAAAGAGTCTCTCTCTGACTCACTCCCCACCTGCCTCAGTTTCCCTCTCTGCACATCTCTGTGGTGACGGACAAGCACAACAGAGACAGATTCCACAGATGGGAAGAAAATGGAGGGTCTTCAGGTAAAACAGGTTCACTGGACTCAGGCCTGTCTGCCCCTGAGACCCCGAGCTGGAGGCCAGCCCCGTGACCTCCCGGGGTCGCGTCTGAATACACAGAAATGTGCCAAGAAGCTGAGGGGTGTCCACCAGGCCCCACCTGCATGGCAATTCTACCCTTTTTATTCGCCAATAGAATGACTCGATAAAAAAAAAAAAATCAAGCCTCGGTTCACTCAAATACAAGTGAATCTCTTACCATGATCTGGTATAAGTATCGTTTTTACCAATCAGAGTTCTATTCTTTGTAAAAAATCTGCTTCAGAAGGAGATGCCTTCTTTCCCAGAGCTCAGGAGGAGCCTGGTTAGTTGGGGTAGGAGGTTAGTTGGGGTCGGAGCCACACCCCAGCACCCCACACAAGAGTGGAGTGAAGTCAGTGGCTGGAGAGGTGCTGAAGGGACCACTGTTCCTTCTGAGGCAGGGCAGAGCTGGGAAGTCAGGTCAGGACAGCTGGCCCAGCAGCTCTCACGGGAGAGGGGCCCTTAGCTATCCCCCTCCCCAGCCCTGCTGAACTGCTGAGCACCCTCTCTGGCCCTGGGGAAGCCACTGGCTCGAAGGGGCAGGGGAGCTGTGAGTGAGGGCCCAGCTCCTGGCGGGACCGATTAAACCCAACTCCCCTGCCCTGGCTCTCCAGGACCTGGCAAGGCTGCCCAGTCCAGGCGGGAAGAGTCTGCCTCCAGACAGCCAAGAACGTGGGGCGGGGGGACTCTTGAGGGTCCTTGGCCTTGAGGAACTGGTGAAGTAGAGCAGGACTGGAGAGCCTCAGTCCCCTGGAAGTGGGGAAGGGGACAGGACTTCAGCCCCCTCCCACATGATCCTCAGGCGTGGGAAGAGAGTCGACAGACGGGCCTGCTGGGCAGCTTCCTCGCTGCAGACAGAGGGCAAGGGCTGCAGAAGACTAGCCAGACAATACTCCTGCAGGGCCTGGGGGCTCCGGGGCCACCTGAGGCCAAATGGGGAATCGGGGATTGGCGTGGGCACCGTGCCTTCACGTTGGGGAGTCCTGGGAGATGCAGCACGGGGGTCCCCAGGTTCCAGCAAGGACAGGTGAGGCCAAGTGGAGGGGGCACACTCTTTTTGCCAAAGCTCTGTTCTTTTCCTGTCAGCCCAGAGGATGTGGATGCAGGACGTGTTGAGGAGGAGGAGATGCCGGGGAGAATGGAGTCTAAAGAAAGCTTCTCTGCAGTCCTGCCTCTGCTCAATGGGCGCAGTCTCACCTCTTGATCCCTAGTTAGTCTCTGAAACCTGAATATCCTACAAGTGCCCAGGCTCTGGTGGCCACTGACTGGGGGACCCTGTTAGGTGGCTAGCTAGACATTTCCTGAGAGGGTCAGCTGAGACCTGAAGCCCACGGCAAAGCCTCACTTACTTGGACCTCCTCCCCGTGGGAAGGGGGAGAAACAACACAGGTCAGTCAGTCTTCCCAAATGTAATACTTCTGATAAAAAAGGGTCCAGAGGAGTCCAGAGGGAGTAAAACCCAATACGTGAAAAACACCACACTGCTTTCCACTCCCGGAAACACACCACTCCAGACTCTGCCGCATAACCTCTTTGCCCCAGGCTGCCTATGTGTGTGTGTACGTGTGTGTGTGTGTGTGTGTGTGTGTGTGCACGCACACTAGGAATTGAACCTAGGGGCATTCTATTGCTGAGATCCCTATCCCTATTTTATTTTTTATTTGGAATCAGTCTCACTAAGTTGTGGAGGGCCTCACTAAGTTGCTGAGGCTATCCTCAAACCTGCAATCTTCCTGTCTCAGCCTCTCAAGTATTGGGATTGCAAGTGTGCCCCACCATGCCATGCCCAGCACTCAGGCTGCTTGCTTTATTTATTTATTTATTTATTTATTTATTTATTTATTTTGCAGTACAGGGGAGGGAACTCAGGTGCCTTCTTCCTCCAGGACACACCCCAGACCTATTTTTTATAGTTTATCTGGAAAATGGTCTTTCTAAGTTGCTGGGACCCTCACTAAGCTGCTGAGACTGGCTTCGAACCTGCAATGCTCCTGTCTCAGCCTCCCAACCCAGATTGCTTTTAACCCCAGAAAACAGCCAGCTTCAGACATTTCCCTCTGGAGCATGACCCCTACCCCGTTTTCTCCGTGGCCTTTATCACATACTATCTAAATAAACTCCCTGAATAAAAAATAAGACAGGGCTGGGGTTGTAGCTCAGAGGTAGAATGCCTTTGGGTTCCATCCTCATCAACACACTAAAATAAAATAAAATAAAATAAAATAAAAACCTTTTATAGACCCCTTTTGTACTTCCTGTTTAAATGCTTTCCAAGCAAAGATGCAAGGGCTGAGGTCTTGCAGAACAGCACACACTCTCCCACCCCATGACGACTTACTGTCCATTAGCACCTTCCTCGCCCTGGGGCCTTATCCACACAGGCCTCCCACCTTCTAAAAGGGAGCCCAGCAATGGAGCTTTCTGGGAGCCAGCCCCAGCTCTACCCCTCGCTAACCCAGGGCCTCTGGCCAGCTTGGTGTTCCTCACTTGAAATGGGGTCTCCCTGAATCTCAGCCCATTCGGTCCCTTTTCTCCTGGGCTGTCTCATTCTTTACTGTCCTGGCATGCCCGCTGTCTTTCTGAGGTCAGGGCTGGTAGGGCCACTGTACCAGGTACAGCATGGGGTTTGAAGAGACTCTCTGTGACCCAGCCCAGCCTCACAGGGGTCCCCTGCATCTCACTACCCAGCCCCTGAGCACCCCCACCTCTCCCCCTGGGACCCCCTGGCCTGATGCTGAGCGGCTCACGATGCTCCCTAGGTGTGGGTGGAGGGCTGCCTGCGCATCCTGGCACCTTCTTGGAGGAGGCATTCACATCAGAACAAGGAAGAAGCGACAGGGCTGGGTGTGCCTCTGCAAGACCTCCCAGCCATGTCGCCCTCCCTGCTGACTCTGGAGAGACAGACGACAGACAGACAGACAGACAGACAGACAGACAGACAGACAGAGACAGACAGACAGACATGCTCTTAGGGACAGAATAGGAAAGACTCACATGGGCTGCTGGAGCGGGGAACAAGGGAAGGAGATGAGGGCCAAGAAGAGAATTTCCAGTGGTCGGGGATAAGATGTTCCATAGCAGGATCTTTAAGATTCAGAAAGAAGTCCACCAGGCGCACAGTGGTTGAGGTGTGGCAGCTCAGCTCCTGCAAGGCCCTGTCAGCCTAGGGAGTGAGTCTGTGGGTTCCCACCGAGCCAACCCCTTAAAGGCCTGCTCGGGCCAATCATGCGTGCTCTGGTGCCCTCTAGTGGAATCATGTCACACGTGCACAAGGCCAGCAATGGGTTCTACCCAACCTTTTACTTTTTCTTCTCTCCCCACACCCTCTTCCTGGTAAATAACACTTTCAAAACTGCAGGCACATGTCCATTCTGGGTACCATAAGAATCACCTCCCAAACACCATGAAGGAAACAGCTCACTAACACACAACTACACTTGTTTGATCCCAAGAGAATGTTGGTGTTGGCTCATTCAAATTTGATGCATCCCTACAAGAAGAAAAAAATATAGCTCCCCAAGTTGTCTGGATATCTGACTTTTATTATTACCTCTTGGGATCCACATCTGGGGTCCTCAGAGTTTTAAATTCACCCACCTGAAAAATGTCATAAACCTGGGTGGGATCTGATTCTGCGAGAAACTGAAAATAAGATGGGCTGGGTTGGTCATTCAAGAACTCACGGGCTCAGGAGAGTACAGAGGCTCCCTCGTCCAGGCCCCGAGGAGGCTGTGGCATCATGCTAAAAGTGCAGCCTGGGAAACCACGCGGACACTCACTGTCTCCCAGCCTGGTTCCTACCAGCTTCGCGACACTGAACAAGTTACTTACCATGTAGAGCTATTTTCTTTTTCTTTTCCTTTTCTTTTCTTTTATTTTCCTTCTTTCTTTCTTTCTTTCTTTTTTCTTTTCTTTTCTTTCTTTCTTTCTTTTTTTTTTTTTTTGCAGTACTGGGGATGGAACCCAGGGGCCTTCCACCCCAAGCTATACCCTCAGCTCTATTTTTCATTCTTTATTCTGAAACAGGGTCTCACTGAGTTGCAAAGGGCCTCACTAAGTAGCCAAGGCTGGCCACGAACCACAATCCTTCTGTCTCAGCCTCCCAAATGCTGGGATTACAAGCGTGCGCTACCACGCCCTGCTTAGGCTATTTTCTCATTTTCCAAGACCAGGATGACAGTAGCTCCTTCTAACAGAGTTGCAAGGACTCAACCAGATCCCGTGGTACAGCACTTGGCTCTGAGTGGCCGCTGTTGCTGCTGACACACAGAATGGCCACCAGGTCTGGAGACACACATGGCCAAGTGGGTGTCCAATGGGGGCTGGGAGGTGTGGAGGAGAGAGGGATCCCAGGCTGGGGCTGGGAGAGCAGAGGTCTCCGGCAACCACGGAGCAGGCCCAGGACAGTGAGGAGAGTTCTGACCAATGGGGCGGGTGGGCGTCTCGGGAGCACGCCCCCAGTTGGTGGCTGAAGCAGGAATTAATTATGCTTCTGTCCTTTACCTCTGAATGCTATTCATTCATTCATTCATTCATTTCTGCAAATATTAGATTCCTAACGTGGACTAGAAGACAAAATTAGCCAGAATCTGCTCTCAAAGACAACATGCCAGTTGGGAAAAAGTAAACGTGTGTGTGTGCGTGCGTGCGCGCGTGAGCGTGCGTGTGTATGTGTCTACTTCTGAGCTCCACTGCCAGCTCAGTGCTTTTTGTTTTGCTTTGTTTTTTTTTCCAGTACTGAGAATTGAACCCAGGGGCATTCTACCTCTGCGCTATACTCCCAGCTCTATTTTATACTTTTATTTTGAAATAGGGTTTCACTAAATTGCTGAGGCTGGCCTTGAACCTGCGACCTTCCTGTCTCTGCTTCCCAAGTACTGGGAATATATGTGTTTGCCACCACACTGGCTTACAAATGCATTTGTTAAAGTTCCAGGTAGGCCAGGCATGGTGGTACACGCTTGTAATCCCTGCATTCAGGAGGCTGAGACAGGAAGATCGCGGTTCTCGGACTGCCTCAGCGACTTAATGAGGTCTTCTGCAATTTAGTGAGACCCTGTTTCAAAATAAAGAATAAAAAATAGGGCAGGTGGTGTAGTTCGGAGGTTGAGTGCTCCTGGGTTCCATCCCCAGACCCCCCCCCAATAAAAGTTCCAGGTAGTGTTCAATACAATAAAAAGAAACCCAAAGGGAGGTGGGAAACCTCAGAGGGAGTCATGAAGAAAGGCCTAAGGAGATGACACTGGACCAACTGACAAATAGGAGCCAGATGGGTGGAAATAGGATGAAAATGCTTTCAGGCAAAAGGAACAGCATGTGCAAAGGTCCTGAGGTGGGGCTGGACTCCACAGAATGGAAGGAAGGAATACCAAAAGTCAGAACAGCTGGCCAGTTGTGGGAGAGGAGTCCAGGCAGGTGGGTGGGACCAGGCCACCTCAGGTAAGTTTTTAAGGAAGGATGAAATCGGGTAACAACTGTGAAAAAGTGCTTAGTAAACCATCTCAAGATTCAAATGTATCTTGAGAAATAGTAAGAGGTTCTTCTATAAGGAGAAAAGAAGAAATAGTCCTTAACTGAAGCAAGGAGAACTTGGATTCAGTTTTAGGAAAAGCTCAGGCTGTAGGAGCCATGTATTAGAAGAACAGTTTCCAAAACAAATACTGTATCAAAAGGTTTTCACGTGTGTGTGTGTGTGTGTGTGTGTGTGTGTGTGTGTGTGTATTGTTAGGGATTGAACCCATGGATGCTCTATCTCTGACCTATACCTCAGCCCTATTTTCTTTTTTATTTTAAAACAGGGTCTCCCTATGTTCACAAGCACTGGCCTCAAACCTGTGATCCTCTTGTCTCATATTCCCAAGTACTGAATTACGGGCATGCCACCACTCCTGGCTTAAAAAGGTTTCCATTTTTGTTTTAAGGATATGGCTGGGGAAAAGGTGTCTCTCCATGATAAAGCATCTACCAAGTATTCAGGAAGCCCTAGTTTCCATCACTAGCAACACACACACACACACACACACACACACACACACACACACACACACACACACAGCTGGTCTTGTAGCTCAGCATTTGCCTAGCATGTACAAGGCCCTGGGTTTGGTCCCCAGCAACACAACACACACATACACACAGAATATGGCTGGTCCTGAGACAGAGGAATTAAAAAAACAAAAACAAAAACAAAAAACAAAAAAACTCATGGTATTGGTGGTGGATGAGGATTCCAGAGAAGACCTTGCTGGAGGGAAAGGGGATAGACCAGTGTTCTCTTTCCAGGGCAGAGCTGCAGCTCCCTCTGGCGGTGCCAGGGCTTCAGCCAGCCAGGCAGCGGCTCTGCCACCCTTACAGGTTGGGGGCCGGACCAGGCGGGGAGCCCACAGGCCTGAGCATGCCGAGCCTCACCCATGAGAAGGGAGTCAGGACCCAGCCTGGTTGGAGACGGCTGAGACGAAGGGAACGAGTCCCAGTGGGTAGCTGTGGACCACCCAGCTCAGGGAACAGGGGCCTGTGCGTCCCCGTGAGATCCAGGGCCTGCTCCCAAGGTCCGCTTCAGCTGTAAAACTCAGGACTGCTCCAGCCCCCAGGGGCCTGGCCAACCCCTCAGAGGACTCACACACACCTCCAGCCCAGGATCCCAGGTGCCCCATCCAGGAGACCAAGAACAGGGGGCCTGGGGGCGCCCTCCACGCCTGCCCTCCCGACAACTCCGCATCTGTCTGCCTCGTGCGCCGCTCCATTCCCTTCCTCTTAACCATTGGCTGGGGTGTCTAGAAGAGTCTCCTCCATCTGGCTGAGCCATCTCCTTCTCACCGATACAGCCCAGCCCAGTGCTCCACCCACCCCACCTCAGAAAGCTCTCTGCACTGACGTGGAGGGCCAGCGCCCAGGCCAACATAAACAGACGCCTCTACCCGCAGAATTCGAGGGCTCGGCACTCCCTAGACATCCACAGACCCAGAGATGTCCCAGGTGACATCAGAGACAAGGACCAGGCAGGAGCGACGACAGAGATCAGAAAGGAAACGGTGTCCCACTCACTTGATGAAGTACACTGCTCCTTCCGGGGTGGAATCCGTCTCCCAGCCCTTGGGCAGACCTGGAGGAAGCCAAATCACAGAATGAGAAGGTGTGGAACCAGCGTCTCCTCCAGCTCAGCCCCCCTGAGGCGGAAGGTTCACAGACAAGCCGCAGCATTCAGAGAGACCCGTTCCCCTTCTTTTGCTTATTATTTCTAGCACCTGAGTTTCCAGCAAATAATGAGATATGTGGCCGTGGGTGTGACATCCTCTGACAATGGCCAAGTAAATAAGCTAAGTGATTCAAGGGACAGTTGCCTGATGGGATCACACATTCACTCAACAAACCTTGTCTGGGCATCTGCATTGGCCAGGTCCTGGGCCAGCACCCAGACATGGCAGTGAGCACACAGGTAGTTGTCCTGGACGGGTCCTCGGGATCATACTACCAGCCCCCTTATAACACAGACATCGAAGCTGGAGCCATGGGCAGGCCACTCACCCTGGACTCACAGGTAAATAGCACCTGAGATTGAACTGAGACCCAGGTCTCCAGATCCCAGGCCAGTGCTACAACCTACAGACTGCTGCTCCAGAACCTGGACCAGACAGCAAGGGCCGGGGAAATCAGTCCAGAAATGGAGAGGTTGGCTTTTTAATTTTCAATAGCATCTCTGTCAAAAGCGTATCCATGGAGATGCTGAGAGAGGAGCATTACAGAGTCTGAGAGGCAAGGGCTGGCTGGAGGGGGGAGCTGACCTTGGCGGGGAGGTGCCCAGCCATCCCCAGGTAGGCGCAGCTCTCCACCTCCAAAGAGCAGCCCGTGGGGCACCCTGCACACCCTCCAAAACAGCCATTTGGCCTTGTCCCAGCTTCCCGCACATAGGCCCCCTCCACTCCCTGGCAGAGGAGGAGGCTTTTGAGAACCCCAGAGAATCTACCATCTGGCTGGCATTATGCTCCTGTAATTCCAGCTACTTGATAAACTGAGGCAGGAGGATCACAAGTTCAAAGCCAGCCTGGGGAACTTAGCGAGACTGTATCTCAAAATAAAAAATAGCCAGGCGTGGTGGCGCATGCTTGTAATCCCAGTACCTGGGAGGCTGAGACAGGAGGATCCCGCAGGTTCAAAGCCTCAGTGAGGCTCTCAGCAACTTAGTGAGACCCTGTTTCCAAATAAAAATATAAAATGGGTCTGGGAGTGTAGCCCGGAGGTAGAAGTCCCCTGTGTCCCATCCCTAGTACCACCAAAAAATAAATAAAAATCTAAAAATTTAAAAAATAAAAAGGACTGGGGGTGCAGCTCAGAGGTAGAGCACCCCTGGGTTCAATCCCCAGGGGGGGGGGGAGAGAGAGAGAGAGAGAGAGAGAGAGAGAGAGAGAGAGAGAGAGAGAGAGAGGGAGAGGGGCTCTCAGTCAGAGGTAGAGGTAGATAGGGAACTGGCTAAGTTAATTCCTTTTGGGCGTGCATGAGCCCCCTGGATGACACTGGAAAACAGGAGGGATTCTCATGACAATCACTACCACCTTCTGGATCAGCCCAAATACCTGTCTTGGGTTTCTGAGGTTTTACAAGACACACAGCCATTCTCTGTTGGTCTGAGCGTCTCTGCCATCTTATTGCTATGGGGCACAGGTTACAGAGAGCATGGCCTGGGTTCTGTAACGTGGCCTGTTTGGTTTTTCTTCATCTATTTTACTCATTTGTATTTATTTGTTTGTATTTATCCATAATTATTGCTGCTGCTGCTGCAGCTGCTGCTTCAGCAGAACGGCAGCTAGTGAGCCCAGGTTCTGCCCAAGACTCAGCCCAGAAAAATAATGAGCACTGCCATGTGGTGCAGCGCATCCTTCCTCTGAGCCCTGCATGTTACCTGTGCTAGCGCATTAATCCACGGAGCTCCATTCCACAACACAGGTATCCGCCCAGACATGTTTACAGATGAGGAAACTGAGGCCTAGACAGGTTAATCAACTTGCTTGAGGTCACCCAGAAAATGCCCGGGCCAGGACACGCTGCTGGTCTACTGCCTCCAGAGCCCACACTCTCTCCTCTGTGCGTCTCCATGAATGCTGCTTGTCCCCCCTGTCCCTGCGGGAGGACGTTCCCATTCAGAAGGGCGTGGATTGGCAGCCTCCCCAAGCAGAGGGATCCCCATTGGGTCAGAATCATAAATAATCCTGCTACTGTGAGGTGCCTGGGAAAGAAGCCAAGGTGGATTTTGTCCCCTGCCTTTTTCTAGCAACTTCCCTCCACACTGCCCTCTCTGCCCGGGCAACACCAAGAGCGCTTATATTCCTGTCCAGGCGGTGTGCCCATGGAGGCAGCTGCCCGCCCGGCAAGCCTTGGGGCATCTTAACCCCTTCCTGGCCTTAAGTGACCAGTTGGCTGAGCAGGAAAGAAATGGCTGTTCATCTTCCAGCCCTCCCCTGAGTGACGACAGACTCCACCGTGGGCACCTGAGAGCCTGAAGGCAGCAACGACCTGAGGTCCTGGGACAAAAAGCCCCAGACAGGTGGCAGGAGACCAGCCTCAGGTTCAAAGACAAGACAGCCGGCATGGTGGTGCACGCTTGTAATCCAGTACTTGGGAGGCTGAGACAGGAGGATTGCAGGTTCTTAGCCAGCCTCAGCAACTTAGTGAGGCCTTCTGCAACTTAGTGAGATCTTGTTTCAAAATAAAGAATAAGAAATAGGGCTGGGGGTGTAGCTCGGAGTAGAATGCCCCTGGGTTTAATCCCCAGTACCTTATACACACTCAAAGATGGTGGTGGCAGTAACAGCAGCAGTCACCTCCCTTTCTGTGCAGCCCTGGCCTCCTCCTTATGAGGTTCATAACCCTCTCCCAGTTACAGGAGCAGAAGCTAAGTCCTAGGAGAACAGAGCTACCACTCAGGAGACCGCGGATGGCGAACAGAGCCAAGGTGGGAGTGGGGCCTCTCCTCCCAGAGCGTCTCCATTGAAGCGCAGGGCCACTGGGCTCCTTAGCCAGGAGGCCTCAGCCAGGTACCTCCTCTGCTCTTCAGCTTTCCTCCCCTAAAAGAAAGGGGTTGGACTCCATGGAGTCTTCCAGCTCCCAAACATGATGATTCCAGCAAAGAAGCTAAAAGAAATAGGTTCCGGGCAAGTGGAAACCCTACCTGCTGTGTCCAGCAGGACCGGCTGTGCCCCGCGAGTGACCAGGCTCCTGAAACCCATCCTGGCTGTCCCTCAGGTGGAGGAGGAGAAGGGAGATTTCCCTACACGTGGTCCACACCCCTCCTCCCACTGGCCTCTGGGTGCTTGGCCTGTGGCTCCTTTGAAGTTACCCTGGTGCTGATGCCTGGTGTCTCCACACTGCCTTTCAGGCCAGACCTCTCCCCCCCCCGCCCCGTTTTTTTCTTATGATGCTGGGGATTGAATTCAGGGGCATTCTACCTGAGCTACACCCCCAACTCTATTTTATTTTTATTTGGAAACAAGGTCTCCCTAACTTGCTGACGGCTCCGCTAAGTAGCTGAAGCTGGCCCCACACCTGTGATCCCCGTCTCGGCCTCCCAGGTACTGATATTATAAGCGTGTGCTACCATGCCTGGATACACCAAACCCCCCCCCCCTTTTTTTTTTTTTTTGGTGGTACTGGGGGTGGAACCCAGAGGCTTTCTACTCCCGGGCTATACTCCCAGACCTATTTTTATATTTTATTTGGAAACAGGGTCTCACTAAGTTGCTGAGAGCCTCGCTAAGTGGCTGAGGCTGGCTTCGAACCTGTGTGATCTTCCTGTCTCAGCCTCCCAAGCGCGGGGATTACAAGTGTGAGCCACCACTCCCGGCTACACCAAACCCTTTTTAGTGTCTGTTTCGTGTGTCCTGCTGGCCTGTGCATGTCCCTCCTTTCCCAGTAAGGTCAGGGTCAGCTTGGCCCCTCTTCTTCTATGTTAAGTTTCTTCCCAGCAGGAGGGAATTCCTACTGGCCACAAAGGGATATTTACATTTAAATTGATTTTTAAAAAATCCAGATCTTTAGTAGCACTAGCCATATTTCCATTGCCCGTTAGCCACATGGGGCTAGTGGTGGCTGCACTGGGCAGAGCAGATGGAGAAGAGTCATGGCGAGCACAGGGGACGCGGTGGGGGCTGCCCCGGCTGGGGGCCTCGGATAGAGGGAGCTTTTTCTTTTTTTTTTCTCTTTTCCTTTCTTTCTTTGCACCTTTCTCCCTTCCTCCTCTTTCCCCTCCCTCCCTCTCTCCCTTTCTTTCTTTTTTATAGTGTGGATTAAACCCAGTAGCATTCTACCTCCAAGCTACACCCCCAGCTTTATTTTATTTTTTATTTTGAAACAAGGTCTCACTAAGTTTCCGAGGCTGGCCTCAAGTCTGTAATTCTGCCTCAGTCTCTCAAGTGCTGGAATTACAGGTGTGTGCCACCATGCCCGGGTTGGAGGGGACTTTCTTTATTTTTAATTTTTTTTAATTTTTATTTTTTTGTGTGTGGTACTGGGGGTGGAACCCAGAGGCTTTCTACCTTCGGGCTATACTCCCAGATCCATTTTTATATTGTATTTGGAAAAAGGGTCTCACTAAGTTGCTGAAAGCCTCACTAAGTAGCTGGGGCTGGTTTTGAACCTGTGCGATCCTCCTGTCTCAGCCTCCCAAGTGCTGGGATTACAAGCATGTCCTCTAAGGTCTGCCCAGACAGAAATGGTGGAGGTGGAGGCTTGGAGAGACCTGGACATGAGCACTGACATCCTGCAAAATGCCCAGGTGGCCCAAAGGTTTCTCCATGGGGAAGGGGAAGTTGGCGCAGAGCTGGGCAGATGGGCTCCTTACCTGGGCTGGAGGAGTATCCACTCTGGATAGGTGATTCCGTACCAGGGTGCAGCCAGCTGGTTGATTTCTCCTCATCACTATGGAAGGACCAATAAGAAAAGGTCAGGTTCAAGAAAGGCTTCTCTGGTGGGCTCCTGTCTCCAGATGCACGTGGCCTGACCAGCCAAGCCAGGCCCTGTGTTCATTCACATTCACACCCTATCTGCAGAGCAGGCCCTGAGGATTCAGAGCTGAACAATGTCTGATCCCTGGCCTCGAAGAATTTATAACCCACCCAGGAAACAGATGCAGAAAGGAATGGTTGCAATACAATGCACAGGAGCTGCAATCCCAGCTCTGGTGATGCCCGGGAGGCATGGAGCCATCCCAGACAAGAGGCGCTCCCTGGAAGGGTTAAGGAAGGGAGCGTGAAGCCCTCAGAGAAGAGGCTGCACCAGAGGTGACTGTGGAAGCCAGGTAGGGGCGGCAAGGAGGGTCCCCCACTGGCCGCTCCTCTGATGGATGAGGACCAGAGGAGGCTGCAGAACGAGACCTCAGCATCTGCAAACAAGGTCTTCATTTACGACATTTGCTCATGTTAGAAACTACAGATTATACGACCGAGGTCCAGAGAAGTTAAGTGATTTGTCTGAGGTCACACCAGTAAGTGATGACACCAGAATTCAGGCCTAGGCCTGCCCCCACAAATCCCAAACTCTTTCTAACACCTAATGGCCAGCAGGGCAGGATCCCCAATAGCGCAGGCCCTCTGGGCTCCATATCTATTGGGCACAAGAACCCATCGATATTTCTTGAGCCCCATCATTCAAGTGACATAGATTTTCCAGAGCCAGATATGACCCAGCAGGAAGCACCCCCAAACTTTTTCTGTGCCATTTGTAATTCTTCCCCTTAGCTCTCCTGGCCCCCTCCCCCACAACACCAATCTGTTATCACTAAAGGTTTGTTTGCACTTTTGAATGGAATAGTGCATGCTAGACTTCTTTGCCCTTTCTTCCTTCCAGCTTCCATGTAGCACGTGTCAGTATTTCATTCCGTTTTATTGCTGAGTAGTATTCCACTGTAGGATACACCAGTGTGTCCATCCATTCACCTGTTGATGGACATACAGGTTGTTTTCCACTAGGGGGGTCATTATATATAAAGCTGCTATAAGCTTTTGTGTACACTATGTAGACATAGGCCCTTTTCCTCTCTTGACTCCATTAACTTTTCTCCAAGATTAGACATCCGATACAGGAAAAGATTTCTCAGCTGTCCCACCCCTCTGATGAGCCAAGAAGAACCAGAGTCACAGTTCTAGTGAGCCACTGGGAGCCATTGGGAAAGATGTCTCACTACAAGGCCTCTGGTCTGAACTTTGGTCCTGGGATGCAGTGGAGAGGTAGCAGAGGAAGGGGACGGCTGCGTGAAAGTCAGCCAATGTCCTCAGCCCCTAACGTCTGCTTTTCAGCTGTCCTGACAATTTTTTTCTTGTTTTTTAATTTTATTTTTAATTTTTGGTACTGGGGATTGAATCCAGGGTTGTTCTACCTCTGGACTACACCCCAAGCCCTGTGTGTGTGGGGGGGAGGTACTGGGAATGGAACCCAGGAGCATTCTACCTCTGAGCTACACTCTAGCCCTATTTCTTTTTTTTTTTTTTTTTTTTTTTTGGTGGTACTGGGGTTCCTGGAAGCCCTTCTACCTCCGGGCTACATTCCCAGACCTATTTTACATTTTTATTTGGAAACGGGGTCTCCTAAGCCAGCGCGCACGGCTGGCTTCGTACCTGCATGATCCTCCTGTCTCTGCCTCCCAAGCGCGGGGATTACAAGCATGCGCCACCACGCCCGGTGTATTTTTTTTATTCTTTATTTTGAAACAGGGTCTCACTAATTTGCAGAAGCCCTCACTAAGTAGCTGAGGCCTTCTGCGAACCTGATCTTCCTGTCTCAGCCTCCCAAATGCTGAGATTACAAGTGTGTGCCACTACGCCTGGCTTCTTTTTTTTTTTTTCTTTTTTTTTTTTTTTTCATTGCTAGGGATGGAACCCAGGGCCATTCTACCTCAAACCTACATCCCCAGCCCTATTTTTAAATTATTCTTTATTTTGAAACAGGGTCACACTAATTTGCAAAGGGCCTCACTTAAGTAGCTGAGGCTGCCTGCAAACTGCAACCCTCCTGTCTCAGCCTCCCAAATGCTGGGATTACAAGCATGCGCCACCATGCCCGGCCCAAGCCCTTTTTAAAAAAATATTTTATAAGCTGGGTGTGATGATGCATGCTTGTAATCCCAGCATTCAGGAGGCTGAGACCAGAGGAACGTTTTCTCGGAAAACTTCAGCTACTTAGTGAGGCCCTCCGCAACTTAGTGAGACCCTATTTCAAAATAAAGAATAAAAAATAGGGCAGGAGGTGGAGTTCAGAGGTCAAATGCTCCTGGGTTCCATCCCCAGACCCACACAAAAAAAAATTTGTATTGAAATTTTTTATGTTTAAGTTGCTGAGGCTGGTCTCGAACCTGAGAACCTCCTGTCTCAGCCTCCCAAGTACTGGGATTAAGGTCTGCACCACCACAACTGACTTTGTTCTAAGATTTTCCAGTGCCTGACCATGCTTTTCTCTCACATTGTTGGCTCCCTCAGACTTCCCAGCCACCTCCAGCCCAGAGGGATGCCCTGGACAACCCCATCACACCATCCACTTCCCACCACAGCCCTCTTTCTCCCTTATTCTCCCCTGGCCACGAACAATGCAGCCACAGGCCGTCGCCACACCAGCACTGGGCTGATGGGGGAACAGGACCTGGGAGGACTGGTGTCACTACAAAGCCACACAGTGTCCAAGCTCAGCTGGGCCCTGAGTGCCATCTAGAATCTTCTTCAGTCTCTGGTCAGTTGCCATTTGCAGAATGGCTTTCCCATCAGTCTCATTTCCAGACCTGTCACTACCACCACCATCCCCCTTAAGATCCCTCCACTCTTAATAGCTGAGTTTATCGTGTGTGTGTGTGTGTGTGTGTGTGTGTGTGTGTGTGTGACTTCCCTGTCACTTACTGCTGTTTGAACCCAGGGACATTCTATCTTTAGCTACACCCACCATCCCTATTTTATTTTTACTTTGAAACAAGGCCCTGCTAAGTTACTGAGGGTCTCACTGAGTTACTGAGGCTAGCCTCGAACCTGTGATCCTCCTGTCTCAGCATCTCAAGTACTAAAATTACAGCGGTGCACTACCACACCCATCTGAGCTTCATAGGTTTCCCTGATACATCCAACCACCCTCCCCATATCCTCATCCATCTTTCAATCCTGTTCTCTGCACTGGAGATGCGTAGCCTTCTCCCATGTAAGGCTAACTGCTGTGCTAGGGCTGTGGCCCCATCTTGTCCTATCTCTCCTCATTCTACCTAGCTTCCCAGACTCGCATCGCCACCGTTGTCCTCACCACAGGCTCCATCGCTTTCCCTCTTCTTTCCCCTCCCTGTCAATGCCACCTCCCCTCCAACTTCTTGTCTCAAACCCCTCTCCTCCTTGACCCACATCCCTCCTGGAAATGAGTCCCTCCCAGCTTTCTCTACTTCCTGCCTCCCAGCCCTTCCCTGAAACCTCTTTACACTAAAGACACTTGCCTGCCCCCAACATTCCAGAACCTAGGAGACACTTCCAGTCTTGGGCCCATCTGGTCTTCCTGGGGCACTCAACACTGTCTACTACTCCTTCCTTCCTCCTGCTCAAACCCTCTCTTCCTTGCCTCCCGGGGCAGCACTCTGGCCTGGTGCTGCTGCCCTCTGTCACCCCTCGTCCTCCTCCTCCACCCGGCCTTTCTTCTGCTAACATGTCCTTAAACGCTGGCACTATCCAGCTGCCCTCCCATCTTCTCCCTCGTATGCTCTGCCCCCTCTGCACGGTGACTCTGAGGATTGTCTCCAGCCCAGCCTGCTCGCTCCAGCAGTCCCCCAGGCTTCACCCCCAGATGTCCCTCGGGACCTCAAACTCAGTATCTCCTTGCTAAACCTGCACTCCCCCTAAAACAGGCTCCTCTTCTCCTGCTCCTGCTCCCTGCCAAACTCAAGCTAGAAATTCTGAGCGCTCTCTTTGCCCTCCCCAATGTTCAGCAGTAGACAGACACTCTATCCGGTTCCTAAAGGGTTCTCCCTTCTCTCTTTCCCTCTACCCCCTTCTCCCTACTCTAATTCAGTCCCATCAGCTGACAACTCCCTCACAACTGCTTCCCAATCACTTTCCAGACCTCGAGTTCCTCCCCCTCAAATCATCATCCCTTGAGCTACCAGAGGGATTGTTCAGAACACAGATGTGACAAGTCAAGCCCTTGTCTGAAGTCTCCTTTGGGGTCTTATCCTGTAAAGGATCACGTTCAAACCCCTCGAAAGCTGCGCCTTCCTACTTTCCAGCCGTGTCCTCTGCAGCCCCCCAGCAGCCCTATGCATCTCTACGGAGCCCCAGGAATGGCTTTAGAGGCGCCGTGCCCACTCTGTGCCCACGCCCATGTGCCCACTCTGTGCCCACGCCCATCAGTGCTGCCCTTCCCCAGCTACCGAGGGCCCTTTTGCTCTCCTCCCTGGCCCAGCGCAGCACGTGCTGTGCTCCCCTGTCTTGTTTCTACAGCCTTGGGCAAATACATGCCTCTAGAATGTCTCTTGTTGTTTCCCAAGTATTTGTGCTTTCTTCCTACTACCTTAGAGGGAAAACCTGCAGCTTATTGCTTTTTTCTCCAGTGCCTAGCACTGCGGCAGATAAGAAACGCTCCACATGTGTTTGCAGAATAAAGACCAAAAGAAGCGAGAAGGCCATCAGGAGCTGGGGAGAGGAGCCAAATGGCCGCTTCGTCAGAAGGCCTGAGAGGCTCGCTGGGATTCTGGAGCTCAGGTCCTGCCCCAGATCTTCTCAATAGGAATCTCCAAACGGAGCACTCAGGAATCAGCCTCTTTAGTAACTTCCTTAGACGATATTTGTTGTTGTTTTTCCCCACACTGGGTCTCATTATGTTGCCCTGGCTGGCTTCAAGTTCCTGGGCTCGACTGATCCTCTCGCCTCAGCCTCCAGGGTACCTGGGACCACAGGCAGGAGCCCGTCACACTGGACCCATCACACCCAGCCTCCATGAGTCCTGGATGGTCTCTAAAGTCTGCAGCCACTGAGGGGACTCCAGCTTGCTTGCCTGCTTTATTTATTTATTTTTCAAGTACTGGGGATGGAACCCAGGGGCATTCTACCTCTGAGCTGCAGCCCCAATCTGATTTTTTATTCTTTATTTGGAAACAGGGTTTCACTGAGGTGCAGAGGACCCCTCTCAGTAGCTGAGGCTGGCCATGAACTGCCTTCCTCTTGTCTCAGCCTCCCAAGTACTGGGGTGACGAATGTTCACCACCACCCCTGGCTTCTCCAGTTTTAATCCTAGAGAAGTTCTGTTATTTAAGAACCTGACCTAAGGTAAAAAACTTTCCTGAAGTTAATTTCTAGGATAATGACAGCATCAATTATGATAATGTGGTGATAATTACAGAAGAAAGGACTTAAGCAAGTGTGGCTACTGAGAAATACCAAAGGGAAAACTCTACCTGCCCCGGGGCTCCCGCAAAGGCAGTCTGGTATCAGGGAAAGTGGGGCACTGGAGTCTGCAGATGCCAGGCCGAGCCCCAGCTCCTGGGAACTAACTAGTGGCTTTATCTTAGCCGAGCACTCTTGGCCTCTCCGGACCTGGCTGCCCCTTCTAGACCAGGGGCTTGACCTGGCTTAAGCAGGGGCTGCTTCAGGACTCCTCTCAGCTCCAAGGCTCTGTGAGCACTCTCTGGAGGAAGGGGACGCTTGTCAAGTGCAGATAAAGGTCCAGAATGCTGTGCTTCTAGACCTGCTCTATCATTGGGAGAATTCTATGCTGGCAAAAGATGAGTCTGGGAGAAGCGAGCCAAGTGGGGCCACTTTGTTATAATGAGATTAGGCCACAGCCATTTTGGTTTATGAAATTAATATACCAGTGCAGATATATTACTGACAGTAGCAAAGCTGCTCTCTTCCCTAAAGAACACTGCACAGACAGTGGGCATCTACCTTCTACTGCCCCTCGAGTAGTCTGGGAAAAAAGCAGAGGAAGGCTGCTGACCTGGGGACACTGAGTCTGGGAAGCGCCAGGAACTGGGTGGTAGGTTGAGGCTGGTATGTGGGGTCTCCCGCAGGAAAGTCCGGGTGGGGGGACATGACAGAGATCCACCTTTGGCCCGTAGCTGAAGGAACTCCAGGCTGGGCACTGGCCTAGCCCTCCCCCGCAGGGCCCTGTGGTCAGGGGAGCCGGGGAAAGGCCAGCACCTCCCTGCCCTGCCCTGCCTGGCCTCTGCTGGACTTTGCCCCATTGAGGAAAAGGCGGGAGACTCATTCAAACAGGCATCGTGATAAACTTATTAGTCATGCCCGTTGTTCCGGCTACCCTTTCCCTCCGCCCTCCAGCCTACCCCCAGCCCTGCCACCTTTCAAGTTGGAAAACTTTAAAGAAAACAAACGAGGGAAAGAAAGAAAAGGGAAAAAAAAAGAGGGAGGGAGGGGGGAGAGAGAGAGAGACCTACGTACTTGATGAAGAAGATCCTCCCACCGCCGTCTACTCCGTAGGTCCACCGGCCGGGCAAGTCCAGCCAGTCAATCTCATCGGCCATCGCGGTGTCCCCGCAGCCCCGGCCGGCGCCCCCGCTCTCGGCCGCGGGGCGGCGGGGGAGGGTCGGCGCGGTCCGCCGGGCTGGCCGCGCACCTCCGGGGTCCCTGGCAGCGACTCGGGCCTCGCTGGAGGCGAGCTGGCCGCGAGCCGGGCGGCGGGGAACCCGGAGCGCTTAACCCTGGCGGGGCCGGCAGCCGCAGCCCCAGACACCACCTCCCAGCTCCTCTTCCGACCGTCTCCAGAACTTTAATGACGGGCAATTAGCGCGGAGAGTAATTACGACGCTCCTCCCGCCCGGGCTGCAGCGGGCAGCGGGAGGCGTGCGTCCGCGTCCCGGCCCCGGCCCCGGCCCCTGCGGCTCGCCGCTGCCCGCCAGCCTCGGAGCCTCGGAGCCTCGGGAGGGAGCAGGTTGCAGTGAGCGAGCCCCGGTGTCGGCGCGATCGCATCCCGCACCGAGCCCAGGCCAGGGGCGGGGCCCGCCGCCGCCGCCGCCGCAGGTGAGCGCAGCCGAGCGCGGCCACCCAGACCCGAGCCTTGAGTCACCACCTGCGCGACGTGTCCGCAGGAGGCCAAACCTGCTTCTACTGGGTGGGGGGTTAGCGCCCGAACAAAGGTCAGATGCACCCAAGGCTGGCGCGCCGGGGGAGCCGAGGGGCCCTGGAGCCTCTCCTGGCTGAGAAGCCAACCTAGCTCAGCTCAAGCTGCTTCCTTACTTTTGCTTCTGAGCACCTCCTCTGAGAAGCCTGCTGGGATTAGGTAAAATAAATAAATAAATAAATAAATAAATAAATAAATAAGTAAGTAGGGCTAGGGGGTGTAGCTCAGAGGTAGAAGGACCCGGGTTCAATCCCCAGTTTAAACAAACTAACAAACACATAGAAATATACAGCTTTCAAACCCTTACACTCCATTCCCCCTAACTGGCACCAGAAGTGGAAAAGGAAAAAGGAAAGACTGCCAGGGTGTGTGCGTGGTGGGGTGGGGTGTCTGTGTGGTGTGTTGGGGTGTCCGTGTACAGAACGCAGGTTGCAAGCGTTCAGTACCAGGATATAAAAATCAAAGTATCACCAGAGACGGTAGTGCTACCGTCTCTGGATCTGTATCAAAGCTGGTGTCCATCCCACATGCCCAACATACTCAGCACCTGCTCCTGGAGATCCCATTAGGTGCCCACTGTTTTAATTGTTGTGCCAGGCTCAAAGAAATAATTAATTAAGCAATGGGAGAAGTGTGTGTGGGGAAGGGGTACTGGGGATGGAACCCAGGGGCTTTCTACCTCTGAGCAACACCCCCAGCCTTATTTTATTTTTTTATTTTGAAACAGAGTCTCACCAAGTTGCTTAGGACCTTGCTAAGTTGCCGAGGCTGGGCTTGAACCCATGATCCTCCTCTCTCAGCCTCCCAAGTGCTAATATTACAGGCATGCACTGCCACACCCAGGTTTGAGATGCCTATCTTTAAAGGCAGCAGTGTGTCTCGGGACCATTGCAAAGTATCTGTGAAGTGAAGGTATTTTTTGTGTGATCATTCTAAGGGACTTGATCCCCCTTCTATGAGACAACTCCTACTCGTCCTTTTAGTGTCTGTCCATGCGCCACCAGGAAGCTATTCTGGACTCCGCCCCAGATTTTTATGTCTTCTGTGTGTCGTGGTGCCTTGTGAATAATCCTGTAGTGACATTTATCACACTGTAATGCAGTGATTGATTTACTTCTCCGTCTCCGTCACTGCCTCTGTGCTCCTCCTCCAGGCAGGGGCTCCATCTTACTCACCTTTATATTATAACCCAGCACCTGCCCAGAGTACACAAGTAATGTTTGATGACTGCCGGATACGGTCACACCTGGGAGCTACTCTTCGCTTCAGCCGTAATCCTGTACTTTGGGACTTTATTCAGGGGCATGGGGAATTTAACCATCAGCAATGGCCAGGTGTGTGGGGGAGAGCTTTCTGGAAAAAATAAATAGCCAGGGAGCCTTTCCAGATATTCCAAGCCATTAACCTGGAAGGTGCAGCATATATAATCAGAGGGGTTGTGAACCTAGAAGATGTATCAGAGGACATCTAGTCCCGTCCTATTGTCTTAAAGATTGGAAACTGAGGAGCGGAGAAGGGGCCGGTCGAGGTCACCGAGCAAGGTGGTGGCTGAGAAGGATCTGCCCGCTAATGTCCCAGGCCCGGGCTCTTTCCATTACATCATTCTGCCTCCACCACTAGAAATTAAATCTGCCAACATACACAGGCTGGTTCCCCGCTGCCAGGTCTGAGTCCATTTTCCAGATGCAGAAGAGGCAGAAACAGAGCAGAAACCCATAGTACACAACTTGTCTCTCCCTTCCAAGATTCTACGCATTTCTAGTAGAGAAAGCTGCATTTGACAATAAATCAAAGGTGTGTGTGTGTGAGAGAGAGAGAGACAGACAGACAGACAGACAGAGGATTGAACCCAGAGGCATCCTACCTCCAAGTTATGCCCCTGATTTTATTTATTTATTTATTTACTTATTTATTTATTTATTTATTTATTTTTGCTTTGAAACAGGGTCTTGATAAGTTGCTGAGAGTCTCACTAAGTTGCTGAGGCTGGCCTGGAACCCGTGATCCTCCTCCCTCAGCCTCCCAAGTACTGGGATGACAGGCCTCCATCACTGTGTCCAGCTTCCAGCCACATTTGAAAAGAATAGATGAGGCCCTTGGTGCCCCTTAGTTCCCTAAATGGGAAACGATGGAGGCTCGAGGGAGCAGACTCCTTGCCAGGACCAGTCCCAGCCTTGTGAAACACCTGTAAGACTCATCCCACTGATAGCACAGCCACCTGCCCAGCCCTGTGATATCCGGAGATCTAAACCACGAGAATCTTTGCCAAGATGCCTCAAGGGAAAATACCAGCAAGCAGGGCTGGGACTGGGAGTCCAGTCCAACCTGAGCAACCAGTAAGGGCAGCTACATGTGGGTGGAAGTAGGGGACAGCATGATATGTGTTTGAAAACACGTGTGACCCCTGTCTTCTTGGAGGAGTAGGGGCTCCTGTGGACCTCCGCATTGCTGTCTTGTTTAACCGCTAATCTAGCCTGGGCTTCCTACAAACATTCACCTAAACAAGAAAAGGTCAGTGGTGGGATATTTTGATTTATTTTTTCTCATTTGAAATAAAAAATCAAGTTTGAAAATCTTTTTCTAACTGTAGTAGTAACTTTTAATATTCTAGTTCTTGTTTATCCATCACAACATTGATATAACTAGCAATGACATTTTAGCAAAAGAGCCACAGATATGCAGAAGAAGAATATAAAACTCAGCTAAAAACAGCTCCTGGCTCAACAATTGCCTGGAAGAAGGAGGGGGGTTGATAAGATAAAATGAAAATCTTACATGCTTAACAATCAAGTCGTAAATTTAATTGTTCCCCAGACCCATACCAAATATTTTTTGTTTGTTTTGTTTTTGTGTGGCACTGGAAATTAAATCTAGGGGCATTCTATCTCTGAGCTACACCTACAGCTCTTTTTATTTATTTTTTATTTTTATTTTTTTTGTGTGTGGTACTGGGGGTGGAACCCAGAGCCTTTCTACCTCCGGGCTACACTCCCAGACCTATTTTATACTTTATTTGGAAACAGGGTCTCACTAAGTTGCTGAGAGCCTCACCAAGTAGCTGAGGCTGGCTTCGAACCTGTGCAATCCTCCTGTCTCAGCCTCCCAAGCGCGGGGATTACAAGCGTGCGTCACCACACCTGGTGTCTTTTTATTTTTTGAAATAGCATCTTGCTACGTTGCTGAGGGTCTTGAAAAGTTGTTCAGGCTAACCTGGAACCTGCAATTCTCTTGTTTCAGCCTCCCAAGTACTGGGATCGCTGCAGCGCAGCACAACACCTGGATTAAATGCTATTTTACTTCTTTAAAAGGCCACAAAGCTGGACGCAGTGGCGTACACTTGTAATTACTTGGGAGGCTGAGATAGGAGGGTTGCAGGTTCACGGCCAGCCTCAGCAACTTTGTGAAGCCCTCTGCAGCTTAAAGAGATCCTGATTCAAAGTAAAAAATAAAATAGAACTAGGGGGTGTAGTTCAGAGGTAGAATGAGCCTGAGTTCAGCCCTCAGTACAACAAAAAGAATAAAACAAAACAAATCCACAAAGCATGTCGTTAAAATATATCCATAATCTTTAGAGGTTTTTTCCGATTCCTTTATACATTTTGAGGTCTTAGATTTGTCACATAAGTATTGTTTTGCTTCTGGTTTGCTACCTGTGATGGGCTAGAAAATGTGTCCTCCTCCCAGAGGCAAATCTTTGGAACCTATGAATGTTACCTTCTTTGGGAAAAGGTCTTTGCACATATAATTAAATACAGGAGCGTGTGTGTGTGTGTGTGTGTGTGTGTGTGTGTGTGTGTGTGTGTGTGTGTGTGTTTTGCTAGAGATGGAACCCAGGGCCACCTGCATGCCAGGCAAGTGCTCTACCACTGAGCTGCATCCACAGCCCACCCTTTTTCTCTTGGATTTGAAGCCGGCAGGTGTCATTTTGATGCTGCTGGGGTCTTCATGGCGGGGGCGGGCGGGGGGGAAGCAACCGGAAAGTGAAACTGACACAGGAGAGTTGGAGCCAGATGATGGAGATCAGGGCCTCCATATATCCCATCAGCTGTGGGGATTTCCAGTCATGGGTACAAATAAATATCTTTTATTTGCTCTAGACAATTTGAGTTGTGTTTCTCCCCCCCAACAGCTGAAAAAGTCCCAGCCAAGACAAAGGTCACAGTAAAAACACACCTGTTTCTTTTGTGTGCTGGGAGAGTCCATGCAAGAATCACAAGAGTTTCTGCTGACTCCGGAATGGAAGCCCTTCTCTTTCAAGAAAACCACAATTTTAGATCCAAAGAGTCTGGATGGTCAAAGCTCACATTTTTTCCCATAGAGGATACTAGAGAACTCCAGGGAAACACCCAGAGTTGTGGCAATTCTGCAGTAGAGTTAGGACTAGGACTCACCCTAAACACCTGAGCAGTAGCCAGACATGGTGGTACATGCTTATAATCCAAGTACTTGGTAGGCTGACACCAAAGGATTGCAGGTGCAAGGACAGCCTCAGCCAGTAGTGAGACGCTCAACAACTTTGCAAGACCCTGTTTCAGAATAAAAATAAAAATAAAAAACAGGCTGGAGGTATAGCTTGAAGGTAGACTGTCCTGGGTTCAATCCCCAGTACCATGGGGGATGGGGGGAACCTGACCGGTAGAAAGCTCCATTTGGAGACCTTTGCTCTAAAATTGAAACATAATTGGCCAAGAGACTGACACAGTTATATGACCATAACATATCCTTCTGTTCTACACGAGATTAAACCATCAGTGATTTTTTTTTCTGAGTGCTGCTGTTTAATAGCTATGTTTACCTGCAGGCTAGGTCACCAGCCTGGCTGATTTTCTTACAGGAAGCAGGAAGCAAAGGAAAGAAAGGCGACAACCACCTCTGCCCGCGTTAGGGATGTGACTGCATAAATACGCAACGGCCAGACACACTCCTCGCCTGAAGCTGGGCTTCAAAGAAGAGGGTTTTGCTATTTAAAACAAACTGTTGTCTTCATGGCACCCTGGGATTGTAGAATTCTGCAGTTTTCCCACAAACAGCTGAATTAGTTACATTTGCTCCATAGATAATTATTGGGTCCTTCTGCATGTCAGGTACTATTCTAAGTACAGGAGACTCAAGAGCCAATAAAGCAATATCCCTGCTCTTGGGAAATCCACGTTTAATAAGTATGTAGTCTTAGAAGGTGTTGAAGCTATGAGGAGAAAGGGAGAGGGTGCCGAAGGAGAACAGAGGCTGCTGCTATCTTATCGTGTGTATTTTATATAGGGTGGTTAGGAAAGGCATCACTAAGAGAATGGCATTTGAACACAGGCTTAAAGGAAGAGAGAGAGAGCAAAGCTGTGGCCGCTGAGGAAGCAGGTGGTAGGCAGAGGATACAGAAAGTGCAAAGGGGCTGGAGGCAGGAGTGTCCTCCAAGCGCTGACAAACAGCACGGAGGCCAGCGTGGCTGCAGGAGGCCAGCAAAGAGAGAAAAGCAGGCGATGGAGAGGTGGATTGAGGCCAGCTCAGCCCAGGTTAGTGTGTTTGTGTGTTTGCTTTTACGGTACTAGGGATTGAACCCAAGGGCATTCTACCTCTGAGGTGCACCCCAGTCCCTTTATTTATTTATTTATTTATTTATTTATTTAGTCATGCTGGGGATTGAACCCAGGGGCATTCTACCTCCAAGCTCCACCCCCAGCCCTACGTTTTATTCTTTACTTTGAAACAGGGTCTTGCTAAGTTGCAGAGAGCCTCACTAAGTAGCTGAGGCTGATTATGAACCTGGATCTTCTGGTGTCAGTTTCCCAAATGTTGAAATTACAAGCATGCACCACCATGCCCGGCTTATTTATTTATTTATTTTTTTGAAACAGGGTCTCACTAAGTTGCTGAGGCTACCCTTGAAACCTGCGATCCTCCTGTCTCAGCCTCCCAAATACTGGGATAACAGACATGCACCACCATGTCCTAATGGATGGGAAGGAGTAGAGGAGCACATGATCTTCATGACAGTGTTTTATTTGTTTGTTTTTTTGTGGTACTGGGGTTCCTGGAAGCCCTTCTACCTCCGGGCTACACTCCCAGACCTATTTTTACATTTTTATTTGGAAACAGGGTCTCCTAAGCCAGCACGTGCGGCTGGCTTCGAACCTGCGTGATCCTCCTGTCTCTGCCTCCCAAGCGCGGGGGTTACAAGCGTGCGCCACCACGCCCGGCCATGACAGTGTTTTTTAGGGGCTCATTTTGGCTGTTGTTTGGAATAGGGTGGAAGCAGATTCCAGGGAGGAGGCTACTGCAAGAATCCAAGCAAGACTCGAAGAGGGCTTGGTTCAGGACGTTGCGGGGAGAGGCCATAAGAAATGGTCAGATTCTGGTTGTCTTTGGTGAGCAGAACTTATCTGACGGACAATAATTGGGCTCTGAGCAGAAGGGGACAGTTAGATAACTGCAAGGAGTGGGCCTGAGTAACTAGAAGGAGAGGACGGACAGTAGGTGCGGCAGGAGAGAGGAACTGTGAGCCTGCAGAGGTGACACCCGCCCATACGCCATCTGCCCAGAGATGCCACATTGGCAACCAGACACAGGAGCGTAGGGCTGGTCTCAGGAGGACAGACATGCATTTAATATTTGTCAGTGGCTGGATGGTATGAGAGCCATGAGGAGCACTCCCTTCCTACCCCAAGGAAATGACTATAGGAAGGGAGGAGGCGGAGATCAAGGGCTGAGAACTGGGGTGCTCCAACGTTTAGATGTCAAGTTAATGAGAGGGAACTTGCAGAGGAGTCTCAATAACGAGCTGGTGAGGTGGAAGGAGAGCGCGGTGTCCGGGAAGGTGGGTGTAGTCACATCCCCCATGAGACGCAGCAACGCTTACGTCCTGGAAGGGCTGAGGTCAGGGTGGGTTCTGTCTGAGCAGGAAGCGACTTGTACTCCCGCGTGCAAGGGTGGAGAGGCGGCTCAGGTTATTTTTAAGTTGGTCTGAGCAGGGGCCTGGGAAGATGATGGTTTTGGCTAATGAGCCCTTGCTCACCCGAGGGAAGCGCACCCTACAAATGTGCTTCCTTCAGCTCTCTCTCTTTCGGAGCCTCTGCTCCTGCTCCTCCTGGGAATGACGCCAGCCCAAGATGGCTGGCTGACTTTTTCTGCCAGGACAGTGTCCTGAAGCAGAGAGCTGGCACTGGCAGCTCTCCAAAGGGGGAGGGGAGGACCAAAACAGTCAGAGCAAGAGATTTGGGCCAGGTGGAGCCCTGAGAAGGGCCCCATCGCCAACTTGCTGATGTCTTCTCTGGGTCTCTCCTTGGCTCTCCAGCGTAGGTAGGCGATGCTCTTTCTGTGCCGATTTTAACATCTGTCCTAGGTTTTTTTTTTTTCTAGAAAATGGCAGCTGGTGCTGACTTTAGCATTTCCTGGAACTAACACAGCACTTGCTTGGGTTCAGTTTAGTTCAATCAACTTATGAGGCACCATTATGTCTCCGTCACTATGTAGAAATGGTTCCAGCTTCATGTCCTCTGTCGCTGCCAACACTGGCCGCTGCTCAGTCCTCCACATTCATCAAAGAGCTGGGCTCCAAACCCCACACCTTCCTCTCCTGCCTGTTTCTCCCCTTTAGTCTGGGCGATTTCAGTGCTGAGGGCACTGAACGATCCACTGTCCCAGCCTCACATGAGCTACTCACACCCCAGGCCATTCACACATCGGACTTCCACACCACTCAGATTTGCCCTGGAAATCATACACATAAACTCTTTGGAAAACATAAACTCTACTGTCCCACTCTTCAATCAAACCCTCGGTCGTCCTAACACCCTCACGCCTTTCTTTTTCTTGCCTTCCTACAGTACCATTATTTTTGTTTCTTTATTTTTGGTACTAGGAATCAAACCTGGGGGTGTTCTACTTCTGAGCTACACCCCCAGCTCTATTTTACTTTTTATTTTGAAACAGAGTCTCACTCATTTGCTGAGGGTCTCTTGAAGTTGCTAAGGCTGGCCTTGAACCTGTGAGCCTCTTGTCTCAGCCTCCCAAGTACTGCAATGACAGGTGTGTGCCACCATGCCCAGCTCCCCTTAAGACCCTTGAGTTTCCTCCTACTCTATCAACCAAAGCCTTGATAGCATTATTTCACCCCTGCATGACCGGCTCAGTGCACACCTATCACTTCTTCCCCACACTACATTTTTGTCCTCAGCTGTAACCACACTGCAAAGCACCACTCTGGATTAATCTGCCCACTTTTTTGCTCCTATGCCCAGAAAAATGACATGCCAAGCCACTGTGGGATGAAACAAATTGACACCCAAATAAATTTGCACTCTCCGGCCTTCCTCATACTTCTTGCTGTGGCTACAGTCACTCTCAGCAGCTGACCTCATCATTATTCCAAGAGAAAGTAAAAAAGACATCAGAAAAGAACAGCCAGGTCGGGCGGTGCTTACCTAAAATCCCAACTTGGGAGGCCGTGACAGAAGGATCTCAGGTGGGAGGACAGCCTTAATAATGTACCAAGACTCTCAGCAACCTAGCAAGACCTTGTTTCAAACCAGAATATGAAGGGTTTGGTTGTAGCTCAGAGGTAGAATATCCCTGGGTTCAATCCTCCAAGTGCCACAGCTTTAATCAGTTACACCTTGACTTTAGTCTCCCCGTGCCCGCTGCCAATGACTTCATCTCCATTTCTACCTGCCTGTCCTCTGCCTGTCCTCTGCCTGCCCACTTATCCATAGCTACG